>NC_136534.1:10752400-11182400 GCF_910591455.1 Pholis gunnellus | reverse complement strand
GTACTGTTTACAGTTTCACGAGGCACAAGGACAGCTGGTTACACATCAAGTAGCAAATACTCGGGACGCAATGTTACCTCCCTGTGAAAGTGTCCGACTACAGAGAGAGCCATGTCTGGTTCTCCCTGTTGGTATGCGAGCTATTCCCTCCTGAAATGTCCATGAGAGAAACGTACTCAAGGTAATTCCCATGATGCAAATGTGGTTCGGAATGTCCTGTATATCAAACAGAGAGGTATGCAAGGACTTTTTTCTGACTTTTGTTTTAAGATGAAAATCATTAGTTATGTGTACAATTGAGATTACTGATCTCCTGACCCCGTTGTTGAATTTATATAAATTGTTTCTCACAACTTAATGTTTCTTAAATAGTAGGTGGTGGCTTTCATCGTCATACTATGTGATCATCCATCACACGAGACCCTAGAAGTACTTTGTAGTGTTTTGCTGTGTTGTAAGTGTGAACGCCTGAGAGCCGAGAAGGACTTTAACAGATGGGCTACTGATTGGTGACACATTTTTCTTGAAGGGACATCGAGCTGAAGGAGATAGAACGAAGGAGGAACAACAGCTATGCTCCAATAAACTAAGAACAAACAGCCAAAGCAATAGTAACATCAGTAAAACATGACAGAAGACAGCAGATACAAGTGATGACACTTGTCACAACAGGTCAACTTATGTAACATAATGTAATGTTTACAACATTCATGTTACAGTTTGGCTCGGCGTGAAGAGGCCATTGGCAAGAGAGTAATCACTGATATGGTATTTTACTATGACTTATTATCAGAAATGAAAAGTAGCACTAAGAATCCCTTTTTCAAGATGATTTGAATTAAATAGGGCTGGACAAGTAGGAAAATAGTGAAGCGAACCACAATGAGAGGGAGTGTGTGTTGGACTGTGTGTGGATCTATGAGAGTCTTTATGTCACCTCCAGTTAGTGGCTGTGAGATTTGAGACACTCGGTCTGTCTGACAAAAGCTTTTGGGAGCTGCCCAGACTCCGCCATGAATCTTTAATAATGAAGCCTCCTGACAGCTGGAGCAAGAGAGGAAGGGAGGGATGTGGAAGTGAGGGAGGGAGGGGGGGGGGGGGGGGGGGGGGGGGGGTAAGTGAGGGAGGGATCGTGGGAGGAGAACAGAGGAGGAGCAACGAAACTGGATGCAAACTGTCAGTTGTGTTTTAATTCAGACGATGTTTGTATTCTTCAGCAAAACAAAGAGATGGTGGTGGAGGTAGAGGTGTGTGTGTGTGTGTGTGTGTGTGTGTGTGTGTGTGTGTGTGTGTGTGTGTGTGTGTGTGAGAGAGAGAGAGAAGGGTGAGGAGAGAGAAAGAAAAGTGAAGGTAGACAACTCAATTCAAAGCCAGCTTACGTTGTCATGTGAATGACAAAGGGAGGGATAGATTAAAGCTTAAGTTGGTCAGAGATGAGTGGAGGAATGAAGGGAAGGGAGATGAAGGCAGAGGATTTTTTAATTATTCAGAGCTGCTCGTACTATTCGGGGTTATTTTTGTGACTCTTCTCATCTTTGCTTCTCAATCTACGTCCGCATACAAGTGTGGAGCAAGTAACAACAAATCACTTAAGATGTTGGATGACGCCTCACCACAGACAAAACTGTTTTAACAGCCCATTCAGGGAAATGACACTTCTAGAGATCCTCAGATATGCCAATTTCTACGGTGTGTGTTCATTTAAACTTGTTTCATCTACTGACCTTTTACTTTATTATAAAAAGTAAAAAATAATATATGCGCCACTGTCTTTTCTGGTGTGTAAACATCTTGAAAACAGAAAGAGGAGAAAAATGGACTGGGTCAAGTGAGACAGAGGAACAAAACAAAAAAAGGGGGGATATTGCCCGCCTGGAGTAGCTTATATTCCCTACACTGTTCCTCGTGAAGGACTCGCAGGCAGCACTGCGCGCACACACACACACACACACACACACACACACACACATACACATACACACACACACACACACTCACTCACAGTAGGGATCCGTCTGCATAATTCACACCGTCTCTTGCCAAAATGCGCCAAACGTTCCTTTAATGCGCTACTCGCTCCCCGCCCACAGACTCGGAGCCAGAGCTGACACAGCGAGGAAGCAGACAGCGCCTGAGCCGCCGCCTCGCTGCCCCAGGGGGGAGCAGGCCAATCACGTCGCACACGGTTTGTGGACGGCACGAGATGGAACGGAATTATGCGATGCGGTTGCCGTGGTGATAGTTTTGAGGCCGATCCGAGCGCTCACTGCACAGTGACCCGGACCAGAGCAGATGCCCCCCGAGATCAGAGGACGAGATGCGTGTGTGTGTGCGCACATGTATTTCCTTGGCACCTCGCCCTAAATCTCTATGGCCCGCTGTCAACTGTGTTAGTGCTCTCCATAGCCCCGAGATCTCACACACACACACACACAGGGTCCGAACACCCACATGCTCTGAACATACTGTACATACACGTACCGATGGTCATGGAGGCAATGGCAAAAGCATGCACTAGTCCATGTATACATGCGTGACCTCTGTGGTATGTATGGAAGGGAGGAAGTGCTGTACATACTGGTTTTTAACAGCTGAGTGGACACAGAGATTCAGTCAAATTAGACCAGACTAAATGTCCAACTGAATTGATCAGGTTGACTTGGAGAAGAAGCCCTGTGCTGTAAACATGACGTTGGAATAACTCTAGGCATTAAGATGCATCACATTGCATGACCTATATAAGGGCCTCTTCAACTTTCTCTCAACAAAACCTGAAGTGAAAGAGAGGCCCTTACTACATCTCGTATAGCGCCATTCATGGCCGCAAACCGAAATATAGTGACATCATCTTATAAATGAGCCACGATGTTGATGTTCTCACAACTGCCACAAAGGTTTCACCCCCCCCCCCCCCCAGGAAAAGCTGTCTATGGTATGGAATATGGCCGGCTTTTTCTTAAACCTTTGTCATTATTCTTTTAACATAGTAATTGGTGCGATATATAAACTAATGTTTATTTCTGTGATGCACTAGTCCTGGTGAATTGTGCCAGTGTTCACAGGTCCATTTCTTAATTTAAAACGAGGTTTAATTGGAATTTCTTCTAAAACATTATGTATTTTCATGTTTTCTTGAAACCAGGACAAAATGTGAGGCACAAAGACCTGGAGCTTCATCCAAGCGAGCACACATTTTTGTCAGGTGGAGAAACATCCAAAACATGCTAGCCGCTGTGAACTGTGTGAGTCTGTGTGTGTGTCCTCTCAATGACTCTCCCTGCTGCTAAACACCCTCAGCCTTATACAGATAACCACATAGGGGGGAGAGGATGAGCTCATCACACACACACACACACACGGAGCTAGCCATATGCTCCTTGACAAACATGTTGCTCATGGGTCGTACTGGTAGAGTAATGATGAAAGGTTGTGTAAGTGAGTCATACATATCTGTGTGGCTGGGTGGGCAGATTAACATAAGGACCTATTTTTATGACCCATCCTGTTAGAAAAATGTGTTTATATACTATATATATATACACTTATATTTATTTATTTATCTATTTAATTGTTGTTTTTAAACAGATTTAATCCTTACATCCCAACTTTCTCTCTTTTCCCCAGCCCATATTTCCTCTGTCCTTGCTCCTCTGTCTCCTCTCCTCCCTCACACTCTCATCTGCAATCCTGACAGTTTTCTGGCTGAGTTGACAGCAAGCCAGCCAATCACCACACTCCTGACCCTCGCATTAGCATAAGCAGCAAGGGGTAAGGTTAAGTACCCATCAAGCCTCAGTAATTAAGATGCGAGCTGGTGTGTCAATGAGAGTGTGTGTGAGAGAGAGAGAGAGACCAAATGTATTTACTCATCCTCTTCACATATCTTCCACTTCCACAAACTTCTACAACAATGCAATCTCAGGTTTGTCCTCATTTTAATTCCACAATGGCTATTACAATCAATTGCAATACTTTGACTTACTTACTTTTGATGTACTTATTTGATAATGAATTATTCATTTTTCCTGTGGGTTTTGTTATCCAACAGCAGGAGACACATCTCCATCACTGACTGCGAGCCCAAACTGAGTGGATGTGGAGAGAGCACTCTTTGTTACTCTGATGGAGAAATGCAGCTTCTCCTCTGCGAATAAGTGCACCGGCAAAGTTTACTGAAGCAACTGTCAAAATACAAACAGTATAAATAAAACAGCAGCTAACTCTGGGCCTATGTGATCTGACTGGAGACAAACTAAACTAAATGAAAGCCGTTAATGTACTATACCAGCGGCCTCTAGGAGATATAGCTGAGAGAAGGGGGGGAGAGGGATACATGCACGAGAGTGATTGACAGAAAACGGTCAAAGGAACATCTTTACAAATGCGTAAGAAAGGAGGAAGAGAAGGGAAAAGCTGATGGTTGGGGAGATCAACGGCAGGAGAACATGACAGAGGAAGCAGAGGGAGAGTCAGTAAAGGTGTCTCGTCAATCCAGCTGTATGTTAGCCGCCAGTTTAAACCGGCACCTTCCAATGTGCAACTATTGTACAGTGAGGTATCTGATCTCAGGCACCATACAGCTACAGAGTGAAGACCAACACTGTGTTCTGTGGTCTAACAACCACCTTACTGAGGCCAACTCATCATAATGTCTATTTAACTGAATACGCAGTACATACGTCAGTAACTGGCTTTCAGTATGACCTCCTGTCTCAGGCGCTGTAATGGAGAAATAATGTGATAAGAGTAACAAATACTTTGAGAGTAAAACCTTAAAACTCTTAAAGCTTTAAAAAGCTTTTCATGGTAAATATACAATGTTACTTTTCTTTTGCAAAACAAGTCCAACTCTCTGTGGTGCCAATGGAAATGCAGTCAACTTCTTTGTCCTTGGAATATGTTTTTATAAGTATAATATATACACAGGACCGTGCACATTATTCCACGTTGTTGTTGTTGTTGTTTTTTACCGGGCTTTTATTGTCTTTCTTTTTGATACGTGGTTCTCACAGGACAGCTTTAAAATGTAACATACACATTTTTATTTATTTTTTCAACATTAATATTTTAAAAACATCATTGTAAATGTGCAGTGGACAGCTTCAAAGCTGTGTAAAAAAAAAAGGTCTGTATAAGAACATACAAAAGAACAGTCAAAATGTGAAAATTGGACTGTTTTTAAAAATGAAGATACGGAGGGAGAGTGGATTATGTCAGGAAGGAACAAGGGAGTGACAACTGGCGATGAGTAAAAGGAAAGAAGAAGAAAAAACTGCCAAAGAGCACATCTTCATCACCAAGAGGGGAGAGAGAGAAAGAGAAAGGAAGGATGACAACAGGACTCAAAAGGAAATGAGGGGGGAGGACGAGAGCCGGGAGGCTGTGAAGGAGGATTGTGATTGAGGGATGAGAGAGGGGCTTGAGAAGTAAAGCTGCAGAATCCCCTGGGACCTCTCACACACACACACACACACACACACACACACACACACACACACACACACACACACACACACACACACACACACACACACACACACACACACACACACACACACACACACACACACACACACACACACACACACACCTTTTGTGTATCACAGGATAGCAAGAGCTGATACACCCATAAAGAGACACTGAATGGGAGAAAAACTGAAATTAAAGAGAGAAATAACAGCTGAAAGCAAGGAAAGGGAAAATGCAAGAGACGGGATGTCTAATTTAATCAATTCAAGATAATTACATGAAAGCGGGTCTATAAAAGTGAGTTGTGGTAAGTGATGTTAAAGACGATATAGATTTGAACAGCCTAAGCACCTAAGACAAGTTGCGAAGGCCTGCTCGCCTCCCTTGACACGCTGTTTTCAATCTACATTTTTAGAGACTTAGCAGCAGGAAGATCCAGTTTAATCTGGGTTACAACAACCATAACATGCACCCAACCTCTTGGTAACACAACCGTATAGAGGGGGGGGGGGGGGGGGATGTGTTTTCCACAATTATTACCAACCTGGCGTATAAAGGCCTTCACATTAGAGCTGTGTTTTACAGGATATAGGCAATCTGTTGACCAATCAATACACCTATAACATGGTTAGTTTATGGCTTGCTCACCTGGCCTCTGGGTATATCAGAGACAGGATGCGGCCCAACTGTCAACACGGGCCTAGTAAAGGCAGGCCAGAGGAAATGCAAGGCTTTCAGATTACGGCCTTTTAAAAAAACGCCTCACACACCTGCCCAGTACTGTGAAACGGACGACATCTGTCTTGTAAAAATGAGTTGAATGTGTGATAAATATTGCATTGCTGTAAATGAGTTGTATTCGCCGCTTCAATGGTTCGTAATGAAGAAAATGCTGATGATAAAAAAAACACAGGAGCATTGGCAAAGGCCCATACAAACATTCAGACACACACACACACGTGTGCAGGGAATTGCATGAGAGATGAGCACTCGACTGAACCACGCAGAGGAAAACCCCCGAGCTGAATCCTGGGAAGAGTCCCACGAGTCCCATTTCTAATGCAAAGGCCTACTTTCTATAGGAAAGGCTGCTATGGGAGAATGCTATGGCAGCAACCTCTCAGCCCGAGGCAGCCATAGAGAGACAACTGCTGGGTTAACATTTTAGGATGGGGAAACAAACACACTCACAAATATATGGAACTAAATGTTCACCATGAAGTTGCTACCAGGGGGTTAGTGTTTTTAAAAAGGCTAGTGTCTGGAACAGACAGTTGGCAGTTGTGTGTGAGTGTGAGTGTGGCAGCTAAAGCGGTCAGGTCACAGGGCACACACAGGCATTTGCCATTCAGAGCCAAAGCCACTCCCCATGAGGCCTTTCACCACTGTGTGAATCCAGTCGGAAAAGGCATGAGCATGCGAGTGGGCATACATGCATTTTTTTCTGCCTGTGGGGTTAGAAGAGGAGTGTGCACGTGTGCATGTGCACTGTATTGTGTGTTTGTGTGCATGTGTACAATGATTTTGAACCAGAAGGGGAGACAAGGGGGACATCCTTCCTGTGATGACAGAGGTGAAAGGACATTATTGGTTGAATGAATTCACACAAAATTAGTCCAAGCATAAATAATCATGATTGGTTTCAAGGTCGTAAATTATTACCAGCACGGGTCTGGAAAAGTGGAATGGCACATGCTCTGTGACCTGTAATGCATCAACAATCTTTGCATATCAACATTGTTTTTTTTATTCCCAGCCAACACAAAGATAATAATCATATTAAAGTAAAAAGTAGGAATTGCAGGTAGTATACAACCATAACTCTTGAAATTGTAAATAGTTTTAGTAGCCTTTGATGATTGTGCATTCTGTTGTGTAGAGAAGGAAAAAAAGACTCAAGTTTGCAACAAGTTATAGAAACATCTTTCTTGTACGGTTTCTTCTGGTGTGAACTTCCATATTGGAATACATACAAGAGGCACAGGGATTTTTAAATAGAGCTATGTCAATGAATGACAGCAAAAGCATTGCTGGGATACGTATCTGCAGAAAGGTAGTGTGACCCGACTAAACTGAGGCTACAAATAGAACGAAGTATGTGCTGTGGGTAAATGTATTGACCCCACAGATCCAGCTGTGGCGCAGTGTAGCATGGTAGCACACACTCGCAGGAGACATTGGTACTGGCCTGTGACACCAAAGACCCACGCAACACCAAAACATGACATCCTGAGCGGTGCTTTTATGGTTAATTCATGCGTGAGGTCAGTGCACTGAGGACACAGAATCATTTCTAAAATATTTACTATTTTCATCTACAAGCAATATTGAAGCTCAAATCGGACCGTTTGGAGTTGAGCTTCACTCCAATATTATTTTGTGAGCCACTCTTTGTAATAATTGGCCATACTGTGTTCCATTGTTAAAAAACACAAAATGAAGTTGGAAGATATTTCAATTTAAATCTTAAATTTCCAATAATTCATTTTGTGCATTTCAGTGCAGTGTTCATTCCTCTGTACTTCAATGCGTGTGTATTGCATATACGTTACACATGTTTACACTTCTCCGTTTGGATGAGTTGGTGCACTGCGACTTAATGATGCTATGTGAGCATGCATGTGGCTGCAGATATAAGAGTGCATTCCGTGCGTTGGGGAAGTCTCATTATAGAGCTAAAAAGTCTAAGCATCCATTGAGCCTTTTAATTTCCCCGGCTGATGTCTTCTCCCCGACACAGCCTGAAGTGGCTCCACAGTGGCTCATCAGTCCCTCTAAAAGGCCTCCTCATTTAACACAGCGCCTTATTTATTCTAAATAGCATTCCTTTAAAAGCCAAAGATGCAGCGTGCACAAAGCCAACTGTCTGATTAAATTGCTATGCAGGACCCCTTACTTGGTAAAAATTAATTTATGGAATGGACAAAAAGGGATTTTTTTTTTAGATTTTTTTTCTCCACTCACACTCTTCTCATCTGAGTCGACACCAATTAAAAATGAAGGTTCAAGGCACGGTTCATTACAATTAGAAACGAGTAGGAAGCGGAAGGATGGTGGATTGTTGGAAGAATAAAAGGCTTTACAGAATGAGGAGCTGATTTTCAAAAACACATTTGGCTTGTTAGAGGGATGGCGAATATTTTTCTCGTTTGGGATGAATAGAGCTGCCTCAGCCTCTTTTGTTGGACCGCGTTCATTAAATCTCGCTCAATGTCTCCTTTTCACACTTTCCATCAGTAAAGATCATGTTCAATGATGAGCCAGGTTCTGTGGTCTACAACACACCGACATCTTTTATTACATCCGAGTACTAAAGTCACAATAATGACACACTTAAATGGTACATCAAAATAGACCGGAGTGTTTGTCACATTTAGGCACAGATTCAAACATCCAACCAATCAAAGCAGGTCTTCTTGCTGTCAGGAGGTCACCACCGTGTTTACGCGGGTACGTGAGGAACTTGTGAGCAGAAGCATGTGCAAGTCTGCAGCTCTTCATGTCCGTCTGAGAGTATGATCAACACTTAAGCTCCGATGCATTCGAATGAAGAGAACAAAAATAAACCCATAAAGTACTAAATCACAAGAAAGAAATGGGTTTAATAAAGACTATACCATCACTATTCAAGTTTAAAATATGTTAAACGTTAAATAAAAGAGAGGCAGGCGCACAATTCATGACTAAATGCAGATTTCTATTATAATATTCAGTATTGAATACTTCCTTGCTAAATAAGCTCAAATAAAAAACTGTTGAGTAGCACATCCTTATTGTTGGGGCTGCATCGGTGAAGCCCTCAAAGACGAGGAAGTCAGATTGAAGCTGGTAAGGAAGCTCTAAAGCTTTAGGTTGCCTTCTTAATCAAAGTAGTGAATAAAGTAAAAGTAAATTGCACTACATACCAAAGTTCCCAACACGTGCCTAGATTGCGCAGAGAGAGAGCATCGCGGTTCCCACACGTACATACTCGCACAACAGTTTAATCACATGTCACTGCTAAACCACAGTGATATTCAGGCAGCCTATATGCCACATGTGGCCCTGTTCCCCACAGCCATATTCCTGCTTTTCATATCCAGCTGTCTGTTTGTTTACAGCACCTCAGAGGTTAAGGACTGCCCCGGGTACATTAAGGCAGCGACCCACCCACCCCATGCCTTACAGAGGTTGGCATCTTGCTGCGTACGTTTCCATGCTTCCATCATTCTTTGCTCATATGCGTACCTATAGCCAACTTGTAAGCCTTGGGCTGGTGTCACTCTAAATACTGCTTGGTGAAATAGCTTCTTGGCTGGTTTGCAGCACGCCATCCATCTGCTGTTCAAGTGAAATTAGAAAGTAGCTCTCGTAAAGGAAGTGCTTGGAGGACAAGAGCATCAACATTTGTACACACACACCTATATATATATATATATATATATATATATATATATATATATATATATATATATATATATATATATATATATATATATATATATATATATATATATATATATATATATATATATATATATACACACACACACACTGCAGATAAGGGATTCATATTTTCCCCAAAATTTTACATTTTCTGTCCCTTCAGCAACATTTAAAAACGCATTGGTCCTATTTCAAGCAGTATTAAATACAACAAGACAGAATATGCATGAAGCTGACATCGAATATGACCTCTTTATGTTCACCATAAGTTTAAGTTTCTCTCTTTCTCAGAGTTGGTCATCTGTTTTCTCCTCCTCTCCTTTCTCTTCCAATGTGTGCATCGCTTCAATTCCCCCTCAGGGTTTGAGCATAAGGCACGCAAAGGTCAAAACATCGTACTGTCATCTTGCATGACTTAATGTATATCAAGCACGTCTCTATACTTCAACACATGGAATCTGGACGTGACATCCATCGAGAGAGACTTTTGAAGGAGTGTTTGCATCTGCATCAGTGTGTATGCCTCGCTGTGAAGTTTCTCAAATAAGTCTGCTGTCACTTGTCACCCTGAAGGTGCGTGGAGAATGAGCACACATTCAGAGGGAGAGAATGTCATCTTTTATAACTTGCAGCTAGTATTAAGTATCTCAGTGGCTGAGTCATTTCCAGGTCAGCGCTTGTTTAGCCAACACCAACTGAAGAAGCCTCCGCAGCTCAACAGGGAATATGCCACAAGCTTACCAGGGAACACTGCCGTTTCCTCTCTTACATTTGAGCAATATTAATAAATGATTAAGGCATGTAAAAAGAGACGCTGAAGGCTTTTAACTCTGTGCAGGTCAACCTGTGCGTGTGCATGAGTACCTGCTGAATATGAGTTGGAGTTATTTGTGTGTTTGCCCAAGTTTGAGTCCACAGTGCCGGCCTATTTGTCCGTTGGTGAATAGATCCAGGCTGATCAGGTTTCACAGCGACGGGGTTTGGTTCAGTGTCAAATCCCTCCGTGTGTAACTAAAGACACTTGTTAGGAACACGGCAGCTGGTATGCTGGCAGTTACGCACACAGACACCTGCCACCTGAGTCGGTCAGTCCCTCACTCACACACACACACACACACACACACACACACACACACACACACACACACACACACACACACACACACACACACACACACACACACACACACACACACACACACACACACACACACACACACACACACACACACACACACACACACACTTCTGCTCATTCACTCATACAATATGTGCGTGCGTGTGTGAGTACAGGTGAACAGAGGGTCAGTGAAGTACTTTCCATATGCCATCTGTCAGATCAGCTACATCTCACACTGGCATTTCCCTACATTCAGTCGCAATGTCAAACCACAGGACCCCAATCCAATGCAATTAATTCAAGTTAATTAAATGCCAAATTTGCTCATTAAACATTCGTCTAACACGGCATTGTATCTCTTTATGTTATTTATTTATTCAATTACGGCACGAAAAGATGAGGTGAGGTGAATCAGTGCTCGCATGCTATTAAAATGGAAAATATATATATTTATAAAAATCAGTCAATTATTATGTCCGCTCACCAGTGCAAAACTCAAAAGATATATTTAATTGATTTAAAACTGAAACGCAGTAAATCCTCCCATTTGAGAAGCTGGACCAAGAAAACAAGATTAAGCAACTTAATCGATCATTAAAAAGCTGTTGGCCAACTCAAAACCAAATCAATGAATCCACCGATTGTTTCATCTTCACAATACTTCCACTTCTTCAAAGAATATTCGAGATGCAACTCAAATCCTCACCTGTTCTGACAGAGTGATGTAACTATAGGCAATACATTTGGTAGTATCTCTTGCCTTTTTCCCCCCACTATGTTTATATGTGTATTTATTATTAATAATATAGGATGTCTATCAAACGCTTTAAGACACTCGTCATCATAGAGCCGTCCCTTGATCGTTGAAAAAGTTGAAACAGACATCTCATTTAAATAACAAGGCTTCAGATCTCCGTTTCTCACTTCAGCCATCTCCCAATCCTCATCGTTCTCTCTCCCTCTGTTCAAGTCATAATGAGTTTCTAATGAGATTCACAGTCCTCTTCTGATTCACATTACAGTGAATTATGTATAAAGCCTTTAACTCATTGCTTTAAAATGACACGTGTGGCATGTGTAGCAACATGACACCCTTGAGTGTTTACAAACCGACAGCTTTTAACAGTTTCTCTTTGGAAAAGGGTGGAAGAAAACAAGTTAAAAGTTTGAAAAACTAGAGCCACTACAGAGTGTGAGGGTGCAGACGTGGGTAGAAGATAAGTGAGGGAGACGCTGATCGACAAAGAGAGGTAATGGTGTCACCTTGTGAAAGCCTGTCATCACCTGCTGGGAGAAAAATCACCTGCAGGAGATAGCCAGAGCCCCTGAAACATAACATCCATCTCCCTCTACACTCGAGCTCCTTCACTACCTCTGTAACTACTCCCAAATGAGGAATATGTTAGCTGCTTGAAATAACTAAACTCAATTAAACTGGAATAGAAATGACTCTGGTGGGTCCTCTGCTTTCATTAATTGGGAGCAAAATAGCCCTCATCTCGTTTACGCCTACATTTCATCCATATTTGTATCTCTTTTCTCACTTCCTCCTTCCTCCCCTCCACTGCAACGTGACATCAGCCAACTCACATTATCTCTTTAGCTGTAAATTAAATCTAGTGTGCCTTGTTGATGCTAAATTTGAGAACAGCGTTGCCAAGGCATCAAGATCATCCTTTTTAAATTAGACACTTGAAGACTGACTCTGCACAAACTGCATTGACAAGTAAAGAGACAAGCCAGACCTTATTAAAACTGAACTGTAATCTTCTCACGGTTTACCAAGGGGCTGAAATGGAGCAGGACTCTCACACAATGGTTGGTTACCGCAGACGGTAGAAACAACTTAACAATTAGAAAATAAATCAACTGACAGCTGGTTCAATTTCTCTTCCTGCGCCCAACACCCGCACAAAAACCAAGGGTCCTGGGAGGCTGAGAGCTGGCCTCCCACATGCCTGAAGGCAAAAACAGACACGCTCACACGGGCACACATGCAGCGGGTTATCAAGGGAAATCACTTCATTTCGCTGGCATTGTGATCAAAATTAATGTATATATATACATCCACACAGACACAGCCAGGTGATTCATCACTCGCTGATGAAAGCATGACCTCCAAAACCTTTCAAGGGACCTCTGGTCTCCTCAACGTGACCTTTCCAAAGGGTCACTGTAGATTTATCAAACAACATAATGAGCTTTACAACCACCATCACTCACTGATGTTCAACCCTCTCCCCGGAAAAATATAATATCTAGGCCAAATAGAAACAACACTGTCTTGTCAGCATCCTGCAGAGACCTCCCATCAACATATTTCACCGTTTTCTTATTATAGCTGACAGCTGACACTGTCTCTCTATCTTGCACTCCTGCCCTGCTGCTTCCCTATTTATCTTTTACCTTTACGCTGTCTTCAATTCCTCGTCACATATCGTACCACACGCATACAGTGAGTCCCTGATGCCTCGTAGGAAATAGGTGCGATCCAGCTGCCCATGGGTGTAACGCATTGCTGCGACTTGAGTCATCTTGCTGGTGAAACACAAATCTTTGCGACGTGGCCTTATTGACTGAGAGAGAGAGAAGCTTTGATCGTACTATTGACATCTGTTCTAATTAACAGCCTGAAGGTTCTGTATGGGCGGACTGTGATGACAGTGTGCTATCAATATCTGAGTAGCCTTGTTAGTCATTTGGTGGTTAAAGGCCTCTCTATAAAATCCTTCCCATCCCATAATACAGTGCATCCGGAAAGTATTCACAGCGCTTCACTTTATGCACATTTTGTTATGTTGCAGCCTTATTCCAAAATGGATTAAATTCATTTTTTCCCTCTAAATTATACACACAATACCCCCATAGTGAAAATAAAAAACGAAAACAATCACATGTACATAAGTATTCACAGCCAAGTCAAGGAGGTGACCAAGAACCTGATGGTCACTCTCACAGAGCTCCAGCATTGCTCTGTGAAGAGAGGAGAACCTTCCAGAAGGACAACCATCTCTGCAGCACTCCACCAATCAGGCCTGTATGGTAAGAGTGGTCAGACGGAAGCCACTCCTCACTAAAAGACACATGACAGCCCGTCTGGAGTTTGCCAAAAGGCACCTGAAGGACTCTCAGACCATGAGAAAGATAATTCTCTGGTCTGATGAAACAAATATTGAACTCTTTGGCCTGAATGCCAAGCGTCATGTCTGGAGGAAACCAGACACCGCTCATCAACTGGCCAATCCCATCCCTACAGTGAAGCATGGTGGTGGCAGCAGCATCATGGTGGTGGCAGCAGCATCATGCTGTGGGGATGTTTTTCAGCGGCAGGAACTGGGAGACTAGTCAGGCTCGAGGGAAAGATGAATGCAGCAATGAACAGAGACATTCTTGATGAAAACCTGCTCCAGAGCGCTCTGGACCTCAGACTGGGGCGAAGGTTCATCTTCCAACAGGACAACGACCCTAAGCATGTCCTTGAGTGGCCCAGCCAGAGCCCAGACTTGAACCCGATTGAACATCTCTGGAGAGATGTGAAAATGGCTGTGCACCGACGCTCCACATCCAACCTGATGCTTGGAGGTCCTGCAAAGAAGAATGAGACAAACTGCCCAGAAATAGGTGTGCCAGGCTTGTAGCATCATACTCAAAAAAACTTGAGGCTGTAATTGCTGCCAAAAGGTGCTTCGACAAAGTATTGAGCAAAGGCAGTGAATACTTATGTACGTGTTATATTTTCGTTCTTTATTTTTAATAGATTTGCAAACATTTTGAACAAACTTTTTTCACTTTGTCATTATGGGGTATTGTGTGTAGAGTTCTGAGGAAAAGAAGAATTGAATCCATCTTAGAATAAGGCTGTAACATAACAGAATGTGGAAAAAGTGAAGCGCTGTGAATACTTTCCGGATGCTCGTTACTGATTCAACTTTCATCCCTATACTGGGAGGATGGACTGTATTCCTGCGGCTACAACTCTGTTGGAACAAACTAGCCCCTAACCCACCTCGAGGTTGAGTTTGCTGATCCCTTCACTGTCATGGTGAGGTGCCTTTCCTTTTACACACTAAAGAGATGCGAGTCTTATGCAAAAAGAGAAATGGTACACAGAAATGGCAAAGTCTGGAAGCATAAGTATTCTATGTTCACTGTATTTTGAAACGTAAAGCCTCTTCCAACCTTTTCCAGCTGTTAAATTTCGAGTGTCTGTGGCATCCTCATCTAATAATAAGACATCAGTGTTTCCTGAGAAGTGTGAGAATCGCGTGACAAGCCCATCAAACCCCCCACGGAGGGATTTAGCACCCATCCACTCCTTTAAAGCTCACACAACATGGAGAGTGATTCGCCAGAAGTAGAGAAAACAGTTAACATTAAACACTGATAATCCGCTCATATCACAGTAAGCTGATGTACACACTGTGGTACCATATCTTCTTTCTCTGGTTGTTTCCTGTCAAGTCTCAAATGTATATTATTTATATACAAGGCAGAAAGGTGTTATTCTAACAGTACAGCTCATACATATTACATAAACTCTATTATTCATTACATGGTGCATTGTGCCACTATTTCGCAGACTGTCGTAATGACAATAAAAAAAGATAAAACAGAACAAAAAAATAACCAGTCGCATAAATGGACAGAGTAGCAAGACGTCATGTTTTTTTAATTCTTTGAAAGACACCATTTAAGTTTGCTCATTAAGAGGACTCTTAATCCAATGTGAGGTAACTACAAATGTACACACACAAAACGTTATAATATTTTACATCATATACAGACTTCTTTCTTGAAGGAAAGCCTTCATCTAAAACTGCGGTATCAGACACCATGGTAGAAAATATATGATCCTTCAATTTGGCTTTCATCCTAATCTGATTGACTTCATTGTTGAATACGATTTAAGACATTTTTCGCTCTCTAAAAATGACTAAGAAGACATGCCACTTGAGTAAAATTCATAAGGTGACGACCTGACTTTCCTACTCATATATAATTTCCTACTTTTTACGCTTATCTCAGTCACATTCCTATAGAAGTTAAAATGTCCCGTATGATCGCCGAGTCCTTTGATATGGATATGAATTTTTCTCAAAGCTACAAAACCAAACTCAAACTCGATCCCTTCACAAAATGCAGAATTTAACGTGGGATTCTACTATAGTAACCCAGTTACTTGCAACACACACGGGTAAAAGGTCCCCCGTTATCTTCAATCCTTTATTAACTTGGCCTCTTTTGGCTTAAATCCACCATCGGGGATCAGCGAAAAGGCCGGAGCCCAGTAGGGGGCCTTAAGAGCCCCACCGTCTGAACGGATGAAAGGCGGGAGCTGTTTGTGATTGCTGTTAAAGAAGATCTTATCAGGACAGCAACTGTGTGACAGGCTGTGATTATGCAGCCATTTATTTAGGGGACCACTCATGTGCACACATCCCGAGACACTGAAGAATATCGGGTTGTTTTCCTGCAGGCTTAAGCTCGCCTCGATTTGGGAAGAGAGCTTAGGATGCCTCACAGTGCATCTATCAATTATAAATGTAAAACTTCAGAAAAGAAGAGACAAACATGCATTTAATTAAAATAATAAATATCTGCAATATTCAACATTAAATGTAAACAACAAGCCCTAAATAAGTTCAAACCAAAAAGCTAATATCACCTAAAACCACATTGTTAAAAGGCTGTCAGCAGCTTCAAAGGTCTCCATGTTAATTATGTAAAAATCAGCGAGGGTAAGGGTCACAAAATAAGAAATATCGAGTATGGAGAGGATGTTTGCCGACATAGAGCCCCATACTGTGCTGAGACCTGCATTCAAACCCTCTTTGTAGAGCAGATGTGACAGGTTGTTTGTGAGCGGAATTCAGCAACACACACACACACACACACAACTCTGTATGTTAACATCAAAATGCACATACAAATGTGCTGTAGCATGGAAAACATCACCGACTATATGAAGCGAAGGAGCCTCGAGATGTTCAGACTTTGGCTTGGACACAGAGCCCGTCTGAAACAATCACAGCAGATCCAGGACCTGTGCTGGTCCTCTAATAATCTCCATCACTGGCACCTTCTGACTGCATCTTCAGGCAATAACGCGAGCGCGTGTTCATTTCTTCAAGGCATATTTAAAAATAGCGTGGAGTCGGGCAGTTGAGCTTAACTAATAGGATCTCTGTAGTTTTAAACTTGTGTGTGTTGTTTCCAGCTGAAGACTCCGTCACAAAAACATGTGAACACACCAACATGGTCACAATCCCAAACAGTGGAGGGCCTGGATTTGACTTGCTCAAACTGTGTTATTATTTGTATTTTTCATGAATGATAAAACAGACAGCAAAATATAAGGACAGACAACATTTCTTTAAATTATATTTTTATACCATTGTACCGTGATTAGCTTCAATGGTTGCTCAGACAGAGCGGAGCTACTGTACTACTACTGTTAAATACAATGTCCATGTAAACGTTCTGTCCCAATGGTGACCAGATAATAACATAACAACCTCTGACTTGGCATTCCATTACTACAGCCGTATGAAATACTTTTCAGCTGCTGTGGAAACGCGGACATGATAATAGCTGGTCCTTTAAAGCCGATAGAAGTCGATAAGAGTCAAGTCCGTTAGGAACAGGGATTTAAACATTATTAGCCTCTCATCACATTACATTCATCCCTTCTGATGCAGCTCTGCCTCTCACCTTTTCTGATAAACAAGCTGAAAATGTCCTCGAACTAAATTGGGTCTGACTGTTGTTGTGGATGAATGTCTAAGGTTAAGCAGAGACAAAGTGCCAAAGTCTAGTCTGACAGCAGGTACATTATTCTAAAAGGATAAGACCTTTTAACAGGTTCACATTAACGTGGGTTAGATCAAAGCCGGAGGTACCGATGCTGCAGTAAGAGTAAAGGGTCCTGTCAGGCATCGATCTGCATCATGATCAGCTAATAGAGCCAACACCTCCAGATGTTGTCAACGCTGTTGAATGAAAAGGATTCAGCATTGGTTGCAACTTACTGCTGTAATATCTTCTTTACATACAGAGCACAGTCGAGGCTCAAGGTCTGATGGCCTTTACATTAAATCAATCAAAGATCTGACGGGGATGCATTGGGGACAACAATGTGAAAGAATGCTCACTCCCACTCAAACACTGAATCACATACCGCCTTAACAGATTTCACCTAACCATCACAAGAACAGAACAAGGCAGAGAAGAATACGGTAGAAAACCATGAAGTCTGTTTCATCTCTGTGCATTCTGTTTAATCTACACAGAAGTGAAGTAAGCTTGTTGAACTGTGACACGTAGAGGACTGCAGTTTGTCACTGTGACAACCCGTATGCTGTAAAAGTGCTGGTATGCGGTTTCAGTACAAATGAATCAAATCAAACAAAAGGAAAACAGAGCACTACAGAAAGCAGACAAAATTAACCATTTGAAAAAAATATAACATAAACAGACCATCTCCTCACACCAGAGACAAAACACCATATTTAGTAGTCGAGCACAGAAAGTAGAGTGCGGTCTACGCAGATGAAGACATGTTGAAAGCAAGGGGGTGTACGGGCCAGCCCCGGCCTTGGTTTGGTTCTCTACACAGCTCTGGGCTCACTGAGGCCAACACATCAGCCCTGCCATGCTCTCGGTCTGTGCGTCCATTTCCCCTCAGTGTCAGTCAGTCGGCCTCTCCCCCTCTCGCAATATTTGTGTGTCTGCGTGTACCCCAAAATGTAGGCTAATGCCCTGCAGAACCGACAGATTAAATGCCAATCCCTGGGTTGTACCAAAAGCAGCCCGAGGCAGCGAGCACTGTGTGTGTGTGTGAGTGTGTGTGCGTCCAGCCAGCTACCAATCCATGCCTGTGAGTGTGCCGGACTGGGTGAACATAGACATAAAACAACTGCCCTTAGTAAACAACTGTAAAGGTCACTGCAGATTTCAAATTGTTTGTATCTTGCAGTCATGTCCTGATGGAAAGGAAACATTTCTGGCCTTAATGTCAGACACTTTTGATGTGTCGGTTCATTTTAAAGTGACATGCTGTAAGGCCAGAATAAACATCTCCATTCATTATAACCACTGTAAAAAAAAAGAAGAAAACACGTCACTTGACCACAAAGCATTGTGGGACTTTTGACCGAACAAACTAGACTCATATATATGTGTGTGTGTCTGTGTGGGTGAGCTGTGCTCGTGGTTCTCTGAGGTCTGATCCACTATTGATGGAGCAGAGAGGGTTTTGTCATGTGACAGATTTGCAGCCTCAGCTCTCTCTCGAGGTTTTGCAAAGAGATACTAATGCTTTCAGACACAGGTTGAAACAATAAAGCTGTGGACTGACGTATGTAAATTTTGTTGCAGTTGGATTTTAACTTGAATGATTTTATTTGCCAAACATGACCTTTGCCTCCAGTAAACATGTGGTCAGAAATCAATGGCCGACGTTACTAATAAACAGATGCAGCCATGGGCTGTAATGCATATTCACCATCTGTACCTCTATTATGAATATATATATATATATATATATATATATATATATATATATATATATATGGTATTAAATTAGAAAACTGTTCATTGGAGAACCACATTTTAAGATTTCTGTTTATCTGATTCAAACGTATTGAAGGCTATTAAAGGGATGTGAATTTAAAGAATATTTCAGATGACACACAACCATAACTAAGACCCAATGTCTTATTTTCCTACTTCAGTTTCATCTTGTGAATGTGAGCCTATACCCTCTGTGTAAAGCAACTAAAGCAGCTCACTTTTACAAAACACTTTTGGCAGCATGTGGTCACCAATCAATGGTCTGCCAAGACAACACTGAGCCAACAATAGACTGTCCTGCTGCTGAGAGGCATAATATATATTCAGCGCTCAGCCTACAGATCAGTTATGAATACACAGCACTAGCACCGCATATACATTTTGGAATTCTTCCAAGAGTTCATTCTGTTTGTTGTGTGTCCCTTTTCAATTAACAACATAATGATTTTTCTTTCTAATGGTTGGTTCATGAATATCTAAATTATATTGAAATGAATGTAAATATAACGTGGGAATTGGGGTATTTTGAAAACAGAAGTACAACTCCGAGTTGGGTTCTAATTCGTTAAGCATACATTCCCTTGATCATACAAATTACTAGAGACAGCCAAGTGGAGAAATCAAAAACACACACACACACACACAAATACACCCACAGAGCAGTTTAATTACATGCTGTTGAGCAACTGTTTCTTTAATGCATTCTGCGTTCATTGATTTGAAAGGTCTCCGACATTGAATTACGCTATAGATTTTGGCATTTCAAACGCACGCACATGCACGGCCAAATATCCATACTAATTGCCTTTTTAGCATTCAGAAGCTGCTCTATTAGCAGTTTTCTGCTACTGAGTGCATTCCTGCTGAAGGAGTGAACAGCAGGGCAGAGATGCTATCAGTCTAAAAGAGCAGCTTGAAGGAATCCCGTCTCCCACACATGTCAACTGACCCTGCATGCTAAACTAAATGACACAGGCCAGCTTCATTTCAAAACGCTGTGGGCAACAGTTCTGAGACCAGCACAACGCCACAGAGAGGAATTAGCACATAAAACAAATGAATGCACTGGACTTTGATATCATCTTAATAATCACAGATTAACCTTGAACATGTTCCAAGTGTCCGAGAGCAAGGCACAAATGTCCGGATTCACTAAAGATTAAACCTAAACCAATGCAAAAGTAAGTTAAGTTCTGCGTACATAAAGAAAAAACAGCACACACACACACACACACACACACACACAAAATGTAGATTAAAAAGTAACCTTAGTTATAGGCAAGTAACCTTAGCTTCACGACCAATCAATACTATGTGGTTTTTCAACACAAATGCAGAACATGCACACCATATGCATATCTGCAAGCCTTCTCTCGGGGTAAGCCTATACACAGCACACACACACACACCCATACATACAGACACACACAACACTCTCCCTCAAGCTGCCTGGGCATCCATCCACCTGACAAAAACTTCTTATCGCACACACTTGGCATGGTTGCCAACTAAGCCCCAGTTCTCCAGAAGTAATAAACCGTCTTTTCACCGCGTCTCTCCAAAACCGTGATAGAAGACTGCTGAAAGCCGCTGTGCTTCCATTGTAAACCCCTCAACTCATTTACTAGTACACCAAGTGTTACTTCTGTGACCTTGTGTGTGTGTGTGTGTGTTGTACATAATGTCCCATGTGCCACTGCCATGGGGAATATTTGTTTTGCACGACATTAACGCTTGCCTGGGGCAAGTAGAATGCCTCATGCGGTTGTCTGATCGGGCAAGTGAGAAATAAATGTGATCTTTATTAAGGGCCGATATTCAGTAAAATCGTGCGATCAGCAGATCAATATCGATGCTTTCAAGTCACCGATCCTGGATAATGATACATTGTGAACAACAAATCTGTCCGTCAGTTGGCAGCACAGTCCTGCTCGGCTACATAACAGAGCTCACAGAGCAACATTTGGAACAACTAACATAGTCAGACATGTGGACCCATTATAAAGTCATTCATTCCCACGCATGCCAACAGCACAGTCCTGCTGATAACGGAGCTAACGTCTACAGAGGGTCCATTCAGTTACATCATGGCTCATTCAAGCTTTAAACAGTCAAAAACTAATAATGCATCAAGCTAAATTACAAGGTTATCTGTAAAATGAATTTTTGGTAAATATAGTTTGAAGGAGATGTTTTCACAGCAATATAAAATAGATATAAGAGGGAATTATGAACAATAGCTATAAGCAGATTATAGTACATAACTAAAACCACTAATGCCCCAAAAAGTGTTTAGTCAAAGCAAATATTTAAATAAATAAAAATAGGGAATCCAATTTTAATCAAAATATAATGATTAATTTCCTCATCATTTGAATTGTGTGTTTCTATAAAAATAATAATAATACCAATAACCATAACCACCACTATATATGAACAATTGAAAAGTGTTGATTTTATTAATGCTTTAATAGCCCTACATTTTCCATTTTGGACAAGTACGTTTGGCTATCAGGCAAGTAGAAACATCTCAGCTACTAGCCCTCGTTTTTTTAAATTTTTTAAATGATCTATATCGTCACTGAAAATGCTTACTGTTAAGCCCCACACACTAATGTACACACACACACACACACACACACACGTGCAAAATCAGCAAAATGGGACAGCATGTTTTTAACACAGCGCCAGGTGAATTCTGTAAGCTAAGAGAACATCACAACACTGCATGGATTCTCACACACATCTGTGCATTCACTGATCAACCTCCAAACACAGACCTCGGTTCCTTTCCTTCCCTCCTTCAGACTGGTCCTGGCCAATCTCCGTGAACATTATCTCGTCGCCGTGATGAAGCGTAACAGTCGGGCAAATGACAGCGCAGCGAGCTGGACACCACAGCGCAGCTTGTTACCTCACATGCATTGCGATGGCCTCCATCTACTTACACATTAACAGAGCACGTTCAAGGCTAAAACATCACTACCCGTTAAAGCCAGATCCAATACACACAAACATCTCTTCCCTTTTAATGTGGAGAAGTTGTTGATAGGAGGCAAAGAGCAATGAAAGCCAGGAAGATAAGAACCACAACATTAAACAGTCTCATCAGTGATGTTAGCAGCATACCATATATGGCAAACATCAGCACTTTTGAGCGGCCTACAACAGAGAGTATGCTAATAAACATTTTAAATGAATGAGAAAAATGATGTCAGCGAGTATTTCCCGTCTGTTTTTATCGTCACAGAAGCAGTGTGTTCGTATGGATCTGCTTTTTCTAGAGACTGCAGGATCTTAAAAAGGCGATGGTGAAGAGAGTGAATTTTACTGATCTGAAATATTGCCATGTAAACCTGTGAAAAGTGTGTACGATCAGCAGCTTATGGCTTTAAACAAGTGCAGAGACAACACACCGACAATTATTGTTTCTTCATATTTTCTAGTGTGTAACCAGCTTTACCACATCGACCTGCACGTCACATGCTCATCAAACATCAACCTTTACCATCTTCAAACAAAAGACATATCTAATGTTAACGTTTGGATTTAAGATTTTCAAGAGAAAAAGAACCACTGAAGACATTTTCAGAACCGCTAGATATGAGGCCCCATCCATGCAAATGTGTGTGTGAATTATAATGTGTGTGTGTGTGTGTGTGTGTGTGTGTGTGTGTGTGTGTGTGTGTGTGTGTGTGTGTGTGTGTGTGTGTGTGTGTGTGTGTGTGTGCGTGTGTGCGCGCGCGCCTTTGCGGTACCAGGAGGTGCAGGCATAACGGCCAGCGTGTGACTGAGCGCGAGGCAGCCCGTGTGCCTGCCTCCTCCACTCATTTGTTCTGTCCGTCCATCATAAGGAGAGAAGCAAGAGAAGAATGAGCGAATAAGAAGAAACTTTAAGTGGGCATTTGGATTGGCTTTGATCCTGTACCCCTTTATTTTGTGTCTCCATCATGCAAGCAGAAAGCAGAAAGTGATGAAAGGAAGAAAAAGAAAAAAACTCTCACATTCCTCCTGTGTGCGCGCGTGCGTGCGTGCGTGCGTCCCTCCCAATGATTGGAGGATTAATTGAAAAGAAAAAAGAAAAACGCTGGCATCAACTAAGAAGACAAAGAAGTTCTGAAGTCTGTTATTATTTGGTGCATTTCAATTGGAAAATGTCTTTGCGTACAAAATTGTCATGACAGGAAGGGTGAAGGAAAACGTGAGCATGAGGAGACGGCTGAAGCAGCAAGACAGGAAGATCGGACTGATGGAAACTAATATTTCCTTCTAAGCTACTCAGTTATGATGATTCAGAAATCCAAAATGTAAAATGCAATTCATCTATAAGTTGTCTATTCAAACATGCCAAACAACAGTGCTGTTGAAACAGCCACAGCAACGTGTAGCCTCCCTTCTTTCACTGTTTTAATAGATTATTTTAATTACAAATTAAGTTCTGTGTCTATAAAATGTCACCAGACACCATCTCAATTTTCTGGAGCCCAACGTAACATATTTTAATTGTTTGTTTTGTTAAATACAAACCCCAAAGTAAATGTATTTACCATTAGTAAGACAAAGAAAACAACAAATTGTGATGTTTTAGATGAGACAGCAAATGTTTGGCCTTTATATGCTGGAAAAGAGAATTGTAAAGTTGTAGACATTTAGACAAGTAAGGAGATTTAAAGCTTGCCAAAGGTGCACTTAATCAGTATTTACATATAATTCGATTACGATTAACTATGTAAGCCGTTTATGTTGTGTTGGTCAGTGCAGATGTGTTTTAACATGCAGTTCCTCTAATGGTCCCTAGAGACACGCTCAAGTGGATTATCTGGATTTGACATGGCTCTAACCAATGATGATTACAATGTTAGAGGAAAACAAATGCCTGGAGTGTTTAAAACTGTATCTGATAATCGTGATAACAGTCAATATGATCACATCAAAGTCTTACTCCGATTTGATGGCATCTGATTTCTGCTCACCGCCCGTAAAGATCCAGAGTTCTGAACTGAAACCTAAAAATCCTGATTTCTACTAACAGCCACCCA
This sequence comes from Pholis gunnellus, assembly GCF_910591455.1. Taxonomy (NCBI): domain Eukaryota; kingdom Metazoa; phylum Chordata; class Actinopteri; order Perciformes; family Pholidae; genus Pholis; species Pholis gunnellus. The sequence goes on along the minus strand of NC_136534.1, from coordinate 11,157,776 downwards.
GTGATTCAGCTCTCTCTCTCTCACTCCCACAAAAGCACACACATCCACCAGGTGTGGGTGTGCCCCTGATGGATGGAAAGTAATCAAAATGCAAAACAGTTTCTCGCTTAATTTCTCTGTGTTTATGCAAATATCTCTTCCACTCTGTCTCCCTCTATGTGTGTGCGTGTTCCACCGGTGCAGTGAGAGACCAGTGGAACAGTGAGTAGGTGGAAACTGACATGGAGTAACAAGCTGAATACATAAAACACACACACACGGGAAAAATGTGTGCTATATAGCAAAACTTGAATGAAACGGCAACAATAATCATAATTACTTTTTTGGGGGGCTACACTGGCTGTGCTGTGTAAACAAATAGAATTTTGAAATAACTGAAGATCTTCCAAGACTTAAATTACTCTATTTGTCTCATATTCTTTTGCCGATGGGTACGAAATACTAAAGTATTCTGGCAGGCTATTTGCTTTCGGAAGACAAGAACTTTAAATTCCAACGGAATCATTTCATCTCATACTAAACAAAAGAGCAAACCTTTGCACAGCTGTAGGGCGACAGGTGCAAAGGAGAATAACTATGGTCGACAATACAGAACAACAAGACTCATGCACACTGTCAATAAATCAAAAAGTACTTTCAGATCATGTTGGATTTATTTACTATAAAAACTAGTCCTGATGAATTTATACCACCATAATATATGCTGTAAAAGGGTTCAATCAGCTGGTGTATTTTAATGAAGTACCTTAGACCATGTTCTACTGTCTACATGAAACAGAAGATGGGAGACAAAGTGTTGGAACATGGTGTGTTGGTCGGTACCTGATTGAGTTTCTGAAGTGGTCCTCTGCCGGGTTTTTCACAGTGCAGCTGTTGAGCACCCACAGGTCTGCGTCTGATGGGTCGTCTGTAGAAAGAGAGAAAGAAGATCTTTAGTTCATATTTTCACACCACACGAGCATGACTTCAGAAAGAAAAACCAATCAACACTTAATATAATAAAGGATTCAGGAAAGAATAAGGAAACCTGAAACAGCACAACTACTTAATTGGTCTCTGGCTCAGTTCTTTTGTTCCTGCGTGTATCAGTAAGTCTAACCGGTCTCTCTTCAGAACCACACATAATAATCTCTTAAGGTTTCTAATGACTTCTGGTGACTAGTAGTTCTCTTGAATACAATTATAAGTCGCTTTGGATAAAAGCGTCTGCTAAATGAATGTAATGTAAAGTTAAAAGGTATTATATACACACACACACACACACACACACACACACACACACACACACACACACACACACACACACACACACACACACACACACACACACACACACACACACACACACACACACACACACACACACACACTTGCAGATTTGAAAAGAGTTCTGCATGGTTCCAGCTCACTGACTGCGATGTACAGATGTGTTTGTTTGTGTCACTCGTCCCTGGCTCAGCGGCAGCTAATTCACAATGCTGAAGCTAGAGCCAGATGTTTTATCTCTACTGGCCTCCTATTGCTGTGTAACATCAACCAGAGTTGAATTTAAGGTGGTATTGTTTGTTTGTTTGTAGGGCTTTGGATGGTTTGGCACTGTCTTATGCCTCTGCCTTGACTCAAATATACCAAATAATGTAATAGTTTGGGTTCCATTTGTTTTAAACTTACAACATTATAGCAATACCAGCTAGTTTTCAATGCCTTGTCTTAACAAGGTTGTTTTGGTAAGGAGACCTTAAAGTTGCCAAGAGAGTCCCATCCAGCCACAGGACTGACTCTGACCCAGTACAGGTGTACCTGTACCTGCTGGATGATACAACGGGTGTGTATTGGCATGGCACCCTTGGACGTGGAGATTTAAAGTAGGAAAGAAAGAAGAAATGCATCTACTCTTTTGATCATGTCAGTGATGTTGCTAAACAGCTAAATGAATCAGTTATAATGTAAAAAAAAAAAAAGGTTAATTCTTGACCCTAGAACCCGTATATATTCAACTCAAAAGGTGACATAAGCTTTTTGTGAGATTTCATCTACATCTCAGTGTCGTGTTTTTGCGATGGCTGATCCCAGACCATCTATACCAGTAGATTTCGAAAACCACTCCAGTAATTGTTGCTTGACCAAAAATATTCCTGAGTGTCTCATAACGGTCAGATTAATGGAAGAAAACAAGTATATAATATACAACCACCTTTTGTCGAAATACTCAAAAACAGGACAAGTTACTTGAAATAAGAACGTCAATTAAACACACACACACAAGTGCAATGCTCCTTGTGATGTTAAGCTCGGCTGCTGCACAAGCCGCTGGTGGCAGGCTTTGCATGGCACTGCTAGGAGAGCTGTCACACACAGACACATGATCGGGGGGGAATGGCACGGCAGTGGTGGGGAGCTGGAAGCCTGCTCCTTTACGCTGACTGAACCAGATATTTCACTTGGAATCCACTTCCCCGCTGCAGTCAAGCATATACACACCCCACTCACACTGTATTCACCACATTAGTTAACTTTATACACACACACACACACACCTGTATCACACACAGCAGGTCGCAGGGTGTGGAGGAAGGGGGATTATTAACCACACTAGCCCTTACCCGAGGTAAACTCTCTCAAGCCACACACACACACACACACACACACACACACACACACGGTTTATGACCAAGACCTGCACCGTCCATTAAATGAATTACAATAAGACACAAATAAAGTTAAAGGTCTTCACTATCATTCTTATTCTCTCTCAACAATCAGTTTATTGTGCAGATGTTTTAGGAGTTAGAACAATAAACATGAAAGATCTATTGTTTAATAAAAAACCTTTATAAACACTAGTTATGAGACAGAAAAGAACAAATAAAAAGGTCATTTCACAACTTGAGGTATTACGGTTATTGTATTACATATTATGTTTAAATATTTTAGGACCTTTCACCAGCTGTGTAGATTTAGAAACACAGCAGTGCTTTGAGGGGTGTTTTACGGATTGTATCCGACAGTAAGCAAGACTTATTGACGTCTCGTAAAAACAGTAGTACAGCCGCATGTCTTGAAAAAGCACGAGAATAATGTGAGTCACACTGGTAGAACAAGAATCATGTGTTGGCTTAGGGTTGGTTAGTTTGTTTGGGCCTCATTGTTTTGTGGGGAATCATGCTCGGGGGGGATGGACCAGACAAAACGTAGAAAGGCCAAAGAATATACGATTATAAAAGTAATCCTAATCCCAAACTATGAAATATGTGTGCGTATGGGTTAGAGAGAGAAAGAGGGAGAATAAATGCAGCTGGCAAAGGGTGCCCATTATGCCAACCTCTATTTGTCTAAGCAACCAACACACACACACACACACACACACACACACACACACACACACACACACACACACAAACGCAGGACTAGTGGGAGTGGTCTCAGCTGTCTCCTCTCTGTCCCGAGGGAGGCTTTCCAGACCAACAATAACAAGCTCGCCATCAATTTAACAGACACACACACACACACACACATACACACAAACTCACACACAAAAGACAAATACAAACTGCTAAACACCCCTTTCTACAAAGTCAGGAAAAATTACCAGTACACAGATAAAACTACAGAAAAAAAGAACTAAAGCGGACAGTAAAACAAACAATATGCGGGTAAATGTGCCTTTATTTAACTAGGTAACTCTAATGAGAACTTACTTTTAGAAATTATTTTTGCTCTGGATGTATGTATATATATTTAGAAATCCTTATTTTTCATCACTGAATGGTATTTGTAGCTTTAAACCTCGATGACCCTTTCAACAGCAGCCACTGGTTTTGATCCAGCATAGGATCCGCAAACCACACAAGTACAAAAGGTTGAAATGATCAAACTTCAGCAGCAGATATCGAGAAGGTCTGACAGGTCACATCAGTGACGACCCCCCCACCGTTACAACAACTGCAGCCAATGAACTGGGGGTCAGAGCCATCACCATGAATTGAGATTAATCCAGGCAGCAGCTGCTCCTCATTCAGAAAGGGGCTTTTAGAGGTGTAATCTGGAGGCAAAAAATGTAAACTTTAACCTTGTTTTGGTTTTTTGATCACTTCTAACTCCTCTTTATTTATTTTTTTACAACAAGACAGGAATAATTCAGACAGCCCTCGACTAAGTGATGGTGTCTTCACAGTATTTCAGGGTCATGGGTACTGCGGTGCTGCAGTCAGGACCCGGGGGCTACAGCTGTCTCGTGGTGCAAGACCTTCTGTGGATGATTGTGTTTGTTTAAAATTGCCACAATTGTTGGGGTTAACCCAAAGAGAGAAGTCTGACCCCACACGCAAGGGAGCGGAGTGTGTCGGTTTTAGCAAGCGTAAGACAAAAAACTAAACTCTGACTGGAAATAGTGGCTTCAGAGGAAATATTAAAAGTGTGAGGGTAAATTGATGTGTGCAGTGACATTTCCCCACATTGTATTGTTGCAGGGACACCAAGTGGCTGAAGAGATGGAGAAAAAGGAGAGATAAAGACACTGTTGAAAACTAAATCAATACCTTGTAAATGTACACATTAACATGTACACAGGAACGCATACAAATTTAAATGGGACAGAAATTAAAATAACCCTTAAAATATGAATCATTGCGACAGGGAAAATCAAGCACAATGTCCAGTCTGCTGCCTCTCCCTTTTCATGATTCCTGATTTAAATGGTATTGACAGTAACAAGACTTATATGACAATGTCATGAAATAACAAATCAACCTTAACTGAATGGCAAAGCAGTGCTGTGGTAAGCCAACTTTAGCTTGGGCCAAGCTAATGATTCATTTAAGATAAACAGCGGGGAGAAAAAACATCATCAAAACAAATACTACTCAAGTGTGATGATTGTGACTGTGAATTTTCTTGAACAAAGAAATCTGCAATAAACTCTACATGAGGCTGATGATAAAACCAAGACATTGCAGATCAAAATAAAACCTGTGACATCACTGGATATTTGAGTTATTCGGTCGGGGGAAAATAACTTTTGCAGTGCTGCCTAAATTACATCGTCTAATGATGCATTACAGGAACGTCACGCTGAGGTGAAGTGAAAGCCGAGTGGGAACGTAAACACTGACAGTGATTGGTCCGCAATGACACATCCCCACAGTTGCCACCACGAATTACAGCATGGAGACACTCTTGTTCCTCCACCAAAATCAGTTAGAGGAATAACGCCACAGTCTATGGACTGCACTGACAATGGCTGTCACAATCTCAGTGCCAGTTGCTTCTGTTGAGAGAACTTCATCTCATTTCAGATGTATCGAGCCATAACTGCTGTCATCCATTGCATTGTCCCGCCCGTCATTAGCAGCAACTCTCTCTTGGCACAGCAGTCGTAATGAGCTCGACAACAGATGACTCTGAATCTATAAAATGCTAAATTGTGCATTACTAAAAGCCAAATATTTATACGTTTTACATGTTGGGAAAAAAATGTGCAATTCAGTCAAGAATAACCTGGAGCAAAACGGCTGTGGACAGTGCAACTGTAAGCTGAACATCTGTTGTCAAAATGTGAACAGCAAAGAGCAAATGTACTTTTAGGGAATATGTTATAATATGTTAGGTTATTAATACATGGATCCCAACATGTGTGGTTTTCTGTTCATCTCTGCGTCAGTGTGGGAATAAAGCCCGGGGGTAAACTCCAATGACTCACCATTGAAGTGCACATAAGTTAATACCACACCAAGAAATGCTGTTACTGGGAGATGTCTTGAAAGTGACATTTGCATACAATTTGCATCGGTATGGAGGGGCAGCCAATGACAGCGGAGGATTTTGGTTATCTTTGCAAATCATGGCCATCAGGCAGTTATGTGAGAAGTTGTTGGTACAGAATGTGCACAAGAACTGTTGACTAGTCTTTTATCTGATGAAGATATAAGGCCCAGGGGGTAAGACAAGCATCCTGGTATGTGTGGGGGTGTGTGGATCCATGTGTGAGAGGGGGTAAATGTCCAAGTGTGTGTGTGGTTTGCAAAATGAGTCTACATTAGCCCTGTATCAACAGTCTGGAACTCATAGCTTTGAAAGGAGTGTGAAGAGAAGGCTGAGAACATTTCTGCATCAGTTATTATTATTATAATAATAATGTACCACTACAGATGTTGTGCTTATTTATATACTTTGCAATATGCATGCACAGCCGTAACATGAAGTACCCACAGAAGTAAAATTAATTAAATGTGAGAATAGAACAAAATTCAGGAGTGCAAAAAGCTAAATAATATAAAAGTTATTTGTACCTAGGTTAAATGAACTTACTTCCAGGCCAATCAGAAAACTGTATAGATTGTGTTTTTACTGGCTGCCCTAATTTAAGATCAATAACCATTTATCATGACTTGGAAAGTCTATCAAAAAATGATTTACCAAAGCTCATTTTTATAACATTAGTTCATCAGATATAGCTGGAATTTGTATTAGTACCTTTATACCAACAAATATCTCACTCTCTGACACACACACACACACATAATAATGACCCTATTTCACTCAGTCTGCAACCCACAGATGAAAAGCCTGTTTTATATTTGATCCAATATAAAGACATATATTACATTTGACCACAACAGCTGACCCCCAAATAAATTGTTTTTTCGTTGCGTGTCCAAGAGATTTTCCAATAAGTAATATAAGGAATTCCACCACTCTCAAACAGTTGAACCCACTGTACGCAAAAGGAAAATGACGTGTGTGTGTGTGTGTGTGTGTGTGTGTGTGTGTGTGTGTGTGTGTGTGTGTGTGTGTGTGTGTGTGTGTGTGTGTGTGTGTGTGTGTGTTGAGCTGCACCTTTGTACATTCATTGATAAAATCCAAACCAACTGACCGAAATGATCTCATCCATGAGGTACGTTCCTGTGTGTGCATGTGATTGTGTGTGTGTGTGTGTGATTGTGTGGTTCATCCTACATACACCCCACAACCAAATCATATGAGAGAGAGAGAGTGGGATATTGGAGAGGCAACACCTGGGGTCAGTGTGTGTGTGTGTGTGTTTGTGTAACAATATACACAAGGTCATACATAACAAATTTCAATCCCACGACTCCCTATGGAGATGAGGAGAAAGGGTTATGGGAGCAGGTGCATGCATCAAATAAGTACAGCTGGAAAGATGGACAAAAGAATGAAAGAGTGAGAGCGCGGATCAGATGGGTGCTTATGTGTGTAAAAAGAAAGACAACAAAAAGGATTAAAAGGAACAGGCAGGACAGAGAGTCGATGAAGAGGGCCGTCCTGAGAGAGGAATAACAAGAGAAGAGTGAGTGTGAAGTGGAGGCAGCTGATAGGCAGTAGCCAAATGGGATTCAAGGATGCCCAACAATGTGAGCAAAAAGGAGTACAAGGAGAAACGGAGACAGAGCGACTAAACGAGATGTGAAATGAGGAAGCAGGCGAAAGACATAGTGGTGATGAAAGTGGAAAAAAAAAAGATTGAATAGAGGGGGATAAGGAGTAGGGAGAGGGGGAAAGCAGCTGGAAAGAGAATTAGGTATCCTGCTCTCATCTAAAATAAAACAGTTTCATAAATATTAAAAAATATATAGATTTTAGAGAACATGTTTTAGTGCACTTGCCAGGTTTGTGTGTTCACCTTTGAAATTCTATAAATATGTGTTTCAAAATGAAAGATGATTTATTCCGTTTTATTGGCAAATGATGTCGGTTGTCAATAGTTGTCCAGTCAGAGTTGTTTGTGTTGTCGTCTTGCAACCTTTTTCTTTTCATTTTGTGTTTTCAGTTCGTGAAAGTCAATTGTAATATTTTGGTTGCCTAAAAATGATTTGGTCAACGTTCATTTGTCCACAAACCAATGGGTGAGGTCACGGAGACTACGTCCACTTCTTATATGCAGCTCATGAATTTAAGTCAACGCACGTTAGCTGTTAGCGTCATTATTTAGCCATGAAGGATTGTGCTGCTGCTGCGCACTGGCTGATACAAAGCTAATACATTACTAGCTACTAGCTCTCCTCCTGTCGGTGTCAACACTAATTTGTTGCTCATATTTTGTAGTATGTCGGGGAAATGTTCTGTCGTCCCGGGACGACGGTTTGAGCCTTGATTCCAGGTAACTATGGTACCTGCAGTACTGTAGACAAGATGAGCACAGTGATGTTTTCAGAATTTTGGCATCGACCAAAGTGTCGGTTCTCGGTTCATCCCTACCCACAGCTGTGTGCAGCACCCCACAGAGAACTGAGCGGAGGCTCAGCTGCAGGGTCAGAAAGAAGACAAACACAAACAAAAATAACAGACACAATGGGAATACAGTCATTTCCCTGAACTCCCATGTATCCATCCACTATATGCAGATGTGCCAACTGTCAACAGTAAATTCAACTATTTACTGTAAATAGTAAAAATAAAAATGCATACTTAAGTGAGGAGTTTATGAATGAGTCTGTTTTCCTAAAAGCAGCTGATTAAAACTGATATTTTCTCATTAGCTGCATTTTACCTTTACACAACATAAAAAAAGATACAACACAATGGCAGCTGCATGTAAAAATGCATGTTTGCACGCTGTTTCTGCAGCACAACACCATCATGTATATTATCACACATGGAACATAGAGCGGCCTTTCAACAGGATTATACAGCACACTAAGCACAAACTAAAGCATATCAAGTGAAGTTGGAGTACAGCCCTGCAAGCAGGAGTCTGTGTGTTTCATTAGAAAAAGCTTAGACTCCACTAGCTAGCTGGGGCCTCTCTGTAGAAAATTAGGCCCCGGAGTTGCCAGAGGTGGATACACGATGTCAAACAAGGACACAATTCCATTTTCTCTAAAAATGAGAGAAATAAGTGTCCAAAGATATCATGGGAGTAAAGATGGTTTTCAGAATTGTTTCAAATGACAGTATTTTACTGGAGAAACCAGCGTGTAGAAATGTAGGCACAGACACGGAGGGAGGTAAGAAGAGACGGGTGTATTTCTTTTACGTTGTTAAACTCAGCATGAAACATACCTGCTATTTTATCACAACATCCTAAAACAACCAGCCTTACTCCCTCTTTTCCCCCCCCATCGTAACTTCTCTTTGATATTTTCTCTTTTCATTTTACCCATATTACCCAAACACTATATTCCCCCTACTCTCCTGTCTCATTTAACCACCATATGTGACACCCACTCACTTTCACTACTCTCCTCCAGCGTGTGTCGTTTGCAAATCTCGAGTTGTCACTACTTCCTTGTTTTTACCCATATCAAAACTTTCTTATTCTCGTTTCCTCCTTTCTGTCCTTCGTCAATTTCTACTGCACCATCCAACACCAATATTAACCTCAGCGCTGTCTGCTTTTCATTTCCCCCACTCCATCTTACAATTACTGTGTCCTCAGCTCATCGACTTCTTATGGACAGAATATCTCTCTGTAGGATTGAAGTAAGTTGGGTTTTCCTTAAAAACCTTTTACATTCAATCAACTTGTTCCCTTATTCATCAAGCATCCAACTTGCCTGTTTAATTTACTAGAACATTAAAATGTGTCTACTTGTGATGCATTAAAGGCATCAAAATGAAAAAGCGTGGATAATTGATGATTGTTTTACTGTCCAACCTATCCACAATATTTGCTATGAAATAAAAGATGAGTAATCATATGGACAATTACAGGATGTCATACGTCCCTTGTGACTTCTGCACTGCGAGGTTATGTGTACAAGAAACTGTTCTATAAATAGTGGGTTGACTTACAAAAGGCTTACAGTGACACATTCCTCTCAGTAATTGGCACTGTGATCTAAATAATTAAAGACTTGTGTTGATGTGATTGCAATCTAAAATGAAACAGCGCTCTTGCTTTCTAGCACTGTGGAGCTCCCGTGGTGATTACTCTGCAAACAGATTTGTTTCTCCCCGTCAGGAGAGTACGCAGCATTTGGAGCTCTCGCTGATCCAGCATCCTGCTCGGGTATTTCAGGCAGTTCAGGGAAGTTCACTGCAGTCAGATCTTGTCTATTTATGTGGAAAAAGAGCTCTGGAGACTCTCTGCTTTCCAAGCATCATAAACCTTTCATACAGACCGCTTTAATTCCCTCTCTCGATGATATGTATATCATATATAACACTGCTTTCACCGAGGCTGCAGCATCATACTTTCCATTTCAGACAGACCTACTTAACAAGTTGCCAAACTCTCTCTGACATTCCCTCGCCCGCTACATACACCGTGTAAGTTATATCCGTCCCCAGTGGAGACGAGCGGCTAGAGTTAAGCTATACAGGCATACTTCACGGTACAGAGGAACAAGGCAAAAAAGACTGAATAGAAATAGTTGTTTGTTCTTGCTGTCTTTGCAGTACAACTAGTTCTCAATCAAATTGGGATTATATTTCCTATACTGTTTGGCCCCACTCTGTAGGAGTCCATTCCGTCATTTCCCCAGTCTACTTAAAATAAAATAAAGTATCTGAGTGATTGAGACGTGAATATTTTACAGACCAAAGAAACAGATCTATGCCGTCTCTGATTTCCCTCTGGCCTCCAGCCCTAGTAGATGATGTATGAAGGCAAAGGCAGAGATGTCTGGGAGTGTATATGTATGTGTGTGTGTGTGTGTGTGTGTGTGTGTGTGTGTGTGTGTGTGTGTGTGTGTGTGTGTGTGTGTGTGTGTGTGTGTGTAGTGTGTGTGACTGAGAAAGAGTGAGAGAGAGAGAGAAGAGGCAGACAGCAAGCCCTAGGGGTCAATATGATGCTCCTGGTGCTTCACACACAGACCACACCATGACCCACTTTCCACACACACACACACACACACACACACACACACACCCTTGTTATTTCTGTCTTCTACCCTCCATCCATTCCACCCTCTATCTCAAACACATCATCTTCCTCTTCCACTGCCCCCCCCCTCATCTCTCATCTTACGAGCACACAAAAACCCACAGGACATGCTGACCTTGGGATACAGTGCAGTGGTGGTCTATCGGGGTGCGTATGCTGGGGCAACGGGGTGGCTCGGGGGTGAATGGACACACTTGACTGAGCTAACAAGGCCTGTCTGGCCCTATTGGCCGACGGGACAGCTGGATGTCAGGCTGACTGGCTTGGAGGGCAGGTGGACTGTGCGGGGCGGTGACCCACTCACGGTCGTATTAATGCTGCCGTCCAGACAATTTACAACACGGAAATGTCCGAGCTCCTACAAGACAAAGTACAATGGACTCTTGCAATCTTGACGTCACACAACTGTGAAAGCACATATTGTAAATAGTAAAACATTCACTAAAAGTCAACTTAAAGTATATTAGCCTGTATTTGATTACAATAATACATACTGTCATATAGTAAAACCTGTTCTGCATGTAAATTGGTGTCAACATATGTTGCCATGTTGTTAGGATGCTGGTTATGGTAAAACAAAAACAATGGCGGTCATATTTACACGTGTGCCGCCACTGCATGATAGTTATACGTCGGTACACAAACAGAAACTTCTCTCTCTCACACACACACAAAAATACTTAAAGCTCACAATTTCTCACAACTGCAAGTCCAAAATAAGAGGTGCTGGAATCCTTAAAAACATTTGGAACAACTAACGTAATTGGACACTTGCTCTAATTCATTCACACGGATGCTGCTCAGAGTGATCGCAGTGAGCGGCCCGACTGCAGAAAGCACAGAGTCTCTCCCTAGTTCTGCTTCTAACGGAGATAACCGCTCTCATTAACGGAGGTTGCATCGACTCCCATTATGGAGCGTTCAAGCTCTACTGAGTAAAAAGTATTGGGCGAATGTAAATCATTCCACTTTTGGCAAGAAACTTGAATTACTGTTTGAAGATGTTTTCACAGCAATATAAAATTGACAGAGAGAGAGAGTTATGACCTGTTTAACTTTTTAACTCTAGCTCTAAGTAGTTAATTGTGTGTTTTAGGCAAATAACCACTAAAGATTAGAATAACAAAGAGTGATGGTTTACACTGATTTTGGGACATTTACAATTATTTGTGGTAACTTTATAAATAAATATCAATTCTTGGGAGTCACAATTACAGTTTTTGGTGTAGTTGAAGACTAGAATAAAAAATGATTTAAAGAAAAGAAAGAAATAGTTTGACTGCATTATTCCACCACTATTTCTCTCTTAATGTGTCACATGATACAGTACATTATCACATATTGAACCCAAAAGTATAGGGCTCAACTCCTGCAAAATACGCATCTATTTGACCGACCGATGGATCTCAGTTAATGCATCAATACAGGAATAACATATTACACCCTAAAAAGTCTATTATGATGAGTCACATAGGGCACTGATAAAGTGGCACCAATATAACGGCTACCCTCTCACACACACAGTCATATTCCCCACGCTCGGGAGTGAGAGTGGGTGTGTGAGGAGTGACAAGTTGGGCATGTTTGATTGGAACAACAAGACAGATTCCCAGCTGACAACATTTCTGTCTAAAAGGTTCCCCCTCCTCAGGGAGTGAGAGTGTGTGTGTGTGTGTGTGTGTGTGTGTGTGTGTGTGTGTGTGTGTGTGTGTGTGTGTGTGTGTGTGTGTGTGTGTGTGTGTGTGTGTGTGTGTGTGTGTGTGTGTCAGAATGTCCGTGTGTTTGTGTCAGTGCGTGTGTGTGTCTTTCTTGTATGTCTGTGTGCATCTGTACGTTTGCCTCACTGACGTGTCAAATTGTGAATGGGCCTTAGAGGACTTACGAGTTTCACCTCCAATCACATTTTACAAGTGAGCACTCCAAAGTCACACACACACACAAACACTAAGACATACACAAACACTAAGACATGCACACACAGTCACACACGCAGAGGGGCCTTGGGGTTTTGGCGGTTGGTTTATCCGTCTAGCAGGGTGAGCAACCAGTCAGCTGTGGATGATAATGCAATCAACTGTCATTAGATGGCTGGCTACACACACACACATAGTACAAATACACACCATTACACTCACACTTGTCAGTTACAAGTGAGAAAAAAAACTGCACACATTGCTACAGTAAGTTATGGTATTAACATAATTAGAGCTGAAACAATTAGTTGATTAATCAATTGACAGATCTGCAATGATAAAGTATTTGTTCTTGTCATAAACTATTGTGTATTGAATATCGTATATTGTAAGGTTTAGCACTGCAGGTCGAACAAAACAAGATATTTGAAGATTCGGCTCTGAGAAGTTCAGATTGATGTTTTTTCACTATTTGACATTTCATAGATTTAACGATTCTTTGAAAAAAGTAATATGCAGATTCGTTTATAATGATTACAAAATAATCAAAAAGTTGCAGCCCTTGACCAAATTCATCTAGTTACACAAACAGAGACATGCGTATGAACACATATGTATAAAAGCTAAAACATTTCCCAAACATAGAAAAACACGAGCATCCTCATCGGCAGTTAATCTTCTGATGCAACTACAGAGCAATACCAGTACAGAAGTGAGAGACCCAGTTTTACTACAGCGTCTGAGTAACAGCTCTCTGTGCTGTTGGTGCTCCTCCTGCTGTTTCTTTTATTTTATATTCTATTATTAATCCTGGTGGCATACAGGTAAGAGTTGAGAGGCTCATCAGACCCGATGTCATGCACATGGGTTGACAGAGCACAGGATGTTTCCTTTCAAAGATGATCCTGTTTCTGTGTTCACTGCATTCCTACGAACTCATTTACGATGTTAACCTTGTCTTAGATTTAAAAAAAAGAGGAGCGCATTATGAAGTACAGCCTACGTCTCATTAGGAAAGATGAAGATTGCACAGCACCCTGCAATCAGGCCAAACCAGGCTATTTAAGCCATCCAGTTAATGATTTAGGTTTTCAGCTAAATAAAATTGTCCAAAAAGTTGCTCTGTGTATCACTTAGTACAGGTTTATCCAGCTGTTTTTAAGATGCATTTCAAATTTTGACCAAAATATACTGATGTTGGGCAGCGCCTGCATTGGGTGATTACAAATGTAACAACACACAAAATGAGTGATCGCAAAGAGCCACAAGTGACAATAAGGAAAGGGGCTCTTTAAATCACAGTGTATTTAAACTCGTCAACTCTGGACAGTCTTTTTTAAAAAGCTTAGTTTTCAACTTCATACAGATTTAAGCTCAAAATTGAGAGAAAAGGATGCATTTTCAAACACAACCGGATTAGTGTGGACATCATCTAAGCTGTCATTTCATTTTTTTTACAGTTCCTTTCTTTTCTTTCTCCCACTCACACACACACACTCACAAAATATACCAGACTGCAGTCCTCTCAGACTCACTGGGGGCCTTGGCGGCATCTTTCCAACATATCAGCTTAGTTAAGTGGCAGAAATTCACAGCAATGCCTCTTGTAGCATGTGCATAATCTACTGTCTCTTCGCAGAGACAGATATGGCAGTGTGTGTGTGTGTGTGTGTGTGTGTGTGTGTGTGTGTGTGTGTGTGTGTGTGTGTGTGTGTGTGTGTGTGAGAGAGCGTTGCTGAGTGTTGGTGTGTACTAAGAAGCAGGGAGGGTATGCCAAGTTAGGCACAGCAGGGGCCCACCATAGCACTCACGCCAACAGTTTGACAACATCTTAGAAACATCTATTCTGTTGGGATTTCACTCCTGTCCTAAACAACTCTGAGTCCATTACTGAGGAACAGTCTGCACGACAGAGAGAGACACAAAAAGGAGATGGATGGAGGGCTGAGAGGGAGGGAGGGGATCAAGAAAAAGAAGTTAAGAAAGATGGAGTTGGAACAGTAGCGGGTAGGGATGCCACCGGTTAATAAACTTGTGACAAAGCTCGATATCGGTAGAGCTCTTACTTTGATCTTTAACGTTGGAGGATATGTTAGTATTGTAAATTACAATTAAAATTACATTTTTATTAATTTTATGAACTTGGACACTAATACACAACTATGAATTAAAATGTATTATTTCTATATAAACAGCGGTGGACAAGTAATATAATGACTGTGTGAACATCTAGTAGTAGAGATGCAAAAAAAGGTTCAACAGACTCACAAGACAGAAGAGATGAAGAAAAGGAGGTACAGGGTTGGAGGCATAGGCTGAGTTTGAGGAAACAAAAGGAAAGGAGGAGCATGGGAGAAAATGATAAAGACGCAGAACAACGGACCGAAAAAGAACAAAACAATCAGGGTGCGCAAAGGAGAGACCTAATATTAGAAGAGTAAGTGGCGGTATCTCGGTGACAAATAGGCGAGCTCAGCTGAAACTGGAGCAGGAATGATGAATGCTGCGAGACAAGCCAGCTGCTAATTTGGATGGCAGAGGTCTGCTTCTACAGGGCGAGATGCTGGAGTCTATCTGTCTCTCTAACATGTGATGACAGACACACTGTGGGAGCACCTGGGTCCAGACAAGGGCCCCTCTCTTAGACTAAAAGTAGTGACTTTTGAACTGGTAATACAAACAGCTTATTGCATACATGTACACACTGAGCAACATAAAGGCACATGTTTCCACGGGACCAGTGTCTAACCTACTAGAAATTGTCAACATAGTGTTCAAACCAGAGAACAGAGGCACGGTTGTATATGGGGAAAAAGATTTCAGCATAGGAAAGTAATGATAAACATCTGGCAGTGGATTCCCTGTGATTTTAAATGTGCATTAAGTGTGATTTATCGATGTGCATACAGGCAGGGGATGGAAAGCAGGCCTAAATAGATTTTTGCCATTACGCTCCTCACCTTGCATAGATAGGATGATTTGAAGCCTCAGGTTCACGCAGTAATTGGGGCCAATCACTAGTCTGCAGCTCAGACAGAAAACCATTATGATCATCAGTGCAGGCATGAAAAGATATTTCACACAGCCAGAGAAGGATTATTAGAGTCAAGGGCACAAAAGTCAGTGTGTCTGGGAGAAAGAAGGGCCTCGAAGGTTACTGACTGACAGAGTAATATACCGATGATTTCACTTTTACCACACAGCTCGCAGTGAAAGACGGCAGACTCTTTCACCTTCTGGATGGAGGCCAGTGTAATTGCCTTCTCATTATTAAACATGATTTGACCGTCCACATATGAAGTTAGTATTTAGTCTGGTTGGAGATAGAGGAAAAGTCAGAGCTGACAAACTAAAAGTGACAGCCACAGTCACAGACCCACTTTGAATACATCATTCAGTTTAGCTCCTCTGCACCAAAAGCAGAATATTTATTCTGTGGCAGGGGGGCAAGCAGAAGATGGCTGTCTGGAACAATGTAAGTGGAGCTCAGACACTTCAGAAAGTGCTATAGATGAAAACATGGCATCAGAAGACGATAAATACAAAGAAAATAATCAAATGTACCCGATTCTGCTCTACAATCATGTCATATTTGTCTCCGACTGGCGACAAAAGTGACAGTTAAAATGTATTATGTTGCAGCAAATATAAATGTCTACTAACATTAACGTAGTACAATAACGTATCTTCTTCTAAATATCTTTTTTATATAAATATTCCGCACTTAACCAAACACACCAGTTAGTGGTTTGAAACTTTCGGTGTTACCCACGATATTCCTATGCCAGAAACAAAACTTTCTCTGCCAGCGTTTAACAAGCTTTCAGACATTTCTTTAAAGACAAAACATGCTGTTTGGCCTATTTAGTATTAGCAGGGTTGTTTTTGTAGTTTCACATGTCAACTTGTAAAGAAGAGAAAATGCTTTGTAACAATAAAACAACAATAAAAACTAAATTACGTAAAACGTGTTTTCACGGTAACATTTTTGCATGTTAAACAAATAGAAAAATGTGGACTCTTGGCTCTTGGACCACAGGGGGCGGAGTGAATATTGGTCTTCTTTTGTGACCGATCATAATGGAAATAATAAAATGAAAGAAACCTCTTTCTCACACTGGAAAAGTGTGTGTGTCTGTGTGTGTGTGTGTGTGTGTGTGTGTGTGTGTGTGTGTGTGTGTGTGTGTGTGTGTGTGTGTGTGTGTGTGTGTGTGTGTGTGTGTGTGTGTGTGTGTGTGTGTGTGTGTGTGTGTGTGTGTGTGTGTGTGTGTCAGAGTGCATCTTTCTGTACCTCAAAGCCAACTGTCAAACTCATGCACACCATGGTAACCACAGTCAGTTCCCCATTTCACAACAGTAACAGACCGGGCAAATATTGACACACTATTTCTCTGACATGACAAATGTGATTATATTTGCTGTTTGCCCGAGGAGATGGCAGTTTATATTCAATGAGGTGAATAAAGCAGGCCAAGGGAAGAATATGCGTCAATTTGCTGTGTACACAAAAGAATGTAGAAGACAGAGGAATCCAGAAGATAGTGTGTGTTTGTGTGTGTGTGTGTGTGTGTGTGTGTGTGTGTGTGTGTGTGTGTGTGTGTGTGTGTGTGTGTGTGTGTGTGTGTGTGTGTGTGTGTTTGTGTGTGTGTGAGAGAGACAAAGAAAAGTGAAACAGAAAGGTAAAGAGCCACCTGTATGTAAAAGCTCACCTGTCCTGGGAAAATAAATAAATGGAAGGGAAGTGATGGCAGATGGAGCTTCACCTTCATAAAGGTGGAGGCCAAGGAGAGCAGTGGTCATTAGAGACAATACCAGTGCAGCACTATCGGTTGTTGTTTTTTTTGGCTATGCTACTCACTGAACTAGCCTTTACAAAAGGTTCTCACGTTTCACAGATACAATAGGATAACACGCAGAAATCGGCTAGTTCGCTGATGCTTGCCATGCAAAATGTAGAAGTCAGTCCTTGGTCAGCAACTGAAACGATCACATACATTTGTCCCTCTAAAATCAGACAATTTAAACAAAATGATCCAAAAACCTATAGATTATACTGTTTTTGCTAGATATGCATTTATTCATCCACACAATTGGCACGAATGAACATTGAGCAACAGTCTTTCTATGTATTTCCAGATTATTGTAAGAAGGGACTCTTTTTAAGTCTCCTATGTTCAGGTCGCAAAAATATTTTTATGTAGACAGATCTGATATGTGAAGATCAATTTCCTGGTTTATCTAACCGATTGTCTGCATAAGAGACAATGATTGAAATAACACATTTAATCTCTCTCTTTGAATGTTTTACTTTGTGCCGCTGCAGCTTTTACAGTAATCAAGCTGCATTCAGACTGGTGCCGCTTTGAAAGCGATGCGGACACATTACTAGATTCGACCAAGTAAGATTGCTGTTGTGTCTTTAACGTTAATGTGACCGGGCTGGTTTACACAGGCAAAGGACCGGAGTGTTAAATTGCAGTCGGATCAATGTAAAGGGGGGCTTCTCTGAAAGGGGTTTAAGCTTCACTTATGTCCCCTTCACTGTGGGTAGTTTATTTATCAACTGGAGGAAAGAAAGCCCAGTGGAGAGCACCAACCTCTGTGTCTGACAGGATGATGAGTATGTAACTCTGAGTATGTAACGCAAAAGGTCTGTTAGCCACATTCAGTCCATCCAGTTCCTTATGAACCGCTAATAGCCAAATGTAACGCTGATTAGCTTCTACGATTAAATAGGTCTGTGAAGTTTATATGGATCTCTTTGAGAAGCTCAACAGTTGTTTGCCTTGAAAATAGAGAACCTACAAAACAAAAGGGGCCTTTTGATCAATACCATAGGGATAGGAAGGGATGATGCAATGAGGGAAATCTAGCCAACTGCTCAAAGAAACGCGACCACAAACACAAACATGTATTGTCTCCACGCAAAAGCAGTTTGCCGTGAGAGCAAGTGGCCTCAGCTTGGTATTGTAGCCAATAACCCTCTCGCATATTTACGCTCCACATGTAAAGCGTCCTAATTCGATTAATAGTAATAATTAGTCCTCTCTCTGCTTTTTTTTATTTCTAGGTGGAATTGAAACAATTTAGGTCATCTGGCCCCTTATTCCCAGATCCAAGCTGTGGGACATGCAAATCAGATGCAAATGCCACAGAAAAGAGAAAACTAGTTATGGGCCCGGGTAATAAATACTGAATTTAGCCTCTTGGCATTCCAAAAACAGCCAGTTGGGGGTTCATATGCAAATGGTATGCAAATAGCCCAGACGCAGAGAGCTTTTATTTTTCTGAACCTGAGAAGGGGGGGGGGGTCCTGGTGGCTTAGCAGCGACACATAACATGTCGTTATGATGTTGCGGGTTTGAAGCCAGCTCATGTTGACATCCCCAGACAACTATCACACACAGAAGAGAAGGTAGAGACGCTGGAAGAGAGGAAAGTAAGACGGGAGAAAAGATGTACAAGACATTAGATCAGAGGAGGAAGACAAGAGGGCACGACGAGGAGAATGGGAGGGGTGGCATGTCATTTCAAGAGTAAACCCGAGACACTGTTGGCTGCTGATTAGAGGATCAGTGTGGAGACGAAGGAAGAGGAAGAAAGACAAACACTGTGAGTGTGAGAGACACAATCTGATGGTGGGGAGGAGGAAAGTCAAATAAAAAGAGAGAAAGGTTGACCATGAGTCAAAAAAAACAAGGATGAAGAAGAAGATACCAAAGAGAAAGAAGAAGAGGAGCTGACAACTTTGAGACGGACCGAGGTATAAACCAGAAATCAAAGATTCACCATGAGAGACAAGAGAGGGAGACAATACTTAAAACTATTAAGAGACAATGTAAAAAAACATATTGGAATGAGGAGGAAAGCTAGATAAACACACACACAGACAGTTTGCGGATCTAGCTTGTTCATGAAAAACAGAGAGGAAAGGCTAGATGTAGCAAATTAATCTGGAGGAAACACATTGTGCACGCCCAACACATGATAAGCTTAGTGGACCACCTTGTTCATTTGGCAATGTCTCCTCAAATTACATGCGTCCCTGGCACACAAACACACACACACACACACACACACACACACACACACACACACACACACACACTACGTCTCCACCTTCTGTTTCACCATATTAGAAATAATCACTATAATGCTCTTAATTGAAACCCAGCGTTGCCCTGAACGCATCACCCGATCTCTCTACCTGCAATGCCACCACATTGAAAATGAACACAGCAAAGCTCTTAATCACAGCCTCCACCATGCAACACACATTCACACACAACCTCGCTGCTGATGAGCTTAGCACTGAGCAGTGAAAGGAATGTGGCTGTTGGCAGGTAGACTGGTGATTAGAGACGCCGTTCTGCCCAAAGTAAAAACATTTTACACACATGTAAACGTGTGCAATTTACGAGTATATCTTACAACCTTTGATATCTTTGAACCTTTCTGCATTTTGAATGTCCACTTATGTGATTGTGAGAACTCTGAATGCTAAACCTGTAAAGAAAAGGATATATTCAGACACAGAGATGGATACCAAATGTGCAGGGGTCCTATAACAAATGAAAAAGTCCTGTAAATAAACATAACTGAAGAATGCATTAACAGACAAAAACACATAACCGAGATTAATTCAACGACAACTTCTGGTTTGTTATACCAGAATAATGTTATCCACACCTGTGGATCCACACCTTTTTGCCTTTTCTCTCCTCTCAGTTGAGTGTAATAAGCTTCTTTAAAACTGCATATTCTCAATCACGCTATTTCCAAGACAGCATTTCATTAGAACAATAAAATTAAAGTCGATTCATGATAAATTACAACAGGAGTCTCAATGGATAATCCTATGCAACTGTTGGTAGTGTTTTAATATCAGGAAGCTGCCTACGGCATCGTGTTTGTGCACACATACGTACGTGCTTGCATGTCTCCATGCATCTGGGCATGAATACATTAGCTAGGTGGGGCGGACATGAAGGCAAATCCCAGAGAATTTGCCTCCTAATTAATAAATCATTACAAAAATGGAACAATTTATAGTGTTTTCCATCCTAAATAATTGATGCATTTGTTCATAGACGGAGATAATCATGGGTCCGCTTTTCCCCGGGACCAAAATAAAATAAGAAACAAAAAACTAGAAATAATAGGATAACAAAGGAAGGAAGATCTGCAGCACAAATTAGAATAACAGGCCTAAAAAGCAGCGAGGAAAAAGACAGAGCAGGGGTGTGGGGGTTACACACAAACACACACACTGAAGAACACACACACTCCCTCTTCCTTCTAACAGATTCCATTGACAACAGATGGCATCAGAATCATCTGATGTCCCGTCACTGTCTTTTTATATGCTAATCCACCTCCTACACACACCCAAGTGTCTTCAATCAGATATCAGGTCAGAGACGCTAAATCAAGCCGAGACACTCCTGCTGCTGGCGTACAACAATACACAGAGACAGGAAGTCGGACACCAACGTATCGATCCACTTAACCATGAGACTCTGGCAATGTGTGGAGTTTTGAACATAGCCAGTAGGGGGGGGGGGGGGGGGGAATGGATTCTTAGATGAATCACAATTCTCTCTCTAACGATTATGACTTGAAAACTCAATAAACTCAAATCGTCAGCGTTATGATTTTGAATACCAGCAGAGTTCTGGTGAAGGCGGTTGAGTTTAAGCAGCCGAATGTGGAAACAATCAGACCGGTACTCCCTGGCTTAAAAGCTAACGTATAGAAGCATTCCGCTTCTTCTTCCGCGCAACTCGGAAAGGACGACAAACAAAGTAAATTGACAAAACCAAAGCTTAAGTCATAAAGTCACTGAGGAAAGCGGGTCAGATGGTAGTAACACGCTTTGCGTGACAACAGAATAAAGTCTCACGTTACCCGCACACTTTATCACTGTACGGTTTTACCACATGTTCCCGAATAGCTGAATTCTCATTACCTATAACGGGAGGATTTGATTGAAGAGAAGTCTATGTTGTTTATTTGTGATTGAGTGCAGCTTTTTATGAATTATGTGTTTTTACTACGAGGGTGCTGCTACAGGCCCAATTAGATTTCTCTTTGCAGTGCTTGGAAATGTGAAATGTGACCCACCAGTTGACACATCTCTTCCATTTGTTACCAATATCGGATTAATAAAAGATAATTGAAGTAAATTCATCTGTTTTTTTATTATAAATCATTGCAAATATGCAGTGTTTTAGAGTCACAGGGAGAAAATAAATCATGTATAGAAAAATGTCGATGCATCAATAGGAATGGATAATCACAGCCTCGAGATTACCACCCCTAATAGTCAGGGTGATGTTGCTTTCAGCAGTTGAAGAGGCTGGTAAATTGAATAAAGTGCACCACAGATGAATGTTTTAGCAACATGAGAAACTTTCTTTGCACAATATTGACTTATTCATCAATATTTTCCAGCACTAGGTCACTAAACAGCATCGTCACAGCAGGAGCCCTGTTTTCTGCTCTGCTTCACTCATTTTCTGATTTAAGCTAAAATTGGTGCTGGAAGCTAGTTATTCACCACTCCCTGCATGTGCTGCATAATAACGCTGTTGCAAAGTGAAGGCAGCGATAGCTGTGGTGCCGTTTACTGTAAGGACACCTCAGAGACAGGGACAGCACCAGAGGTAGATCTCTAAGGGAACATTTGCTGAGGAAAAAACAGACAATATCTGACAACGCACCCAAAAAAAGGTGATTATTTCAGAAACACAACGACTTGTTGGTCATAGGTAGTAATCCATTTAAATTTGTGAGCAACAGGATTATGAGGGGAACTAGTCCGATATAAAGGGTGCAGAGGCTCTTTACAGTCTTGGCAATGCTCAAACGTCCAAAATTTGAGAAATTTAAACCAGTGAAGACAAACGCCTCGTCCCCTGTGTAGATGTCTTATGGACATACAGAGGGAAGAATGCCACAGCAAGGGCTCTGCCCGTGTCATTTCTATCTACACACAATGTTACGTTATAAAGTCAGGATACTGAAGCATGACTGATATGTGACCTAAAAACAGGCAGAGGCAAATATAGGCTTGTCATAACAGTCCTGGTCAAGTATTGATCAACTATCAACCACAGACAAAAGTGGACGAATTCAAACCACAACTGTAAAATAAATTTACCACGAAAGGACACACACACACACACACACACACACACACACACACACACACACACACACACACACACACACACACACACACACACACACACACACACACACACACACACACACACACACACACACACACGAGTAATCATCAGATCAGATATCAAAAGGCAGTGTCTGTCTGGAAGATTAGAAGAGCCATCTGTCCACCATGTGGAAAGCCTCAGCTTATCAATAAACTTCACACACTTCTTCTGTATGTGCGTGTGTGCGTGTGTGCGATCCAGCCACCAGTATGGGATGTAAATTAGAGAGACAGAAACAGAAGCACAGAATAAATAGCTAAAAGTAACTACACAAATAACCACTTCTCCTTTTGGTTGATCTAATTGGTTTATTTTGACTGACATGAATCTGGCCTAGTGCCATTCACCAGTACAACAACACATTTTAGGGACAAAACACTTCCAAAGGCATTTATTTTCCAACACAAACAAACACACAAACACACACACACAAACACACACACACACACACACACACACACACACATCCTGGAAATGACTTGTGGCCACACTTACTGCTGAATCAATACATAGCAATCGATCGTTTTCCTTGCTCAACACTACCTGTATTTACTCCGTTAACTTCCCCCTGTATAGATCTATACTGCCAATACAACCCCAGGATGAGAGCGGAGAGCCAGGAGTAATAAGAGTGAGAGCCTCAGAGAAAGGAAGCGCAAAAAGACATGTCAGGAAATGCGAGCAAATTGGAAGTGGTTGACTGCGTTGACATTGAATATGAAAATGAATAAAAGTTTCTGTGCGCACACACACACACACACACACACACACACACACACACACACACACACACACACACACACCCCTTCAAGCTCAATTATTACTTGTCTACACCATGCCTTGCAGAGTGGACAGCAGAAAAGCTATTAGGTCTATAACCTGTGGATGACACCTCACCACACACACTCACTCACTTTCTCTCTGGTCAAGCAAGGTCCCAACGATGCTTCCAGTCAAGTCATCTTTCTGCTTGGTGATCAAGGTTACTTTGTCCGATGATTCAAATTAAGCCCACTGCTCAAATCATCCGCGCCTTTTAAATCCACTTCATCTAATATCTGTGCTCTCACATGGAAATCTAGCACATTGTCTGATCTCTCCTTCATACATATAAATGAATCAGCTGAGACACATGTAGAATTAATTTTGTTATAAAAGGACAGAAGTGCGCACACACACACACTGCCTTGTATTGAAATACTTGTGAGGACCCATGAATTCTATAACCCACCGAAGTGCTCCCATATTCTTTTGTTGAAATTTCTCCCTTCACTCACAGGTAGCCAGTGCTTTCATTTCAGCAGGTGGCCTCATGTGAGCATCCACACACACACACACACACACACACACACACACACACACACACACACACACACACACACACACACACACACACAACAGTACAGGTCAACCCTGCTTTCCATTTCAGCGGGTGGTCAGCGAGTAATGGCACTGATGGCTGAACATTGGACACTCAGACAGAAAGCCGGGGTTATCTTCCAAAACAACACAAAAAGGGCCAACGAAAATTGAGGGAGGCAGAAAACCCCCAAAGGGAGCCTTGAAAAGTCATTCGCTACATGTCCTTGAGTGCCCAACTCTCCATTTCTTTGCTTTTTATCCATATGTCACCCACACACACACACACACACACACACACACACACACACACACACACACACACACACACACACACACACACACACACACACACACACACACACACACACACACACACACACACACACACACACACACACACACACACACATTCTCCACCCACACCCGCAGCCTGGCATGCCACGTTAATTACTAATGTCTTTCAAGCTTTCATTTCCTCTTCATGAGGGAAATTACATTTGTTTTCCTTGTTGAGTCAAGATGACAGAGAAAACAAAGGACAAATTAGAAGTGAGAAAGACCAAAAAGTCTCTTTCAGCTTGTAAAAAGGAACAGACAAGCTAATTATTCAAAAAGAGAAAAAGCAACAATGAGTTGTCAAATGTCAAAGAATATAGATCATCTTGCTTTGCTCTTTCTGGCTCTACTGTCAAGGACTCCGACATAATATCGTGCTGTTTGTCCTCCAAGAGAGGGAAGCTAAGTGAGTCCCTGACATCACTCAACTGTACAAATGAAGACATGCGACTGGATAAAAACACTGACATTTTGAAATTAGGACAGTTGTGTCAAATGATGTCAATGAAACTCAATTAACCCTTTGTTTGCCGTGTCTTATCTGTCAGGGCAACTTTAAAGCTCAAGGTTGAAGGGGCGATGGAAACGATATTTTATTTCACAGTAAACTGAGTCCCCAGTGGACATTTCTCCACCATGATGTCACACGCCGAAGAAAAACAACATGTGGATGAGGTGACGCACACAACTGGGAGCTCAACTTGAGACGCTGGGGGTTAAATGCCTTGTTAAATGGCACCGGATGAAACACGTTGAAGAGGGTGGGAAAGCATTACTCTGTTACCTCCTATGCAGTGTGGACATGCTTTGGTCTGAGATTTGAAATGTCAAACTGTAGGTTTTTAATATTTTGCTATTAGGCCTTTCCTTCGATTTAAGGCTCAACACTTTGGATGTGAGCACAACCTCCTATCCTCATTGTTTCTTAGTCCCGCCCTTCCTCAATCCCCTCCACCCCCAAGCCTTTCCCTCGGCTCTGGCCTTATCCCATTACTCACATCCCCTCCATGATATTCCCATTATATCCCTTCAGTGTATTCCCAATCCCTGTGGAGTGCGGCGGTATTCCTGGGATAACAGGAGGTTGGCTGGCTTCTGCTGGGAATAGGGAATAGGCTTCCTTCCTCTTGAGGGACTATCCAGCTTCTCCCTTCATTTATCTCTCGCTTTCTTCATCAGAGAAAGTGAGAAAGGAACAAATGAATGAACACAGTGATTTGTGCGCTCATTCTTCTTCCTCTCCTACCTGTAGTGCATCTTTCTAGTTTGAGAAACAAGTCTAAAGATTTCACCACCCTTTGGGGAATCAATTTGTTCTGTGTTTTTGTGCTTTTTCTCAGAGGAGTAAGGAGTGGTCTCTCTTTCGGTCGACTGGCTTTCCTTGCTTACATATGGGAGAGTGCTACTAGCAATGAGGGAGATCTTCCTGTCCTTGGAGAAATGAGTGCCAGAGAGGAATAATCCTCGTTTGCCTCCTGCAGTCCCTTACGAACACCAGTGGACATCTGGCGTTAGGCATCATATCAACAATTTATGTTTTTTACCAATGACTCAATTTGTTATGTGGCTGTGAAAAGATTCAAGAAAAGGACTGACACCAGTAAATCCCTCGACTCATCGGGTCGGTTTGTGATGCTGATGCTGAATTTCTTTCCTAAGAGTAATCAATGGATGAGATTGACCACTGATCCCTCCTCTCCTCAAGTTATCCGATTTTCCTTCTTCTCTATCCGTAGTTCCCTCGAGGGAATCTGAAGCCACGAATGGCCGGGGTACCTAATCCCATGGCCTCAAAATTGTTACTAGGTGCTGCATACACGTGGGTCACCTTGTAGGATCACCAAAACACACACACACACACACACACACGTACACACGGCTAGGGATCATTCTAATCTCCTGGCCTCTAAATGGTTACACTTGACTGCGTAGACTCATGGGCCTATTTGTTGGACCAAATTCAAAGCCTTGCAACTGTGTGACAGAAAGAGATGAGAGAGGGCTGTCCCTCTATCACAGTATTGCTCTGTTAAAACCACACATACATAATACAACAATGCATAGTCCTGTACACCGGTGTGTGTACTTGGGACTGCCATTGCAATCATTTGCAGCATCAATTCTGACAAAATAGTAAGTGAGATAGTAAAACACAAGATGTTGTGTTTTGTGATTGCAAAAAAAACCCAAACAAAAGGACACCTGTTTTGCCAAATGACAACTTTAATATTCAAAACAGTTTTACCCTCATGTCAGCACACTACTATTTACATATCCATATTTACATATTAACAGCCTGTCTACCTGTCAAATGTCTGCGCTCAACTAGAGGGTATTATATCTAATTTATTCAACTCAAGTTTATAGAAAATGAAAATATATTTCTTTCCTTTCCTATGCATCTCTTGATGTCTTAGTCCTCAAACTACTCCCCTCCTATCCTTTTACCTTCCTCCATTACATTAATCCTCCATCTAGTCACTTCTGCAGATTTAGCAGAGTCTAGTCTGCTCTCCCTGTTCGCCTCCCTTCTTCCGACCGTCGCTTTGGTGGATTTTGGCTTCAAGTGCATCTGCAACTCTCATCATTACCCTTCATCCCAGCATCCACCTCCCCGCTGACTCTTCCTCTAGTCTTTCATTGCAGCCCTTTGCCCTTTTATCTTTTTCACCCCTTCCCTTCTCTCACTCAGCAAAGTGGGGCTATCTGACACGCATCACATAGTTGTAAGATAGTGGAAAGACGGAGCCAGCGTACGGTTTCTCTCAAATGCGTAAGTGCATCAGGCGATGTGTATACTCTTGCAGAATGACGGCTGTCAAAAACTGAACCGTCTCTCATCCGCTTTCTTCATACGATATCAATTCCCACCACGTCTGCTACTGTGTGTGAGAAGAGCAATTGTGTGTGTGTGTGTGTGTGTGTGTGTGTGTGCTGGATGTGCTGGATGTCTGTGCTAACGTGTGTGTGTGTGTGTGTATGTGAGAGGTGGAGTCAGAGAGAACATTGTAAGTTTTCATTGGCTGAAACATTGCGGCGTGTAATGTTGCGTAGCACGCAGTCAGCCAATCAGAAGGTCCCCACACACTCCGTTTTATGAATGAGACGGCATGTATGCGAAGTACACACACACACACACACACACAGAGTGAGAATACTCTACAGTGATGTAATACAATCACACAGAGCAGTAGACGCGCTAGTAACTAATGCAGTACGAGCAATGTTTCTGCTACATTTTTTAATACTGTCAATTATTATCCAGAAAAATGTATATAAAATTGGAAAAACAAAAGAAAATTGATTGTCTGCAAATGTCACACACCCGTCATACCAGTGAAATGCCGGTATATCTAAATAGTATGCCGAATGTTTTTCTTCCTTCCTTGAAAATGTAATTCGTGATAAAGCATATATAACACCTGCTAATCCAAAGCCAATGATGCATTTTATATCAATCATAATGTCAAAGCAGTTCACTGTCTAAATGGCACCGTAAAGTAACATCGTATGCAACGTGTCCGGCATTTTCTATCCACAGCGACACCTCAAATACTTGCTCATCAATAACGCTCATCAAAACAGCTCACATCCTCTCTGTGAGAGCCAGATCCTCCAACCGTCTGTGTCCAAAGCAGGAACTGAGAACGCCTCATTTGGCTGACATTGTGTGCTGGGGAGTAATTTTGCCTAACCGGTATGTAAAATCATAACTGAAGTGCTGTGTGTGCGGCTGGCTGGCAGAGAGGACATTGGGAGGGGAGGAGAGCAGCCAAAAACAATCAAAATATCCTGGTGTGACTTTCCATGAAGGGTGTGCGAGCGTTTGTGTGTGTGCACGTGCATGTGTGTGCGCTCATATGAGAGTATACACGCCTTTCTATGAAGTCACTATTTGGCACATTGCTCTGCTGCTCAAATGTGGTCCATTTGCATCAGTGTGCTGTCGTGAGTAAACAGTGCCCTCTTTAGCTGCACAGAGGAACAGCAGCCACGAGCCACGCTCAACAAACAGGCAGCCTTACACGTGTGGAGACAATGGACGCAGAGAGGGGAAGGTGACACAGGTTGTTGTAAAAGCAAAAATGCAAGACAAAATATTAAGGAGAGTATATTATCTCCAGATTGTTCCGGATTACGAAACATTACGAAATATTTCAGATAATTTATGGCTGAATAAATTAACTGGCTGGTAGTAATCACCTCAACTGGTAAGCAGCAAGACATTTGAGGAGAATAAATACTCATGTCCTACATATCATATTAAAAATATATATTGTATGTAGGAGAGGTCCCCCTCATCCTAACAGAGACCAATCTTCTTAACCTCCTGCCACTTTATATCCAACCTTAATCAATAAGGCTTGTTATGTAAAAGTCTACATGATGTCTAACAGCATTAGATTTGATTGATTTCAGGTCAATAACAGTGGTACCAAAGAGTCATGAACACATAAGACGTGCAGCCTTCAAGGACTGAAAGTTACAACTTTTAAAACTATGAATGAGAACACAGAGTATGTTTTTCAGAAGGATGACCTCATCCTGATATTGCGGCGGTGCATTCGTTCAACAAAAGGCTCTTCCAATGAGCCATGGCTGCCACCTAAAGGCCACCAGAAGAACTGCTACTATGTCTTCTACCAGGTGATGTCATAGTTTAAGAGAGAGAGAGAGAAAGTGTTAGAGAGGGAAATTAAAGAGAGACGGGGGAGGGCAGGGGGTGTGAAAGTGAGAAAACAGGCAAGAAAGATGAGAGGGAGGGTGAGAAGGTGATGTCATGCTTTCAGAGCTTTGGAAGCCGTCTTTGTCCAAACTCTTTGATTAAACTCTGCAGATCGGCACTGCGGATATGAACAACAGACTCTACGGAGGTATCCGTCCGATTTTCATCGGATATCTTCACATGAAGGACATACAATTCAGACGGACAAAGGATAATGCTCAACCAACTCGACGTCCTAATATTCAGTCTGGCCACATCCTAGAGACACTACATCCTTCAGAAGCCCAATTCGGTCCTCGTCATTCCACACTATTCCACTCTCTACAATTCCCTCCCAACAATTTCATGCCATTCCAGACTATACCATTCAAAACAATCACCACCTCTCCTGAGTGTAATCTCCCCTGATTCTGGCCATGACAGGCAATTTCTCCTTCCAACAACCTTTCAGTGAAAAACAATGAGTGAAGATACACACACCCAAAGAAAGATAAGGGGGAGATGTAAAGGGGTAAAAAAGTGATGCCGGAGGAAAGAGACAGAAGAGACAAGAAAGCATGCGAAGGGAGAAGACAGATAAAAAGAGGGAGACAGAAAGCAAACTAATCCTTTAGCTTAAGCAGTGAGACACTGACCTTTAAAGTACTTTGTTGAGAGGGAGTGAGAGAGAGAGAGAGAGAGAGAGAGACAACAGGACTGAAGGAGGGAGAGAGGATTCTCAAGCTTCATCTGTAACGGATTTTGGCATCTCTGAGCTACATAGTGGGATAGATTCATATTAACTGAAGTGGTAAATAACAGAGGACTGCTCTTTTTGCTAAGCCATAACTTTGCTCCATTCACGACCTGAAGAACCCGGTGTAAAGAAAGATAGACGGAGCGTAGCACCCGGCTCGCGTTCTTCTATTTTTGGGTTTCTTTCTCATGGGCGCACACATCAGGTGATGCGTCTTCTCTTGAAGAATGACGGCTGTCAAACATGCCCGAACAGAATAAACTAGAGAGGAAAGAATATTTTTTATGAGCAACAATATTAATGCTGCTATTTGAGAGTATTTCCACTGATATTTAATTAAACACTTTCTGGAATCAGGATCTCTGTGTGGTCACTGCATGGTCCTACTTTAAGGAGCAGAGAAGGACACAGAACAAAATCTGATCTAGAGATTAGAAAAATGCAATATCCATAAAAGCAAGCTTTAACCTTATTACCGTAGAGCGTATTACATTACACCGTCTTCGTCTTGAAATGCGTCTTTATCTTCTGAGGACCTTCAGACCACCAGAGAAGCTACGTACTGTAATCAGATTCTGAGACAGATATTTCTCATACAGAAATCAAAATGGGAATACAAAACAACCAACTATAAACAAGTCTTCATCGAACTCACTTCCTGAAAGACAACCGCCACCGTTCCACTATACAGTATATTTATGTTTTTCTGCACAGAGAATTACGAGGCATTGACCCCAGCTCTCTTCAAAGCTCTGACAGGTGTCTTCATTGAAAACACTATTTCATAACAAGCGTTGCACTTGGTAGATTTATGTCATCTGTAGCGACAGCGGCATTACGCCGCCATTATCAGCATAGTGAACCGCACGGTGCACGGGGAAAAACGTTGCCAAAATTGCCAAAGAGGAAGAAAAGAGCAGCAAAGTGGGGGGGCCAGCTATATAAACGCAAAAGTTTGTCATTGATTGACGGACTGAGCGAGTGATAAAATAACACCAGTTATTACACTTTCAAGATGATTATGTGGCGCAGTGTTTCTGCTGGTAACGTTTTTTGCCACCACGGTAAAAGAAAAAAATATCACTCAATAAAACAAAACATCTCGCGATCAATCATATGGAAAAGGGAAAGCTGATGAGGTCATCATTAGTCTCCTATCCCCATGTTTTAATATAGTTGTATATTGCCAGCTGGCTTTGATGGACATGCGTGCCTGAACGCTGTGTTGGAAAAGGATGAAATGTAAGGAAATGAAGTCGTTTCTTCAATGCATTTGTATAAAGTATTTCAATGAACTTTTTCCCACTAATGACATCTGTAGAACATGCTATTAGTTACATTACAAGACGTCTGAGAAGACGACTGATAGAAACTCTGTTTTGCCTTTATTTGATAGACAGAAACTGGCAATGGGGGGGAGGGGGAGAGGTTTGACATGCAACGATGGTCCCACAGCTGGAATCAAACCCGGGACATTGCGGTAATGAGCTATGCACTGTAACCACCCGGCTCCCAATGCTCTCCAGAGAAAACAAGAAAGGTGGAAAAGATTGAGATCAAGGGTCTAAACTACCAGATGAGCGGCTGGGGGGGGGGGGGGGGGGTTCATGAGTAAATTGTGTCGTGTGTGTGTGTGTGTGTGTGTGTGTGTGTGTGTGTGTGTGTGTGTGTGTGTGTGTGTGTGTGTGTGTGTGTGTGTGTGTTGTGTGTGTGTGTGTTAGTGACTGATCTGCATTTTTGAAGTGTGTGATTAATGTCCCTCTATAGCTGGGGAGACCCCATGGTGAGAGAAATGCCTGAGGGGTTAATATTAACTCTCTTTTTTTTAGCGCACACACACACACATACACACTGTGGATACTGTACAATTAAGAACACAACCTGGCACAATAAATTCCTTTTTTCTATGAATTAATTGAAATTAATTAATTGAATCGTCTCGGTCTGTGGTCACAACTCTGGTCTCACCTGATGCCTAAGAAACTCAATGCAGAGCAAAACAAAGCATCCCACTCGAATAACACAAACTACAGCTTACTTACAAAGCAAGACTGCCCCCTTGTGTTTACAAATATTAATGACATCAGTTCCACAGAAGGGTATTAAAAAATGTATTTTTTACCATTTCAGCTGTTCATTTACTTATATTCCACTGGTCTAAAATAAATCACATCCATCTATCTTAATATTATTCTATTAATATATATCAGTAGGAACATTCTATTATGGTTGATATTTGTATTGTTATTCACTGACAATCAGTCAATTACATTACATTACATTACAGTCATTTAGCATCTATACTCCGTAGACACAGGAGCAATTTGGGGTTAAGTGTCTTGCTCAAGGACACAATGACATGCGACTAGTGGCGCTGGAGCCGGGGATCGAACCGCCGATCCTCTGATTGAAGGACGGCCCTGCTCTCCACTTAGCCACAGTCAATAGACTTAATACAAACCACCACATATGAATAATCTCTCACCGGTCATCTTGTATCCGCTGGCAGCCAGCTGTCCGGCCATGTACTCTCCATCTGAGTTGTTATGACTGCAGCCCCACGTTTTCATCCAGATTTTTTGGGTGCCAGGGATCAAACTAAAAATGAACAATGAAATGTGTTATTGTTACATGATGTGTGGAATTTTATTTTCTCTTTTTTTAAAGGAATAGCTAGAACTAATGTTATTTCGTAAAACTGATGAAGACTAAAGACCTAAGTTGTGTGTAGTGGGACAGACTTTCACACCTAACCTGTTTGATTCAGGCAGGTGGGAAAGCGTTAAACACAGCTCTGGTGCAGACCAAACAGCCAGAGCGAGACTAATTACAAGCAGGCTCTGGTGTGGTCCTTTGTAGTATGAATGCAAAGTGGACAAATCACACGATTTAGCGACAATGGATATGATATCAAATTATATCATATCCATTATTTGACAAAAATGAAAAAGAACTTGTGTCTTACACAGCATAATTTAGCATTTCACCGATAAAAGTGAGTGAAACGAACAACCTTTGTAATATTACCATAAGACGGCTCTCCTATTTTTACTTGTCCATCATGATTCATGATGTATGAGGACCAGTGGCAACCTAAACTAACAACGCTCACAATTCAATCAAGTATTTCTTTATGAGGTCTGTGAGTCACCAGAAAAGTTAAATATAAACAAGGAGCAATAAAATACTGGAAGACTTTCTGGCTGTCACCAGAATTTTGTTTTCCCCACGACAGACCCATGTAGCCCCGAAGACGCAGAATGATAATCTGCATCATCACAGGGACCAGAACTTAGCAAAGTTGCTGTACTTCTCCAAATCAAAAGATATTACAAAAATCTGCAAACAGCACAATTATTTAAAAAATTCCAATTCTGCATTTTACTTTTATACTTCTTTGACTTCACGGACTGAAATCAAACTGTTACAAATCATTAATGGTTGGGTTTAATACTTGCCGTTATTTGAACTCCGGGGGGGTTGATCTATTGATCAGCCTAAAACATACTGAATACTGGCGATATCACAATAAACTCTCATCCTGAATTACTGCTCTACTAAAGCAAACATTTGACATACCTGTCAGTGTGGAGCTCCTCGTGGATCAGAGGCTCTTTCTTCTTCCTGGACCTTGGCATGATGCTCTTTCTAGCAGACTGTCTCTCGTGAGGAGTCGGGTCGCTAGAGGACACCATGTCCTCAATGTCGTCAATCAGAGAGTCACAGGCGGACGGCATGGTGGTCTGAAAATGAGACAGAGTCATCGTCAGCACAGCATTATTCTATACACTGTCTATACAGTGTCTAATCAAATAAAATGCAATAAAACTAAAACAATTTATTACATTGATTATCACTTCCTTTTTGTCTAAACTCTGGGCTGTTAATAAGATGATGTAAGATGGGATAGGACCATTGAATTGGCGAGCATAAATGTAGAAAAGCTTCAGAACGACGGTGCATTATTAAATTAAAAGATATTACATCATCGCAGTGAGTTGTGGTAGCAGAGTACCGCTGTAAAAAATAATAGTATTTTGTTTTTGATGAATCTGTTGATAATTTTCTCAGTTAATCAAAATAATCAAAACAGTAAACTGACGGGCTATTTCTGAAGACCAAGGGAATGTCATCAAATGCTTTGTTTTGTCTGACCAACAGTCCAAAATGTAAAGGTATTTAGCTACCTATAAGACAAAAAATAGCAACACATTTTCAAATTTGATAAAATGAAATTACTTAAAATTTACTTTAAAATGATAAATTAATTATCAAAACAACTCATTTCTATTAATTGTTGCAGCTTTATCATACATTATAGAACAATTGAAATGCAAAGATATTAATAAACTGTTGTTGAATCCAAAAGTAGGTTATGTAGAATATTCAATGTCCTTAATTCTAAAAAAAAAAACTAATCACTCCAGATACACACCTGGAGTACATCACACTGAGATGCAACATGAAGGTTTTCACTATAGGTAGTGTGCTGCTTTTTCACTGTACATCTTTAGTACATGTTGTCTACGGTGGAGATGTCATAATGATGGTAAGTATGATTAGAGCAGAGTACCTGTTTCTTCTGACACACCTGGGTTGATTAGGCTATTCCATATACAAAAATGCATGTTCGACAGATGTTGATATTGTTACGGTTTATCATCCTCCCAGCTTTCTCAACAGTCCAAAATATGTTTCATGTTTCAATTTAATTCCTCTTTCATTGACCATATGCCAGAAGCTACACGAGTGACAAGCAGGTCAAGCCTGCAAATTGCTGAGACGTTAAACCCGTAACGTTTAAGTGCTTTCTTGTACTTTGCGTTGAGATATTAAACATAAAATAACCGAAAACCACATACTGTAGCTTCTCCCTTACCAGGTTTGTCGTATAACTGAATGTTGCTTTCTAAATAACTAGCATAAGTTAACTAGATAACTGTTTATATTTATAGCTAGCTTAGCTAACTTAATGTCCCCCCTTGTCTTCACCGCTGCTGTTGACATTACATAACAAGCTAAATAATGATAGGCAACACCGTTAAATCATACAAATATAAACTGGATAACTAGCAGTTACGTTAGTAACTTTAAAGTAACCTACCCAACATATGGAACGTTAGTATTTTATTAAATTACGCTCGACTTTCGCCTCTAACCTAACAGCACGCATGAATGTTGAAGAATACAAATTAGAAACTGTGAAAATGTCTAATTTGACAGATACCTGGCAAGCTAGTTTAATTCTGTTGGGTTACATGAGCAGGCTAGCTATTAGCTTTGCTAGCCTTATTAGCTAGCCACTACCCACGTGCCCTTATTTTGGACATCCAGACCCCTTAAGACACTGTATAAATACCTTACCTGAGACGCGATGTGGTTATTGG
The DNA here is from genome assembly GCF_910591455.1 of Pholis gunnellus. NCBI lineage: Eukaryota > Metazoa > Chordata > Actinopteri > Perciformes > Pholidae > Pholis > Pholis gunnellus. The sequence continues at coordinate 11,122,238 of NC_136534.1, read as the reverse complement.
TTCAGAGAAGAACGAATTCCGATGAAAGGGTGTTTTAGAAATTGAAAAAATGTATTATTTACACCATCAAAACAGTTGTCAGAACTCTCAGACCGCCATACTTGTACGTAGTTACGGTGTGTAAAGAGGGACAAACTAGTCACGTGCGTATTTTGCGCGACTGGAGTTAATGCATCGCTTGTGCCCATGCAATTCGAGGCATGAAATTGAACTGAGCATTACATGCTCATGCATTACACACACACACACACACACACACACACACACACACACACACACACACACACACACACACACACACACACACACACACACATATATATATATATATAAAAACCATGTATATATAGACAGTCATCCCTGAACACAAAACCAACACATTTCTATATTCATATTGCCTTTATTCAAATGTTCAAATACAAACACCCAGAGTACAAAAACAAATCCATCCCCCCTCCCCCCCAAACAAATGCAACTCGACTTCTTCATTTGACAGATGTTAAAGAAACTTGTATAACTGAATAACATACATCAGATAAGTTTACCTTCAACATTCAACTCACACCGATACTTTCACCCATGCATTCAAATTTCGTTGTGATATGACAGGTTTTTCTTCTGTAATTAGTGGAAACAGGCAGCAATATCATCATTTTACAGTCAATTCTTTCCTATGACATAGTTAACGTTTCACATAACCATTACAGAATATTTACCGATCAGTATATTGTATTTGGTAACAGCTTAAGAATAACCGTAGGAAAATAGCAGGTACAACAGTGCTGTTTCAATCTTCACTACAGTTACCACATTTAGCCTAATGATGCGATTCTGTGAGGTCTAACCACATGAATCACGCATTAGAAATGAAGGAGCTGTAATCATGTCACCCATAATATATATTTCAGACTCACCGGCAATGACACAAGCTTAAGCGGTGCATTAAAATCTTTAACATTCCATTAGATACCCATGGAAAGGTACATTCTTCCCAAAATGTTTCATGTTTCCATCACGTAAAGGTGGATAAAATATTAGGACCAGATTCTGGCCGCTTGAAATCGATGGAGGAAAATATAATTACCTTTGTAAATGGTGTTAGAAAATAGCACAACTGAGGTTAGTGGACCAAATGGGGAAAATATTTAGCTTGATTTTCTCCAAAAATACATATAAAATACATTGGTATAAATATGCCTATAGGGAGATTGTGACGTCAATCAGAGCATTTCTGTGCATTTAAGTCAAATTTTACATTCACTTACAACAGCACTAATTAAGCTACATGCTGACTTAGAAACTGTATTTTCTCCTCAACTGAATGGGTGAAGTTCATGTTAATGATTGGGTTTTGATTTTAGGTAGTTATTTCAACAGGCAATACTCTCCATGAAAAAAATATTGGCAGAAAAGCAAAAAAAAAAGTGTCACAGACTCCCTCACATCATTCCAAAAATAAAACGGACACACGGTGTCACAGAAGCAAACCCCCCCACACACACACTTCAGCAGAGGACACAAGTCACTGATAATGGTTCAGTGGTGTATATAGACATGGCAATGTCTCCTAATGGCCAGTAGACCGCAGAGAGGCCAACTGCGAAAGGTTGAGTGCATGTATGCATCATTGAATGTGTACTACTTTTTGTGTCAAAGCGATGAAAACAAGACGTAAATAACTTATGGGGGGGGGATTGAAAAAAAAAAACATATCGCAAGTTTTCCGCTTTTCTACCGATTAAATGTGCACCCCAATATTCAAAGTTAGGATGCAACAGCATGACAACGGTTTAAGAGCGAAGGCGAGTGAAATCTCGCATGTAGCGAAAGAGAAAAGTGCGATGTAATATCCAACATCACATCTAAATAATACAAGGGGAATTTCTATGAAAAAGGGGAATTCAAAGACTCATACACACTATGGCATTCACCTCTATGCCCTATTACTATAGTCAGACATTAAGTGAGAGGTAGCCTACAGTACCTTGTGCACTGAAAAATTTAGAAAACTGTACATCAATTTACACATGGCAGGCTAATCTTTCACATTACTCACACATGCTGCACACACAATTACTCAAGCGCACGTCAATCAGGGCAAGGGAAGTTTACACTAACAGCAGCAATATTACCTGCAGCCGCAGGTTTCTCTAGATTGAAAGCCAGGGTTTCGGACAAGATGTTTGCGTTACGTTATCATAAGGGATGTCATCAAACAATAGAAGCTCATCAGAAGTGAACTGCAATGGTGTTCCAAATACCACAACAAAAACACATCCCTACAGCTCTCTGTTCAGCAAGTCCTCCAGCTGGCTTTTCTTGATCAACCACTGTTGAAGACTCAGTGGCCCCACACAACAGTATTACCAAGCCGACCATGAAACATGGCTTGTTGCACTGTATTCGCTCAATTTACAAAACAGGGTCTATTAGTCTTTTTTATTTTTTTTCTCTCTTTTTTTTTTTGTGTAAATATCGTGGTTATGGGCCCTTCATTACATGCTGAAGCCTAAATCAGTGGCCCCTGGCCACTTGTTGCTTAGATGACCTGGATATCATTAGTTATTTCTACAGTATTAAAATCTATTAAAAAAAGTCAACACTTATTAAACCTAAAAAGACGAAACGCGCCGATCCTCTCTCCGACACTGCTTTCAGTAGACACACAGTAGACGGCGTGCAGTGATAAGTGGTTCAAGGTCCAATTTTACCACCCACACCACAGTATAACTTCACAGCACATAGTCCACGTGAGGAGGCATTAGGGTAAGTTTGGTTATGGCAGCTTCTGCTGATGAAGATGAAGATGACGGGTTAGGTGAAAAGCAGCAATAGAGTGGAAGTTTGGGTCCTGATTTCACAAAGTATCAATAAGAGTGCGCGTTAGAGATGATATCTGAGCTTGCATATCATGTGTGCCAACGTGCCAGGCTTATACAAGTACATCAGGTGGTTTTACTTAACCCCACATTGCCCAGGTATGATGGCTTTTTTTGTTATTCACAATATCTGTTCACATGTTGAATATTTTTGTATTCATCAAGCTGTAAATTGAATTGCAAAATATGAGGTTGCCCACACGACCAGGCTGATCAGGTGGACAGATAGAGATCCCTTATTAACTACTAAATCCTGCTAAATATGGAGGATATAGCACAAGAGAGACACGTTGGGTGCAGGGGGATCAAACTAATTATTAGCCATAAGGAATATTGTAAGTATTTTATACATTTAAAACTGGTGTACACCCGTCTCCTTTTATCTGCATTGCCATTACGGTTTCCTTTTAAATTGGGTAATGACGTCATGTGCACTGAAAAAAGCGTATATGAACTTCCTTGCGGCTCTCAATACATCTAAATAGTGCTTAAATGTACAAAATACTCATATTTTTAGCAACTTTAAGATTATAGGCCCCGATGCCACAATGGGTAACCTGACAAGTGTCCGAGCAGGCACAGAGACAACCGAATCATAGGATAAGAACCGCTGTGGTTATGAATGCTGTGTATCAAAACTGCATTTATTTTTTATATTCAATTTAAATTCCTAAAATGTCCTACATAAGAAAAACAAAATGCCGACTACCCGGTCAGCAGTATGAGCCTCATATCACAGATAATTGGTGTTTAACAATGCATTCATTAGCCCCCACACAGCACTTGGCATTAGCACATCTGGATGAGTAAATGCATCACATGGCAACGAAAAGACCACGTGGATCTGTGTAACACATATGTATGAGGGCTGGGTATCGCCACTAATTCCCCAAATTGATTGGATTCCAATTCACTCGGTCAAAATTTGATTCCATATGGATTCGGTTCGGGATCAGTTACAATACCAATATTGCTTTGATATGAAAGAGATTCCAAAAGATCAAATGTATCATTAAAACTATTAAAAGGCAGGGTTGGCAATCTTAAGAAACTAGCAAGAGTACGCAAAAAAAAAATGATCTCACCGAAAAACCCAGCCCAGTGTTGCCAACTCTCTTTCAATTACAGTAGAGCAGCTATCAACAAGTTGCTCAGCTTTCAAAGTCGCAGCTCGTTGTGTAAATGTGGCGACGATAGGCAACCAGTCACTACATTCAGGGCCGAATTAAATGATTGGACGTGCTTGTTACAGTCCTGCGACAGCGACTGATGCCGGATCTTTTTCTTTTCTTGTCAAAGCATTTTGATTCAACGATTGCCGTCAGGACGTAATGAAAACGTAAACAAAAATATCAAAAACGCTTTTAAAGATTATCAACGCTGCCTTTAATGTTTACATTAAGAATTTAGCCGTTCTTATGTGTGTGTGTGTGTGTGTGTGTTGAATATTAGCAGGATCCTTCCAGATTAATCAGTGAACAGTTTTCCTCTTCCCTACTCTTGAGCATTCTGCGGATAGTTTCTGGTGATCATATCTGTGCATCTCAGGTGCAATGACACTTGGCTTTTATGCTCACCCACGATGTGCATTGATGCCAGGTGGTGTAGGGGGGAGCGTATTCCTTCAAGCTGTTCTATCTCCGTACAGTGACGTGAACCTTGCGTCATACACAGAAGTGGATATCCTCCCCCTCCAAATTCATACTTAACAAAACAAGCTTTAGGATGTCCCCCAACGCCCGGCTACACTGGAGGCCTTGCACCGCCTGAGACAAAGCGTAATGGATAGGTCTGTACACTGACCAGTCGTGTCTTTTGAGTGAAATCTTGCAAGGCCATTTATCTCTCACACCATTAAAGAACATGGCATTTAGCCCTCAGTGATTCCTTTCCATCTATTTAGAATTGGTTCCCACTAACTAACAGTCAGTCACAGGCATCAAAACCCTCACTGAGTCTCCACTCTCTCTCTCTCCCGTGCACTTAATGTGAATTTCTATTACCGAATGCTAGCTGCACAGGAGGTCATCCAGGCCAAGAGAGGGCATTTTATCAAAGTCACAGGCGTCAAACAAGTCGCTGATCCCCTGGTCGTCTGCCAAACCTAAAAGGTAGTCATCTTGGTCCAGAAGAGGAGGCCCAAGGTTTAAGAAAGGCCCCAGGGATGAAGGGATCTGGTCTTCTGTCTGCTGGAGAAGACTAGTATAAGGGGACGAGATCGGGGAGAGAGTGGTGACGGAGACGGCTGAGGAAGAAGAAGGTGGAGCCAGGGCGGGGATGGCAGAAGTGGACGAGCAAGTGGGACCTGTGAAAGAAAGGGGAATCGACTTGTTATTATCTCTGCATTTGACGTGGAAATGTGGTTTCTCACCAAAACTACATTTTACAAGATTACATTTGAACATATCACGAGAACTTCATAATTTATCTTCGTCTAATACTCATTTTCACTGAAGAGAGCCTGAAAGCATTATTATGGAACTGAATTGAACCTCAGTAAGCCGGCTGTTTGAGGTACTGCCACCGTTATTAGCTCTACTCCTGTCAACTATAACACAGATTTGTTCTTCGCAATGCAACATTATCCGGGATCGGCGAATAGAACGCATGAATGCCGATCTCCTGATCGCATATTTTCACTGAATATTGCCCGATCACGGCCGTCAGTAAAATAGTATTTCACACTATGATGGTAAAACTGTGTAATTAAGCCAAGATTGTGGTTTCAATCACTCCAACTTTGTTATGCTAGCCTTTACCAGCCTGGAGAACTTTTCCGACGTTGTTGACATCTTTGTTTGTACCTTTACAGCCACAGCATTGCCAAAGCCAATCAGTAACTCAATGTGGTACAATCCCCAGACTTTTAATCTCGCACCAGGAGCAGTTACATTTTTTCATATGTCCATGACAAGATGCAGTACAACATAAACTAAATACCAAATTTGCATCAGTCTCAGTAATGTGAGCTAAATGTTAATATGCCAGTCTATATACAGTCAACACTGTATGTCTTAAAGGATCCTGTGTTGAACACAGAAAACAAAGTGGAAGTAGCAGAAGACTACTCCACAAACGTCCACAAGTTACATATAAAAGGTCAGCCCTGTTTCTTTATCCCGAAAGAGAAAGTTGAATGTCAATCAATTCATTTTGCACACCTCTGTGTATCGAAGACAAACCTTGAAGGACTTTGAGGAAAGGTGAGTTCCCATTGATGTCCATGCTGCCGTCTTTTACAGGACTCCTGGGGTCATTCTCCTCATCTGGACACAGCAGGACTTCTATAGGACCCTTAGTGCTGGTCAGGTGGATGGACAAACTCTGGAGAGGGAAACAAATAAAGAATAATAAAAAACACAGACAGCACTTTATTAGAAAGACGGGGAGACTTAATTGAAAGATTAAAAACAAACAAATCTGCTTTCCATATGCCCTCAACCTGTAAATGCTCTTCCAATATAAATAAGCCAACGGTACTGGACTGGACAGATGTTATGTATATGTCGACCAAATAAACTGAGTAACTCTGTAAAAATGTAATAGTATCATTCGTACTAATATTTTTTCATGCACGGTCAGAAGTCAATTTCCCCAAAAGTCCAACTGTTCCTTTAAGGGAAAAGCAAGTAATAGGTCAGATGACAAGTGAGCAAGAAGCAGAAGTTTCCTCTCGACAGCTGGCAGCTCCAGCTTGTGTGTTTTGCACGTGTGCACATACCTCATCGGGGTCTGGTACTTCTAGTTTGGTGTCTGTGGGCGCTTTGACGACAATAACCGTCTGGTCTCTGAGGTTTCCGAACTGTTTGATGTCTTGGTACGTTACATAGGCATATGTGGAGACGAAAGGGTTAAGGAAATAACAAGTGCATGTCAATACTAAACATACATGTATATGCAAGCCGGAAAATGCTCCCTATATGATCACAAACCTCCAAACTGCTTAAGTGATTCCTGTGCCGTGCATTACACATGCTGGTGTCGTCATCTAGATGAGTTACTTAACATTTTATGCACCGTAATGTAAAAAACATCTGCTTTATGTGACATATGTGTTATAGATAAGACGGTTTGTAAAACAAAACTGAAGTCAGAATGTGTGTTTTCAAAAGACAGAGTTGGAAGATGAAGCCTTGCACATCGGCTTAAGATCTGGTGTATTTTCAACTGATTCAGATATTCCTAGAATACCAAAATCCCAATGGTCTCACCATGGTCCCACTGTGAGACAGGAATAAACAATGTGTACAAACAATTAACACCGCCATCAATTTGGCAAAGAGCTTTGAGAACATAGTTACAGGACGTTTTAACGCATGGCGCGTCAACTAACAACAAAAGGATATTTCTGATTGCTTTGCAACTCGCTCATGTGTCTCATGTCCAAGCTGCATCTCTGGATGAGTTGTTCAAGCCTCTGCTCTTCTTCCCCCAGAGCAGAAACGTCTGCCGTTAGTCTCTGTCTCTGGCTCAGTGCCCCCTCTACCTCCAACAGACTACAGCCCCTGTGTGAGAGAGAGAGGAGAGTGAATCAAAACAGATTTAGTTCGGGCTCAAGCGCTTCACAGGCCCCTATATTAATGAATCTTATTCATGGTTTTAAATATTCGGTAGAATCGGCGAGAAAAGCGTCTAATCTGAGTTTTCTTTTAATTATCATTTTGGCTGCAGTCGGGATACCACAGGTTTGTGTTTCATATCTTCAGATGTCTTCCCTGTGAGCAGACATTGCAGAGGATATTATTTTCAAGCAGAAGTTTGTGTTTTCAACAGGTGAGAATATCACAGCAATGAAAAAGAAGAACGAAACTAAAATACACAGTTCAACGCTTTCTCACCGTCATTCGATACACGATTAAGGCAGCAGTTTGTCTGTGGTTATTTACAAGTTAAGTGACTGATATGGATTGAATTCATTTCAGCTACATCTAAACTTAGGCCAACTACATCATATCTAAGAGGGTCCACGCTTGGCCTTAACTAAAAGAGCAGCGTTACAGTACATCGTAGCGCCGCAATGGACCACAAAACGTATCGTTCTGATCCTAGCACCGTTTTCAGACACAAATCTGATCAACAGGGGAAAAAAAAGGAGAAGCCCCGATCATGTCAGCTGGTCTACAAGGCATGAGACTTTTTTTTTTTTCCACCATCATCCCAAAAATCCATTTCAACTGTCCAAAAGTCAGTGTACTACACTACAATACAGTAGAATAACCTTAAGAATGAATGCCTTTAATTAAACTGAAAGACACGTGTCGCAGCGCTGTGCCGTCCATCCGAGCTGAGAACAGAGAAGTGTCCGGCTGAGTCCTTCCCGAGTCACGGCATTGAGACGAGCCAGAGACAGAGCCGCTGTTGTTCGTGTCGGAGCACAACCCATGCGGGGCTCGGGCCAAAAGGGCTGAGCGGAAGCCTCAGCAGGCCGCACTACATAGGCGTAAGAAATAAGACTCGTGGACTCGCCATGAAACAATCTGAGTGTTTTTGCTTTAATGAGTCGGTGCTGCCAACTACCGAGAGGTCAAAGCACTCCCTCGGTCACAGCTGTTACATTACCAGCTCCTTTCCTGTCGATTTTTAACACGGATTTGTTGTTCACAATGTAGCATTATCAGGGATCGGTGACTAGAAAGCATTAATGTCGATCTCCCGATCGCATATTTGTACTGAATATTGGCAGATAACGACTGGCAGTAAGACTTCATTTGACACTATGATGGTTAAACTGTGTAATTAATCTGCGGTACACATGCGAGCCAAACCGGAACAGACGAGTGGGTGCGTTGGACCGCAGGGCAAAAATGACTCCTTAAAAATATGTAAACCAAGTATTTGAGCGATAAAGTGGCAGATTGAGCACTTACATCCACTGAATGTTGTTCTTTGATTTCTTCTTGATGAGGTGAATGCCTTCTAGTACATTGGTGATATCATACAGCCGCCTCTTCTGTACCTGAATGTAGAGGATACAGGTCTCAACACAAACATCCAAAACTTTGTCTTGTCTTATCCCTCCCTTTTCAGTGTCCGATGAGCCTTCTTCTGTTTGGGTCTGAAATTACCTGTAAGGTTTCAGCGGCGAGGTTGAGGTCCAAGACACCATCAGAAGACTGAGCAAGAAGGTCCACAAACTTCTTTGTCAACAAGCCCAGGGAGGTGTCGTACCGAGTCTTCTCCGGGGGAGACTTGGGTGCTACGGTAGAGGAAAAGTAGTAGGAAACGAGAAAGGAAAATGAAATGACAATGTGTTTGATTATTTGACTTGACGTTGAATATTTGCAAGGAAAGTAAAACATTAAACTTCCAGATAAACTCGGTAGGACAAAGCCCAAGTAAATTGTGCGTTTGTCCATTATTTGAAAAAGTCAATTCGCTCACAAGACTTCAAACAGCAGCAGTAGAGAAGTGTGGTTATTTTGGGAAACTGGTGCGTTTTGTACTGGACAACATCATTGCTTAAACTGAGTCAGTCAGGAAATGCTGGAGGGAAATGACTCAATCAGTCAGAATCAATGAGATTTTCATGAAGAGGGAATCACAAGCTACTCTACAGGCCATGAAACTAGTTGAAGTTAACCTGAACTTGAATCAATCACCAGCTGGAAACGTCTATGTAAGGCTCAGAGTTAGATGTTTGTCAGATGGACTTGTTATGTCGATATCAATGGCTCTCTGTTGATAGCATCGGTTCCACTCATCAGAGGGCGACAGCATGTCATCTCTCTCACCCTCAAACACATCCTGTGGCTGGAATCAACAAGATAGTACACTGCTGCAGTGGCCGTATATCATGAAAACAACTGAGGTAGTTTCGTTTCTTTTCAAGTTTCCATTATATTCTAGTCCAGTACGAACACGTGCAGGGACTAAACTGAAAATAATGAGACGGTATCTTACTGTATCTCTTCCATAGATTAAGTCAAGTCCTATCATAATATTATTATTATTATTAAAAGTCAGGTAGCAATTAGGACTAAAGTAAGGTTTTGTATTGTTTGTATGCGAGACACACGCGCAAAAATCTAAAGCAACTTCCTCGTGTTTTAAACATGTGTGCATTCTGCATTTCAGCTCCGGGTCTTTTGCAGTGAAATTCAAGGGTTTTCAAGTGTTGATGCTACTACTAAGAAGTGCAGAGTGCTGGGGCATTCAGATGGATTTGGATGCTGTGTGAAATGAAAAGGAAAATCGAATATTTTTGAATTCACGTTGAGTGCCTGTTATTCCCGTACATCAACTGTGAAACCATCCTGGTCACGGGCTGGGTTAAACTCTATTGCACTTAGAGAGAGAATTGAGTGATTTTGTACAGCCGTTGATGAGAATGTCATCAGAATGAGCATCAAGTGTCCAATGTATCTAACACAACTGTATGAACCAGCTGAATGGAGGCTGTTCCTGTATTAAACTTGGTGTGGACCGCCTCTCACACAGAAGTGCTGTCAAATTATAGGCAACATGCAGAAGCTGGCGGAGGGCTCCTTACTTCTGGGGGTCTTTAGCCGTGCCCCATTGGCCACCGCGGTCGCTCCTCTGCCTCTTGGAGTCCTGGCTGGTTCTGACTGGTACTGGTGGTCTGAGTCATCGAGCGCCAACCGCCTTTTTGCCTGGAGGGGGGACGGGGACAAAAACACAACTGTTATTTGGCAGCCTTCTCATCTTTGAAGCCACCAGAGATTAAGTGTGATGCATTACTTTCATCTTATGTCTCCAGCATTAGAGTTCTCAACCATTTAAAATGTGAAACGAAAAAGTTCATGCATTGATGAAGACAGTGCACATGGTACAGAAATTACAGTGTTGCGATTCCTTTTGGTCATCGAAATGTGAGAGGTCATCACTCATCTTCTGTCTTTTCCATTTTAGTTCTGACAGAGTCGGCTTTTCTTTTATTATTTCGGAGGTGGAGCAGTCAAACCCGTTATGAAATAGTTCAAAAGACAAGATGTTTTATTGTCAAAATTCCAGCGTTACGTGTTTAAACTGCTGGTCTTGTGTTGCGCAAATCCAGTGTTTGTGATTTCTTCTTTTCTGAACGCATTGGCCAAGACAAACCCACATAGCTCACGAGTGAGTCACACCGATGGGTTTGATCACATTGCTGCACAGTAATGCCAGAGAAAGACAATACTAGTATACTTACAGACCAGATGGCCCCATAAATTAACCCGGGCACTTCAAATAGGAGATCCCAACACACTGTTCAGTTTCCTGTACACTTTTCACAGAATATTCAAATCCAAATTTGAATGGCCTTCCCAAACAGTTTTGGGAGAATATGGTCTATTTGGATATAATCCAGCGTTGTCACCACCTATGTTCACATTCATCTTCACTCCAAAGTTACAGGTTGCCAACGTCCAACCTGTCAGTCAATGTATTGTATTGTAGTGCTGGTGTAGCTTGACAAAAGGTGAGGTGTGTTCACTATATATGGCTTCAGCAGCAGTGGGCATCTTAAATGTCGGCCTCATCAACACTGTCGTGCCGGACACCATGTTTAAGAGCATTTAGGCTTCATGTGCAACACTTCAGGTCATTTAAAACAGTAAGTTGATTTGCCTGAGCCTAATAACCCTCTGAGATACATTTGCTGTTTCTTCAGTGAAAAACTGAACACTTCTCCTTTCAGTAGCCTAAATTGGCATTTCAGTCGTTACTGTTAAACCTGGATTGGGGGTTAGTAAATAGTCTCCTCAACCACAGGACCTTTGTAACTTCTGTGTTGGCGAGAATCCATCCTGTTTTAGTATCTGACCAACACACATGTACCAGGGTGCTGGTGTAGTGCATTTCCCCTCTAAGTCCCATGTAGACGGGTTAAGTCAATTAAACACTCACTACATTACATATTTCAAGCATAGTGAACCCCGTAGATAATACTTTCTTGCATAATCAAGCCCCAAGTCTGAGAAAGAATAATATGCCCTCTGTTGACAGTCAAAATGTCAGCCATTTTATATCAGCAAGCAGCTCCCCTCACCCCCTGCCTGGTCATGGCTACAGCCTGAGATACAGAGAATGGTTCAGTTCATGACAGATGAACAAACCAACACCCTGAGAGCTGCTGAAAACTATTTAGTGTGGTCTGTGCATGTTGAGAACACAGGAAACGTGCAATCAGTTCTACAGCAACAAACTCGAGTTTCACTTTACTTGGCATGAAAAGGCACCATAACGTTACACTTTATTAACAGATAAGAGAGGGACATTAAAAACACTTGTGCAAAATTAGGATCAAGGCCGCCAACGAGTGACGTTGTCCTCAATCAACAACTGCTAACGTTACTAGCCTTGAAAGCTAACACATTTTCAAGCTTCATCCAAGTTGGCTTGCATCTTCAGAAACGACTGAGAGAAATATCTGTCGAGTAGTTTCACAAGTGAAGTGAAGCTTTAGCTACGTATAAGCCCCACGTAGTCGCGTGTTTAGCCACTCGTGTCTGTTAGAAAGCTAAAAAAAAAATGAGGTAACTAAGAGCCAAGTAGCTCCACAATCCCCCGACCCCCACCCCGCCACCCCCAAATTAGGGCACCAGCAGCAGCCACTAGGCCACCGCTAACGTTACTCATCTCTTACCAATATTTCCATCTGGCTGCAAGGGTGAAGCGGACTCAAAACCACCATGAAGTTAGCATAGCACGCTACTGGATGACATGTCTACGTTTCTGTAAAAGCAAAACTAACTTAAACTCGACGTGTGCCCCCTCACAGGCAGCATAGCGCCCAACCAACCCACTTGAGTAACTTAGCTAGCGGTAGTTAGTTAGCCACCTCGCTAGGTTGAGGGAATGCCCTGGCTAAGCAGCTAACGTTAGCTGCCCGAACAACAAGCTCGGCTAGCCTAGCAAGCTAACATTTAGTCGGGTCTGTGGCTAGTTGTAGCAAGCCAAACATATTGAAACGAGCTGTGTAGATTATTACCGGCGGTCTCCCCAGAGTGGGTCGTTGTCCGGCTCCGTTTGCTGCAGCTTGTTGTGGAGTTGTGTAAATGTTGTTTATCTGAGGTTCAGACAAACACACATTTGATGTCTGTGTAAGGTTGCAAGGCGGTGGGGTGGTTATTATTTGGATATACGTAGCGTTGGCTTGACCGGGGTTTAAACGATCCGTGAGAGTTGTTAAAATGATATTATTGTCCAGAGGAGAGCCCCCGACCCCCGCTAAAATCACTTTGTCCGGAGCCGAGGAGATCCCTCTTCTCATCTTGCGTATTCGGGGTAACCCCTTTCTTGTCTCTGTACTTTCAAGCCCGTATGTCTGCTAATCCGCCGCAATAATCACAAAAATAATCAGACCGAAGTAAAGATGACAGTCTGATGCATCGACTTTTGTAAAGTATTTTTCCTTAAGAAAGTGCATTTAGGCAGATGCAACGGATTAAAAAGTAGCGCAACTCTCGTTTCCCCCGTCTAGAAATGGCTTCAGGAAACGGCCTGATGAATGAAGGGATACGGTTTACGCGCTCAAGAGCCCTCCCGCGAAACTCAGATTTCCCGGGAAAATTTCAAACAAAATCTACATACTTGGCGCTATTGGTCTTCCGGAGATGAGTCCCCGCCCTCATTTCCAGCCATATTTACCAATGACAGATCACGATTCGGTGCGCCACGTGTTCATTGGCAGTTGTAAACAGGCTGCGTCATCTGACGCGCCTTGCGCGTTCCCTGACAGGACGCTAAGCGGCGCGAGTGACTGATTACTGGAGAGAAATGTCCAGCCCTTGCATTTACGTTCGGCCCCCTTTTTTAAGGTTGATTTTTCTGAGCCCTTGTTTATCAGAATGACAAAATTATTTTTGGGCATTGAATGCTGACCTCCTTCTATGTAAACGGTTGCTGTGATTGCAGATCAGTTGGTAAAACCATGTTGAGTGAAAAATGGAGTGATACTAACAACTTTAAAAATACAAAATGTATCTTCCCCTATTTTCCTTTCTGTAATATGGTTTAATTTGAATGTTAATATAGTATTTATGCATCATGTTTTTTGCACAGCTCCTTTGGAACCCTGTATGGCCTGTGTACTTCCTTTTTGTGTAATTTCTTGCAGAGCACGTTTTTTTTAAACATTTGAACTTTTTTTATGTTCTACTTTGTGTCTGATCAGTGCTTCTAATTGTCAATCACTGTTAGGTGCATTGATGAATCAAAGCAAATCTTACCTGTGCTGTGTGCGTGAGCATAATGCTAGAAATTAACTCACCAGAAGGGCAGCTTAGCCATTGTGTTTAAATCAAATATACGTTTTACATTGCAGGAGTAGGCCTGCAGTGACCTGGTCAAACTGTAGAGCAGACCCACTGAAGGCAAAATACATAAGTATCTGCATCTTCATTAACCAAAAGCTGAATATTTGCCAAAAATCATAATAAGTTTGCTTAGATATGGCATTGTTGATATGCACACCTCCACATATTTGAAAGCTTCCCAAAGTTATCCAAGTGACATAATATATCACGATATAAAACCCATCAGTTGCATACAGTGGTCTAAATGTTAATGTATCTTTACAAATAAAGGTTTACAGTCAGTGGTGGAATGTAGGCCTAACTAAGTGTGCATTTAATCAATACTGTAAAGTGGAAATCATTAAGATGTCAGTCCTGGTTGATTAAGAATTTCTATTTGAGTGAAAACAAAAAGATTGTGCTCAGAGCTTAGCAGTCTGGAGTCTTGGGAGTCTTCTGAATTCCATACTAACATGCTAATTTTCCTAATTGCGTGCAAAGTTACATTTTTTTAAATTCAATGTAGAAAAACAGCAATACAGTATTTTTCTCCAGAATTGTCATTACAGACAACCAGTTCGTAAAGCAAAAAATATATTAAAACTTGCAATACTTTTATCAGTGGGCCAGAGGTTCAATCCCCATTGTTACCTCCTTCTGTGATACATAGTGATTTAATTGATTTATCTAAACAACAATCATCGAGTTTGACCTCAAGTACAATTCTGATGTATTTGTACTTTACTTGAGTGTTTCCATTATACTTTATACTTCCCCTCCACCGAATTTCAGAAGGAAATATCATACTTTTTATGTCATCACATTTATTTGACAGTGTTGTATATTGTACATATAAAATATGTGATACGCTTAAAAAATATGATGTTTTTAACTCTAACTGTATTTCTTAAAATAATAACCACAACATGACAATGCTGTGTACACATACATGGATATATTAGGCTAATATAATAGGTTCATAATAATAATAATAAAACATAGGCTGTACAAACTGGAAGGGCATGAGACATTCTGCGTAACAAGTTATTTTACCTTTGATACTGAAGTAAATTTGCTACCACTTGGCATATTGCATATCATACACACATGATCAATAGGTCAGAATGTACTGTATACCCTGTAAATAGATTAAGATTATTTCTGTTGGTATTGTGACATACAGATTGTAGAGACATCCCTTCAGCTTGAGGATGCTTTAGCTCCAACATGGACCTCCAACCTGAAAGACTTTCCTCGTAAAAGGTACTTCATCTCTCTCAGGCTGTTATTGTAGCTGATCCTGACCTCACCCAACCACTGAGTGGTGGTACAAGAGTGGACACTCACAGGAATCTATATATTAAATATCACATTAATTGTTTAATGTTAGGAAAGTCTAACATTCTAAGCGGAATTCTTAACCAGTGACTCACTTTAAATATCATCCTTGGACTCACACTGTGTCAAAAAAAGTGCTCATCTTTCCAGACAAAATCTGACATTTGGGCCTTAATTATGACAAGGAGAAAGAACCGCACAATAATGAACAAATATCGATTCCCATATGTCTCTCAGCCCTGCAAGTCATGCCACGGTCTCTCAGGAAAGAGCATTGAGTCCTTTCACAGATGGCTTTTCTTCACACACTCTGCAACACACCAAGCAGGAGGCATTTTGATCTGTTTAATGAGTCATTGTTTGTCACCATGGGCCCTGATAAAAAAAACTAAATCAGGACCGGGGTGAAAGCCAGTGGTCTCACTTTGTCATTGGATTTTCAGCCAAGTTTGAAAGGCAGTCCAAATAACACCGGAAGTAACATGAAATGGCTTTCATATGTTTTTTTATTTTATTTTTTATCTGTCCTAGTTAAACGTTCTACTACACACTCGCAAGTTTCTCCTTAACTCTCGATGCAGTTTATTTGTTTTTCACATACAAACACAGGATACACCGCCACTTTTGAAAGCGAGGTAGGCTACGTACCCAAAATCTAAATTAGTGTGAGAATGATTGCAGGTCAAACTAAAACACGGTGAAAGGTCTGTGAGTATATTGTGGGCAAAAAAAAGTCCGCAGAATAGGGTTTCTCCTTACATACCGTACACAATCACAATTGACTTCCTTTTTAGTGCAATACTATAAGACCTAATTTAACGCCTTCGTCTTTTATTTTGAAAGCAGTAACCGGAAATTCTATGTATTTTCTTCCTGTCGTCGCCTGACTTGACTGGTCCTGAGTCTGAGGAGCGCAGAGGAGGAGAGAGAGCCGGGAGCGCCATGCCTGTTCTGTCATTCTGTATACTGCCTGGAGTTGTCACGAGTATTTCGGGCAAACAATGTATCGCTGTCACAGAAAAGAGTAAGTAGTCAGTTTAATAATAAAACAAGGAAACGATGGGCCAAAGGGAGGACACGTTTGACGTTAAAACCACTGGATCTAAGTGGCTGCTGCCTGTCAGTGAATACTTCGGCTTTCCTCTTGATCAGGTAGGAGTACTTTATCTGTCCATTGTCAGGTGATAAAAAGCAGATATTGTGTTGAATATTTTTTTTTGTTATGTGTAAACAGTCCTCATCTCCATCTCTCCCACACAGGTGAATTTTTTGGCGTGCCAGCTGTTTGCCCTGGCTGCTGCCTTCTGGTTCCGTCTCTACCTCAGTCCTAGCCATGCCAATCCCCTGGTCCGGCACGCTGTGGCCGCTCTCCTTGGCATCGTCTTTCTCATCTTCTGCTTTGGATGGTACTGTACTGTACTGTCAGAGATCAGCTCACACAGCACTTCATTCAATTTCTCTCATACAATGCTGCACATTGTCATTTTATCCTCACTGAGTCAGTAACACGCCTTGCTTATCAATATGTTAGGAATGTTTGTGTTTGATCACGAGTAAGAGGTTTCAGGGGAACCATATCTAGGCTGCACTGACACACACTGCATCATATATACACAGACATACAGCCCACAACAATTTAAAAAAAACAACGCTGTACTATTCAAGCAATGATGAACAATTGTGTTTGTCTTTGTCTGCAGGTACTCAGCCCACATCCTGACAGTGGTACTTGCAAGCTACTTGATCATCATCAAAGCTGACATCAACAATGTACACAGGTTAGTGTTGGTCTTTATACTTCAAAGGGAAATTCACACAAAAATCCTGCATAAAGTTAAGTTATGGAGACAAAATGTGGTGGAATTTGTGACACGTAAACATATCAAATAGGTGGAATTAAGTCAAACCTATAGGTTGCCCGGTTGGTTTGTTTTATGGACAAACATAAATCTGTTCTGATGTAAAGAAGTTTTTATTCCTCTAGACCCAACTGACCTGCCTGTCTGTCATCATGCTGACAGGCGGATGACAGAGCGGCTGCACCTCATTTCTAAGATACTGTTGCATTTCTACTTGCTGTTGTCTTCAAGGAAAACTTGTCAGACAAGATCAGCCTGGAAACTATTTTCGTCATAAGAGTGCGTTTGGTGGAGTAGGCAGATTGCTTTGTCTAGATAATGGTTATTGTGCTGATAATTGATATGTTGTAGTGACATTGTGTTTGACATTAGATTTACTTTTGTAATTTATTCCCTCCCACACATTCCAACACAGACAACATTGCATCCCGCCCTATTATCTTCCTGTTACAATGTGACCTGACCAAAAATGTTGTTGTTGAGAGAAACTAATGTAAAACACGTCAGAAAGCAGTAACCGGAAATGCTATGTATTTTCTTTGGACACCCAGACATGCCAGCTGGACAAGTCTGTCTGGAGACATCCAAACAGACTTGTCCAGTGTGTGTGTGGGTGTGTGTGTGTGTGTGTGTGTGTATTTAAATGCATATTTCTCTCTTTGCAGCCATGTTTACATTTGTGTAGCTCTGTGAGTGTACGTATATGTTTCTTAATGTTCGGTTGTGTGTGTGTTGGCTTAAAACAACTTAGCTAAAATGTGTATTTTTTTAAATAAATAGAGCAACATAAAATAGATTTGGTTAGGTGGCCCTCGTATTCGCGTGTAAAGGCATTAATTACAGGGAGAGCATGATAAAACCGGTATTGTTCTACATCTCGAAGCGAAACACATCTGTCTCCCTACTGCTTGTTAAACAAGCATACCACAATACACACCTCTTCATCACTGGCACAGGGTTAAAGGAAGGCAAACTCAAAACACGTCAGTGTTATAAAAAAAAAACAGTAATAATCCTGGTATGTTATAATGTCAATATTTGTGACTATTTGTCAATAAATTTGTTTCGGTGTTCCTGGTGTTAAACATTTATCAGTACAGATACAGATTCAATATATAAAAACATTTGTCACTTACACTTTTTAAAGTCACCAATTTCACTTTTAACAAATAATGTATTCATTCTGACCCATGTCTAATGTGCAAGTGCACACCAACAAGGTTTGCAGCCACAGCAAATGATAAGTAAAATAATGAAGAAATATTTAAGGAAAACGAATAACAAGTAACAACTTGGTACTACGTATTGAATTCCTGTCATCTCACTTTTGAAGAAAAGCCGTTACTCGATATCATACAGTTAACATCCATGAGTTGAGTCAAGCCAAGCTCACCTGTACTCAACCACACATGGTTGTCTCTATCCGAGTATGCAGAGAAAACATTGCTATCCCTTCAGTTACTCTAGATGTTCCATCAGCATAAAGATTTGTAAACTAGAAGAAAAAGAATTGGGTGTTTTTGGCAAAATCCTGCCAATGTCCTACAAATTGCGTAATCTCTTCTAAATAGCTGAGCAGTAAAATAATCAACCAACACATTAACTGATTATTGACCAAGAGGTGGCAGCCCTGCTTTGTAATATTTACACGTATTGCACATGTCCACAGAACATCCTAACTGTCCTCTGTCTGATTTAGTTGTGCTCGTTCCTCCACACACAGGTATTCCATGGTGACGGCTATGGGCTACTTGACAGCGTGCCAAGTGAGCAGAGCCTTCATCTATAACTATGGAGTTCTGTCCACGGACTTCTCTGGGTGAGGAAAAACCTAATCCCTCGGTTGTCCCGCCTCTTTTCTTCACTTCAGTTCTCCTGTTATCAGTTAACGTTTTCCCGAACGGTGTTGTACCTGCTTGCGCATTCGCCGGTGCCACAGCCTTGTGTAAATAAAACACCACTGATTAAAAGGCAGCAGTGTGGATTGTTCACTGTTCACAGTTCACATTGTTGGACCAGGTGGAGTTAAGGTGCCTCCTGGCAACTGTGACTTTGTTGTTTTGGAAACAAGGCTGCTTCTACAGCAGTGGGCAGGTAACTCTTCAGCGTGTTTCTCTTTATGTGAAGGGTTTCTTTTCATTTCAACATTACACGTGGACTCTATAACGGTCATAAAGAAGTGCTAAAAGGAGAACTCAGCAAAGCAGGAGAGGAGATTTCCTGTGACACAAGATGGGCGGGGACTCACTCTGTCATTCCTCATTATTTCAGAAATGAAAGATTGCGTCATCAAACATGACTTTTTGAAATCGAAACTCTGCCCACATGTATTAACTGCAACCATTGCACAATGATGGCGTGTGCTTGCTCTGATGAAGAGGTGTAATGGTAAAATATGTATTAAGTATAATAATGGTAAAATATATTTTAGTATCTTGGGATGTTTTGAAAGATGTTGTTCTACTGATGGGAAAGTACAGAGGTATTTAATTAGTTCATGAAACCAATGTCCTATCTTCCTAGGTTGTTCGAATGCAACACACGAGAAGAAACATTGTTTCTGACCTCTGTATGAGACTGACTCCCAGTTGAACGCACCTGGAAGACTCGAAAACAATGAGCAGAACAAATCAACCTTTGTCCGAACCTATACTCCCTTTTTCCTTTCCTATGAGGTAACTAAAGGCGTGATTCTCGTATTAAAATATGATGTGCCTTGTACTTCGTTGACAGTGTTTGCACAGTTCACTGAGATACGTGTCTGTGTGTCCGCTCTCCTGCTTGCAAGCATTAAATTGACTCTTACTACTTTGAGCATTCATCAGACTCTGTTTATTTTATCAACTCTTATCCCGCATCTACATAGAAATATTCCACAACAGAGGCCTCCCAGGTTTCACAAAAAGACAGACAAATATTTAATTAAACGTGGAGCTGCAAATACATGTGTTTTGTCCTGATACTGAGATGGCCCCTGTCATGTTTACTGGAACGGTTCCCAGATGAAGTAATATAGTTGTATGTGTGCGGTTGTTCTTTAAAAAGGTGAGCGTTGAATTTGCTGGCTCAGCAAATTTTCTGCCCGGTTCTGGTGTGGATGAATTTGCCGGCAGCCTCACTTGAACTCTGCGTGACTTTGGCAATGATCAGCCAGGCCTGTGAGTCAGCCTCGGTGGGGCTCATATATTGAATTAGAGATCCAGCTTCTTTAATTAAGCTTTCATATTGGAAAGATGAATGGTTGTGAATCACAGATGGTGTCCATATGTGTAGCTACTTACACAGGATTGGGTGTAATAATCCAGTGCCAAAGCTAATACTTCAAAATGTAAGTTTTCTGTGACTCAGTGGGTTTATTGTTTTTTCTAGCACAACACCATTCATTTAACTTTCCTCTGTTGTCCTCATTATATGATGTGTTTGTGCTGCTTGTTGGAAGATGCCAATGTCTCTAAAGTCTGGTTGCTATTCTCCCATTGGTCATCGAGTATTTCCATAAGCTGCTTCTTTCTGAATTTGTACAAGGCAGCAGAACGGAAATTGAACAAGAAAAATCTTGTGCACGTTGTCAACTTTAGAGTCTATGTGGAAAAACAGAGTTGTATCAGGCTGCAGTGGTGGAGAGCTGCACATACTGGCTGGCACCCTGAAAATGTTTCTCTACAGCCAACTAGCTGGCACTGCCAGCCGCTCGGTCCCTCTCTGCCTCGGTTTTCCATGCTGTCCACACAATGCAGCCGACTCACACACAGCAACCAGTGTGTGTGTGTGTGTGTGTGTGTGTGTGTGTGTGTGTGTGTGTGAGAGAGAGAGAGGTAGTTTATGTGTGCCTTTGTGCACACACACTCACATTCTTGGGACAGAGAGGTCTCTATCTGTGAATGAAACCAGGAGTAGGGGTGTGGAACTAACCCTAATGCCCTCCACCGTCGCATCACTTCCAGCACTATTTGCTATCCCTAAGTGGCTAACTTCCTGAAACCAAAACTTAAGCTACGTAAAGGAAACGTAGCCCGACCACGAGTTATTGTTCACATGATATAAGTCCTTAAGTCCTTCTAAACATTGATATGCTGTATCTTGTAATGTTGTTCTAGATGACAGTGTCTGAAGAATCAATCTTAAAAGTGCAAGCTAATTATTACTGAATATTGAGTGTTTATCGCATTGCAAATATGTGTAAAAACCTACCGAGTAATGAAATCTTCTTTCCAGCATTATTTTAGTTGTGTAAGCAACTTTAGAACACATCCATTTCTTTGGATCACTGTGAACCCGACACTATCGCTGTCAGGCTGTAGGCCTACTGGTTTGTGAAAGTTGAGAGATTTGAATGAATTCATACGTGACCTGACTTGACACTGGTGGAAACAATGAAGTGATTCACAGGCGTAAATACATTCTGTGGCCTCAGCCAGATGCTCGGAAGGAATTTGCTTTGTTTCAAGTCAGTCATTTAAAAAAATGACCAAACATGCTGCTTCTGACTTTTAAAACATTTTAAAACAGGTTGACTGTATCCGTCAGTGGATACATTTATTTGTTTTCACCTCAGAATCTCCACAAAGTCAATATCTAACATTAGTTCCCATTCATTCTGTTTCTGCACAGGCCTCTGATGATAGTAACCCAGAAGATAACCACACTGGCTTTCCAGCTGCATGACGGTAAGGCAGAGGAGGAGATGTAGGACAAGCACAGGTGTTGCATTAACAATAACAACGGCTTCCTTCTATTTACTTACAATATGAACCATGATGACAGTGTGACAGTGAACCTGCATGCACAGCAACAGGACCATGAACCTGAAGCAGCTAAATGGGAATTCATCCAACATTCATTTTATTATTTGGTCAAATAAAAGCGGCAAAACGAACGTTTCCAGACAGGTTGTTGATGACATCGTTCGTTGTTTTTCAGGCATGTGTAAGAAATCCGAACAACTGACCTCTGAGCAGAAGCCTCTGGCTGTTAAGTAAGTTTTTACTGTGCTAATTACTCACGTCTTCAATCTTTTTTATCCAGTGGTAATTCTATGTTGCAGTGTGAAACATCAGGGGATAGTCGGAGCGCTGTGTCTTTTTTAATTTTTTTCCCCAACTGAATTTTGCTGATTTTCTTTTATATCTGACCTTTGAGGTGCACATAGTTTACAAAGTTGGGTTGACAATGTGGATAAGTATATATGCACAAAAGGTTGCGTCTGTATTAACACCGTATTTAAAGAATAAATAACTGTTTCTTTTCCTTTAGCCACGAAGGACAATGACAAGGAGATGCAATCATGGTGAATAGCTTGTTCATGTAAAAAGCATGCTGGGAACGTAGAAGAGAGGCACCATTTTGCATGAAAAATATATAAATGTTATGCATGTGAATCGATTAAAACCACAGTCACCAGTATACTACGCATGCCCTCTTAGAAGGAATCTTTAAAAAAAAATGAAATACAATTTTAAAATGTATTTTAGAACATAGTGTTGCTCTTCTGTGATAACTATGCAGCTCTATAGTCAGTTATTGTCTGATGTTTGCTTGCTTACTTCACTGTGCTCCCTGTAGGTTTGGATATCACATTTGTACAACATTTGATTCTGATTTTACTTTTCAATTCTGCTTGTGCGGTTATCATTAGATACAAACTTTGACGCATGCATAACCAGTGATGTAGACAATAGCTCAGGAGGTCAAAACGTTTCATTTAGGCAACAATATGGTTTCTTTATGATTTCCTGGTTCTTCAGTAATTGGTTCTCAACCCTAGTCCCTTAAAATGCCGCGGAACTGCTGTAATCTGTGACCTAAAGGAACCGCATCTTAAACGGATTAATAACATTTGGATTGTCTCATGTGATGTTTTAAAAAGTCCCTTTTTGTCATTCACAGAATGTTTACTTTTATGTTACGTTTCACCGACCAACCAACAATTCAGGTTTACAGAGCTTCAAATAAATGGCATGCTTTTGTCATGTTTCCAGCAATAACACCGTTGCATTTCACATTAAGTGATCATAGTTCCGTCATACTGAAAATAAAGGGGCCCTCGGTTTTGTTTACTATTATTCACCCTACTCTTCTTTCTGCAGTGTGAGGCCTTCTCTCATCGAGTACCTGAGTTACAATCTGAACTTCCTGAGTGTCTTCGTGGGCCCATGCAGTAACTATAAAGAATACATAGACTTCATAGAGGGCCGGCACATCGGCAAGAGGCTGAGGCAGCACTTTGGGACGTGTAATGGTCAGAACGGCTATGATAAGACACCGGACCCATCACCTCTGGTAAAGTCATGAATGCGTAGCTGGTTGCTTCCTCTTGTGATTTTACTTAATGACGCAGCATAACCTGGGACTGCAGCAAAATCTGTCTAATCTCGATCGCAGTCTTCTCCTACTTTAATTTCTATATTCACTGAGACTTTTCCAGTCGCATCGGGTGTCTGATTCTGCTGCTGTCATTGTTTCTGATTTTGGTGTGACTTAATTAATCAGCGGTCATCCTGTCCGTTCGTAATCTGTGTTTCCATCGCTGCTCAGCAGTTACCTGTTTTCTCTGCAGAACGCTGTCTGTCGAAAATTGCTGGTCTGCAGCGGATGTATGCTGCTCTTCCTCACTGTGACTCAGTCTTTGCCGATAACGCACAACGTGGACCCCCATTTTGTCAGCCAAGCCCCCTTCCTCACAAGGCTCATCTACGCCTTCTTCTCTATACAAGCAGCAAGGCCCAAATTCTACTTCGCCTGGACACTAGGTGAGCAGTGTGTGTGTGTGTGTTTTAGTTGGCCAGTTGTCAGGAGGGAATATGATGCGACACATGAGCTACATCGTTATTGCCATGGAAGTCATGTGATTTTATTTGTTCTGTGCCGTCAGCTGATGCAGTCAACAACGCTGCAGGTTATGGATTCTCGGGGTTGGATGAAAATGGAAAGCCATCTTGGGACCTCATGTACAACCTCAACATCGTAGGGATTGAGGTATCCTCAATGTTTCATAGTTTTTTAAACTCCATACTGTGTGAAGTTCCATGCACGTACATGTTGGTCAAAGTCGGCATAGACTTACAAAGTTACTATTAAGTGGTTGTTGTTATTTGTTGATCTTTTTTCAGACCGCGACCAGCTTCAAGACATTCATAGACAACTGGAATATTCGAACTGGAATTTGGCTTAAAACGTAAGTGCTGCAAATGTCAACTTCAACACTCACGCATGCAGTCAGAAAACATTTACTCAGCTTTCCATTTCACAAACTCTTCTGAATATGTTTGATTCCTCTCATATCGTTAGGGTGTGTTATGACCGAGCCCCGAAGCACAGGTTGGCGTTGACCTTTATCCTGTCTGCCCTGTGGCACGGTGTTTATCCGGGGTACTATTTCACCTTCATCACCGCCATCCCCATCACCATGGCAGCACGAGCTGTGAGTACTCCACCTCCGCTGGAAATTCAAATGAGTACTGCAGTGTGTACAACTGAAAGAAAATGTTATAAAGAAAATTTGATAGCTTTAATAAAAGTTATAAAAACTCGGCTGACCGTTCAATCGGATACTGTGACGTCCTAAGACGGTGGAGCAATGCGTAAGAGAGAAGATCGTAAAGCTCTGGGTAGTAATACATTCTTGTCATGTAACTTAATTGGATTAGTTGACTTACATTAACTGCATAGCTTAAATACACCGATCCTATCACTGGTGTGAAAATAGCTATATAGCCCTCTGTGTTCATCCGTCTCTCTCCACCAGGTACGGAAGTCTGTTCGCCACCACTTTCTGGGCTTCAGGGGCTTGAAGCTGGGTTATGACATCCTGACTTGGGCAGCCACTCAGCTGGCCATCTGCTACACTGTTATGCCTTTTCTTCTTCTTGCAGTAGAGCCCACTTTGGTTTATTACAGGTATGTTATACTTTCTTATACTACTTATCAACTTGTCCATTTTTTTCTCGTTAGATAAATCTGAATGTCAGAAAATTGGGAAGAATTACCATCAAAATTCACCAAAAAACACAATAAAAGTTCTTATTTTAGTTTCTAACATTACTTTTTTGTAGCCCGCTTTATTTTGTCATCTCACTTTTTCTTCCTGATTAACATTTCCCCTGACAGTACGTTAATGACAAAACTTATTCTCGTTTTTTCTTTTTTTAGGTCTATGTACTTCCACGTTCACATCATCAGCATTCTGGCTGCGATCGCCCTGCATTGGAAACACAAACCCAGTGAACCCTCCGCCGCCACCAAAACGTTTTCCTCCTCCTCCTTCTCGCCTCCGTGCTCAGCACAGTGCCAGTCTGTTCACTCCAACAACAATGACAAAGTAGATTGAGTAAAATCCCCTCTTCACGCTCTTTTACCAGGCTCTCAGTCGAGAGTGTTCTCTCAAAGACAAGTGAATATCCCTGAAGGACATTCAGCCAATTAAAAATGGGAACACATTATTTATTTTTGGGACAATACAGATACATATCCTATGGCACTGGACGCACATGGGGAGAGCTTTTCTGCCATAGTGTGACATTTAACAAGATCAGAACCTGATTCTAATTCTAAGACGACACAAGCACAAACATGAGCACAGCATGCAAACTGGCAAGACAAACGTTAGCTGAGGGAACATCTGCGGTACCACCGCCAGGACGCCTCCACCTGCCCCCACTCGTCCACTTTCTCTCCCTCCAGGCCCATCACAACACCAGCCTGCCTGCTCCAACAACAATGCAACAGTGTGACGAGAGAAAGGAGGCTCACTTTATTCCTCGTCCTCTATCTGCGCTGTCCTGCCGATTGGTGGGATCTAAGCCAGCAGAGTGGGAGAGCAGCTCATAAACAGCGCACGAATACCAGGACACACACACAGACAGACACTGGGACACAAATATGCTCATACTCTTTCTTAGACACGCTCGCACTTGGTCACACTCTACATACAAAGGCTGCTCTTGTGTGGCCACAACAAAAGAGCATACCAAGAGGAGAGAGAGCCCTGGTTCATATGTGTGTGTGTGTGTGTTTTACTTTGTGTGTCGTCCCACTAACCTCTGTCACTGACCCTATGTGAGTGTGTGAGTGTGTGTGTGTGTGTGTGTGTGTGTGTGTGTGTGTGTGTGTGTGGACCCTGCCATAAAAAACTGTGGACTGTGTTGGTGCTTCTCCCACTGATAGTTTCTACTGACTGAGTGGAACGGCACTTGAAATACCAATTAGAGCATGCGGCTCTCAAACTGTCCAGTGAAGGAGCTACTAATGAAATGTTTTAAGGCAGGCTGTCAGCTCCTCCAGGTGAGGAGACCAGACCAATCTGTCGAACAAGTCAACATGTTATAGTTTCTATGGATAAGCCTGGGCTTTAAGGGATACCATTTTTTTTTATATAAAAGGAAAGGCTTAACAGTTGAAAGCAAAAGTCTAGGATTTTCAATGATTTAATGAGCGTTCTCAGTCCACTTTCCCCCTTTAGAGATCTCTTTTGTGCTGAAGCAGTAGGGAATTTAACAGTGACATAGTTTTTAATGTGTTAGTACTTTACCATGTGAACGGTGCTGGTTACCTGCTATCATGATGTAGAGTATCTGAACAAAAAGCCGTGGTGAAACTGAGAGAGGACATATTTTTTGGGAGTCAAAAATCGCAAACTCAAAGAATGGAAAATGTGACCAAAAATAGTAACTAAAAAATCAAATGTATTTCTTCTCAGTAGGAGCACGGTGCTGTTTCCGTTCTGTGGTTCTTTGTGAGAAAGATCACATTTGAAGACTCTAGATTTACCAGAGCCTATCAGCAGCTGCAAGCTGATTTAACAGAGACATCTGCTGGTGGTTTGCTCTGTCTGAACTCAGCTTGGTAGCTTTTAGCTACATTTTTTGGTTGGTTATAATAAGTTGTGCTTTTTATTTTTGGAAGAAAAAAAACACATTTCACTTAAAATGTCAGGCTGTCTGTTTTATTGCATTACAAGATTAGCCTAAAGAAAGTGTCATTTATTTCTTTGAGTATAGCATGTTAACAGCACGTTCATCTGTTGAATCATGTTGGACACACAATCTTTATTAACGGCTTTGAAATCTAGTCTAAACCTTTCGACTACAGGAAAAATGTGTATTTTGGATTTGCCTGTTATGGCTCATTTTACATATTGACTCAACCCTCTGATTTTTAATATGAAAGCCTCAAAGTAGAGCGTGTTTATTAAAGAAAATAAATATCAAAGACCAGATGTTTATATCAGGACAGAGAATACATATAAAAATCATACTTCTTAGCTTTGCTCTGACAAGAAGGTTCCCAGTTCACAGACAAGTGTTGACATGAGAGAAGGGTAGCATGCACTGAATTAACATTCATTATTAAATAAATACCAGATTGATTAAGATTTTAAAGGAAACAAGAAGGGGAGAGCTTCCAAATTAAATTATTGTTAACTAGCTAATTAGAACAAATCTCTTTCCAATCACATCATTCATATCTAGTCATTTTGTAATAAAGACGGCAATATTTATTTATATATATATATATATATATATTGGATTATTTTAATGTTTAACTGCACATTCGTACCTCTCAGAGTTAATTAAGTGTCAGTAATGATTGCTATGGGGACCGTTAGACTTTACAAGAAGCCTAGTTATAATCATTTAGATCTGGAAAAACAGCAACTAAATGCTGACGGTAGTAAAGTTTGTCCCCATGACGGCCACCGTCAAAGGCTGACTGCACCTAAACGCCTCAAGAGGTGTGTGTGCTGAGTGGTCTAAAAACTCTTCCCAAGTATGGCTTTGCTATAACATAAAATAGTTTTTTGTGAACATAAAAGCCTTTATTAACTAATATGGAACTAGCTGTAACCTTTAAGTGTTTTTTGTTATCATTAAAGTGTTCCCTCCACTGTATACGCTTTTAGTGCAGGGAAATGAGCGACGAGTGGCACATACAATGGCTGTGTTGTCAAAATGAGCAGCTATTTCAATGACTTAATACTGATTATAAAGATATTTTTTGTATGATCGTTTTGCAGATGTATTCATGATGAAATATGCTGACTGTGAGAGTGTGTGTTGCTCCATTTTAGTATTATTTGTATGGAGGAAAGAGTGAGTGGCATAAAAAGATTTGAGTAACAAATAAAGCTTCAATGAAACACTGTTTTACTTGTCAAAGTTTGAATTGAATACGTTTGTATACAATAATGATAATGGGGAATTCTAAACCATTATGAAGACAAACCCATTTTGGGGACAAGTAAAACCTTTATTTAATAACTCCAGTGAGTCCCATTTGTTTTCTATCTGTTTCACTACTCTCCCCCTCAGATACAGCCTCAAATCATATCACATATCAAACCTTCTCTATGCGACGGCTGTCCCATGCTGCTCGATACTCTTAAAGCGGCTGCCTCTCTGTCCCTTGTGTCACCTGTCCATTCCCGCGCTGTGTTTTGATCCAAACTGAGCTCACAGACAGCGAATGACAACCAGGGGGAAGAAGGAAATGGGACTAAGATGACAAGCAACAACACATATACTTAAATCACCGCAGTGTTAGTGTGTTTCACTTTAAATCTTCTGAGTGTTCATCAAAAACATTTGTTTTACTCATTGTGAGACTGATTGTCCTGTCTATGCATAACGTAAAAATAAAAAAACAATGTTAAGAAATACAGGTGGTAATATGGCCCCCAGAATAGTTCCTACACACAGCTACTGCCTCTCTGGAGCAGGAAGATGCACTTTATCCTGTTTTCCCAGAAAGCAAAAAGTCATTCTATTTCTATTAGATTCAAACTCTTTATCAAACAAACATCACAATCCCTGCTTGATGCGATAATGAAAGACAATTTATTTGTCTGTTGTTTGCAACTAAAATGACCAACTTTGATTATGTTTTTGCTGCGTGTAGTAAGCTGCCGACATTCAGTTTGCATTTGCTACTCATCAACTCTGGAACAAGGTGTTTCTATATTGCTGCAGTGAATTCTTACTAGAGAGACAAACGCGGGGATAACACACATGCATATAAGCATGTTATAAAAATGCCTAATAGCCAGTCTGCGTTTCAAACATACAATGCAAGTTGTTACCCCGAGTAACTGTAATGAAAGACAGGAACACACACACACAATACTTTTCTAACACGTTAGAATTTAGAAAGACAAAACTCCATGAACTTTGTGTGAAATAAAGGAAAACCTAATTTGTGATTCTGGCAGCTCACCCACAGTGCATCCCCCCACAGGTCTTTTCACGTTATCTACCTGATTAGACTTCCTCCCAATGTGTGTGCGCGTGTGTGAGTGTGTGTGTGTGTACATACTGTGCTTGATTGACTCTCCTGATGCACCTGTTCAAGTGAGATAACTTCAAAATTCAACCTGTGCAAACAGACATTTTGCAATCACCAGAAGCAAGCAAATATCGAATCGGTTTGGTTCAAAACCAATGTGATCAATGTGACAAAATTACTGCTAAAACATTGCCACTTTCAAGCTATAAAACCAGTCAAACGCCCAGCGGGTAAACTCAAGTGAAAAACAAGACCTTATTTCTTAGTTCCTGCAAAGTTTAAGCTTGAGAGGTGTTGATGCAACCGCAGCTGTTCATTGCTATAAATGCAGCAAAGGTCATTTTGGCCACTACAGATGCAGCTCACACCACACTGGAGGAAAGGTGGAGATCATGAATGACTGTGCAGAATTGCAAGGCAATCTATCTTATAATTGGCCAGGAGCCTCTTGTAAAAGAGATTCACATTCTCAATGGGACTATCTCGGCTGAATAAAAGTTAAATAGATAAAGTATAAAATAGTTATTGAGATATTTAAGTCTGGACTAACGTGGATCAACTGATCATACAAGCATGTATACCAGTCAAAAATGCACATCACGCTGTGTCAACTAAGATGAACAATATTGTATCCAAATACTTCAGCATGTTAGAGCATAAACTGTAGGGCAGTAACATAACGTAGACTGAAACGCCTCCAGCTAACGACTCCTGCTTGTGAAATCTCCAACTAGTGAAGCTTCCAAATCTTCTGAAACCAAAGCTCCAGGCAAACACGGAGAGCAGACATGATTTCAAAAGAACTTCAAGTCTTGTCACTTGCATTTGTATCAACAAAATTAATATAGGCAGCCAGTTTACAATGTACAAAAATATCAGCGGATAAATAAGGTCCTTAACTCAAGACCTACGACATTGGCTACTGTATTTCACACACCAAGGAGGCAACCCATGAAGAATAATGTAATGTGCTTTTTCAGTCTTCTGTGATTTAATATTCCCCCTTTTTTTTTTTCAAACAATAGTTTGATCAGTTCAAGATAATGTATCGACTGCGAGTTTTCATGAACTGTAAATCTTTTTCATTTTCCTCCCAGTAACACAAATAAGTTCAGTGATGCAGTGCAAAGATAATAGCCCCCAAATTACAGTGTTTTGACACTGAGTATATTTTCTTACCATGCCTGAAATTGCACAAAAGACGGACTTAAAGCACTGAGACAGGCAATTTAATGATCCAATAACTGCAAATGTAAATCTATGAATGTTGCCCATCAAGCAGAGTTCTCTCTCAATACTCTGCTCCACTGTCCAAATCTCCAAACTCCTCTGCACGGATACACAGAAACAAACCTGGTTTTAACCGTCCTATTTTCAACTATAGCTTTGTAACTGTTTAGAGAGCCATAAAACACATATTTGTATCACATCAGTCAATACATTTTTAATTTGCATGTCAATCAAGTTACTTGTTCTTTTTTAATCACCTCTCGTGATTTTGATCCAATGCATCATTTTTAGAACATACTACGTTTTTTTATGATTTTTACACAGTAAACATGTACAATAGGGTTTGTTTTATTAACAGCGCATGCAAGGTGGAAATCAAGCAATCAGGTCAAACATCCTAACTACATAAATATGTTCAATTCTTTTCTCCGCTGTTATTACTGTTAGAACAATCTTATACAGGGTAAGTCTTCAGAGCAGGTTTAGCATGTTTAGACATGTAACAGAGCGATCACTTCCTTCCTGTTGAAAACATACTAAGAAAAGGTGTTTTTGTGCTCACAAATATGTTCTATTCTTTACTGTCCTTTGAGATACAGAGAATATACAGTGAGAACACACATTAGTACAAGTCTGTGTATTATAACAAAAATAAATACATTTTCTGCGAGGAAATTCCATTCAGTGACACGTGGCTGCTTCCTTTCTTTTCAACTTCTAAACAGACTCAACGCCATAAACAACAGTCCTCAGGCCTGCTGATGAGATTAGCAACATGTGCCGAGCGAGTGACAAAGAAAACTCTTCAAAAGATAAATTAGGAAATCAGTGAGAGCTGAATTAGGACTTGGAGGGACTAGAATGGATGGATAGACTTGGCCTTCATGTTTCATGGCTGACTGATGCTGCAGATTACTGCGTTCGTGTAAAACAACAACAACTAGAACAATAATCATAGTGATAAAGAGGGGCTTGAATACTAAACAGGAAAAGCAGATAACTGATGATTTCCACTGGAAGAAACTTGCAATTTCCTCTGAATTTCAGCCAGCAGAGGGCAGTAGAGCAAAGACAATACAGCAAACAAATGGGTATAGGATAAAAATGTAGTGGCAGTGTTAAAAAATGTAACAGGTTTTTTTTACAGAATGGAAACAATAGGTAACAAAAGGTAATACTCATCTCAATTACTGTGAAGACACATTTAAACTATCAACAGGGCTGGAGCTGTAAGTAAGGCCCCAGAAGAGAAAGTGGACTAGAGGCCTGCTGCTATCTCATCCTGCACAGGAGAGGTGTGGTGTCGTTCAGCTGCAGGTTGGCGAGGAGATAAATCATACTGTATTGGAGCCAGAACATCGGAGCAAATGGGACAGAGGTCTCAGGTGGTTCAGTGTTGCTATTGCTTATCTACGTGCCACAGCGTCTCCCTGTCTCTTCCTCCCTTTGCCTCTCTGTAATTCTCTCCTTCCCGCTTAACTCTCCAGAAAAAAGTAACAGACTGCTCTTTAAAAAGGTCAGATTTTCTTGAACTGTGCCTACTTGGTTACATTCAGCATACATGGGAGACATTGGGGGCATGTTACCGCTTTGGGTGATCATCACGCAGCATATAATTCTAAACAAAAAAAAAACAGAAGCAGTGAGCAGGAGTTACACATTTAACAGCCTGCATTCTCACCAACATCAGCTGACTGGTTGTCATGGAGTGTGAATGAGACAGGCAGGACTTTTTAAGACTTTGACATCATCAAAAGGCAGACATGCTTGTAAAACTGAAGGGTAATGTACTTAATATGCAAATGTGACCATCTCTCCTTGGCTCACCACCCTCAAAAACTGACTAGGAATTAGTTTAACACTGCTGACTCAAGCTATTGGATTGTTCAGTCGAACAGACTAGAGTCAGACGTTTATATATTCAACAGACTCGAAGCAGAGGAGAGAAAGAGGCCACTGCAGTGTGTTTTAGATAAACGAGTTTCAGCTCGTGGTGGTCAGAACAGACAAAGTGAGGTTACGGTGCCGGAGTAGCAGCAGTCCAATGAATCAACCACTTCTTGTCTCTTCAAGAGACGGTCAGGTCCCTGTGCTTAAGTTCAAAGTCTAAAATCAAATAATATCTCAAATCCTCTTCAGAACACCTTTGATAGTTTGACTGGGCCAACCGACGATGATTAGATTGTAACGGGTTCAATTACATTTCCATACACTCGAGTCCACCAGACAAGCGCAATCAGTCCCAGTTTAAAGTATTCTAATGGACTCCAAATAGAATTGGTCTCAGACGAAATGAAAGTTTCAGTTTTTGCTGCTCTCTGTTGGAGCAGGTGGGGGTTGTGTTTTCTCCTTTGCCTCCTTCTGGCCTCTTTTCTTTTTCTTCTCTTCATCATCGTCCTTGAAGAAAAAAAGGGGAAACATGCCGAGGATACAGCCAATGCCAACGCCAATGGCTTTGCCCTGCACAGAGGTAAATGGAAGTAAGGAAATATTACTGATAAGACATTTTTAAAGTTTGGTCTAAATTGATCAATAAACAGGGAAGATTTATCATCATTTTACTGCACATTTTATTCATGCAGAACCTGGACTGTAGGATTCAGCAAGAAAATACGACAGGCACTGCCCAACATGCGAGCACAATTGCCAAGACCTTTCATTCACTCTCAGCAAAGAGCCTTTCAGTGCTAGACGAATCACACAACCTAATTACAGATAATTACATTTCACACTTTAGCGGTCACAGCTTATTAACAACCATTCAAGGTTTAACGCACAATGAAGGAGCGATCGAAGGGGCACATCACAGAGACTTGTGTTCCTGTTGTCGCTGCACAAACCCCGTGACCTGGTTTGATGTTTAACACCCACAACAAACTGAATCCCTCAAATGCTGATTGGGGACAGCTTCATTAATCTGACTGAGGACTGTTTATGTTGAGTGTTTATTGTTAAGTACTGAGTTAACCGGTGCGCATGTGTGTAACGCTTTTAGTTCTAGAGGAACAGAAGTCGTGTAGCCATTGTTGTTGATGTCGAGCATATGTTTTGAGTAAAGTCTTAAACGTGTACAGTTGTCGCTGGAGTTATTGAATTAACATTTATTAGTCTGATAGGCTCTTGTCTGACACACACACACACACACACACACACACACACACACACACACACACACACACACACACACACACACACACACACACACACACACACACACACACACACACACACACACACACACACACACACACACACACACACACACACACACACACACACACACACTAAAAGGTGATGATACTGACTGAATGAGAGCTGACTCTGGTCTGCCACATGTCAGCCTGTTTTGGGCTTAAGTCAGGAATCGGCATTCCCAGCCGATACGCCAAGGCCTCCACATAACCTGCCAGCCTAAAGAGAGGAAGAGACAGACAGAAGAGAGAAGACTCAAACTTAGTTACAACATGAATGACTTCGTGCCTGTTCAAGCAGCGCAGAGAGTCGTGGTAGACGTAAAAGGTCAGCAATAGAGTCATGTGAATCCGTTGTAGACAGAGAAGACTCAAAATGGGAGTCAGTGTGTTCAGGCATGTGCACAATGCAAAATATAAACACTGTATACATACAGTAGTTGAGTTCTTGGCTCTAAGCATCACATTTTATTCAAATGTGAATGTAAAGAGATTCAAAAGACATGTTATCAACATCCTGTAAACATGACAGCAATGACTTATGGGAATAGATTGCATCACTAAAACAATGTGGTACACACACTGGCAGGCATATTAAAATTGTGTTTAGGGTGTAATTCGTCCATAAATTAAATTGACAATTTGTTTTGTGTCCTTTAGATGTTCTTCTACATCACTTGTCATGATCCATTAAACCACACGGCAAAATAAACGACCAAAGTAATCGATATTAACAAGGAAAAAAAACAAGTAAATCAGCAGATGAATGTTCCAGTCGGCGCCTTGTGGATGCCATCTATCATAAAACTAGCAATATCATCTCTCACACTCACACACACTCATTAAAGTTGTCAGTTTTGTCTGATGTGGATCCCTGACACTGTGTTTAGATGTACAGATGGTGAGTTTAGTGTGTCTGAAAAATAGTCACAGAGCCACAATTTAGTTTATGTCCCTTATACAGTTCTCTCACAAACAACAATGAGCGTTTGGGATCTCTGAGGGTCTGGGGCCCGGTTCACTTGTCCACCTAACACAGCAACAGTGTTACGAACGTAATAATAACTGAAACTAAACGTGTATGAACTGCTCTACCTTACCGTCATGTCTCCAGTGTGAGCAAAATAAATAAATAGAGAGCATGTCAAGCAGTTCCAGGGTGAGAAAAGAAATTCAGGTGAATATTTTGACCCAGGTCTGGTTCAGTCACTGGCACTAATGGATCCTCAGTTCACTGCACACACACAAATAAGCTGCACCTGGAGCTGCCGAGTCAAGGGAAGCAAGTAGCATATTTGAGAGAGCGATAAGGAGACGAGGAGAGGAGGCCAGAGTGTGTTGAGGTGTATGTGTGTGTCTGATGGCAATAGCCTTTCATCACAGTAAAACAGAAATGGTAAAAGTTATTTAGGATCATTTTTTTTTTATCATTACCGGTAAATCCCAACAAATCATGCGGCCAATAATTACACAGCAGACAATCATTATATATAGACAATCATATCATATAATTATTGTATATTGTTCTTCTCATTATCAATCCAAACACTGACTCTCATATTCATAAAAATAAATGTAACTTATCATACCTTGATGGAATAATAATACAGACACCTGCCTTTGAGTCAAATCCAGTCCACATATTTCACATATTTGCAACAGAAGGCGGCAAAAGAATTACGGGCAGCATCAGAAAATAAAATACCTGCAGTTTTCAAAACAATAAATTATTACATTTACTTTTATCTCAGGCTTTGGATCATTTCTGAGCCCCAGACTCACTGCGTGAGAAGCAGACAGAAGGCTGAAGCTCAGCCTGGCTGCACCAGAAGCAAAAACAAAACCTTCCTGGAACAACAAGAGAATCTATTAACATCATCAGGTGGGCAATAACTGACTGTGTTGGATTTAAATAGGTGCTGCTCTCATATTCATGGAGTTATCTCTGAAACAGTTTGATGCAGAGAGCAGTGGTGCCATTGGTAGGCATGCGAATTAAAATGAGTGAGAAAGATCTATCAGGAACGAAAATGTTACAATAATAAATGAGCGACAATTGATGGTAAATCTGGTGTGTCTCCAAATAGGTGGTTAGAGTGTTACTGGAGTGTCATTACAGGAATCCTCCTTCGTCAGGATGAACTAGGATGATGTCACGATTTAAAGAAGCATCGGCCCTACTGACGTATCCTTGAGAATTACTGGGTCCCTTCTTGTGTGTAACAGATACTGGGCTTTAAACCTCCTCAGAGGAAGGCAAGCAAACCAGGCTTTCCCTAAGGGAATCATCCATTCATAATTGCCTTTATCTGCTTTGTATAATACAAGGTCATGGAGTATGCTCCAACTCAACATGCAATAGTTGTAAGAAAGAAATACAGATATGACATCACAGGGTTAAGTCAAGTAAGACCATTCAAATTTGGGAACCCATTTTGTAT
Source organism: Pholis gunnellus (assembly GCF_910591455.1). Classification (NCBI taxonomy): domain Eukaryota; kingdom Metazoa; phylum Chordata; class Actinopteri; order Perciformes; family Pholidae; genus Pholis; species Pholis gunnellus. The sequence goes on along the minus strand of NC_136534.1, from coordinate 11,085,790 downwards.
TCCCTAGAGTCCACTAATATGTTTCTTGTAAGTTTTTTCTAACTTGGCTAAATGTATTGATGCTTTACCGTCTGCTGCACTAAGGCATTATGTCCATAAGGAACACAAACAGCAGCTGAGACTAAGCTGTGCAGGAGGAGCATCTGCAGGCTGAACGGTCAGAATGACTCACGAGCTAAATTATGGACTTCAACGAGGTTGAGCTGGAACTTCTGTCAAAACACACGCACACACACACACGGAGGAAAAGGAAAATCTTACAAATCCACCCAGGCATGAACCGCTACACACAAACGCATATGTGGATATAGTAGCACAGATTGCTCACCACAGGCACCAACTCACACACAAGACATTTTATAGAAGAGCAGAGGTCCATCAGTCACTGTCTCTTGGTCGAGGAAGACAGACGTTGAGTGGGTGGTTTACAAACAATCACTGCAATGTAGTCACCGTATTATTGACCCAAGAGACTCCAGAGGAACACGCTGTATTGACAGCTACATTTATCTGTGCTGTTTGACGACCTGACTGAGAAAAATCACTCTAGCGGATAAACTGGTTCCTTTGACCTTCACCGGGAGTCCCTGAGGATCAGCTGGCTAATTTGCACATCCTCTCACATCCTCTCCCCTACTAGTCATCCCTGTGCTCACCGTTTCCTGTCTCTCAAGAATTTCTTCTTTTTCTTGCGAACAAATGTGAATTAAAAGGAAGCTGAGGTTCACACTAAGCATGTTAGCAGCATTTTCATTCATCTCTAGAGATTTTAATTTAGCTTGTTTCGACGGGCGAGAACACTTTTAATTAAACATCATTACAGCTGGACTGCCTGAAAAGAGGGATGTTGATCCTCTTCCAAATTAATTGAAGTGTGTTTTGTTAGAAGTGAGAGTGTAAACCAAGCCAACTGCAGGAAACAAAAAAATGCAAATTAATGGGTACATGGACAGACTGATAATTCTGTTTTTTGTTTGTTTTTTTACATTTGCTGTTAGCGAAGACACTGAACGGTTGAGAACAGTGAAGAGTACATGCTAGAGCTGCAACGACTAGTCCATTAAAGGATATGTCAATCAACAGAAAACATTCAAACAAATCAGCTACACATTTATAATTTGTTTTTCAAGCAAAAAGGCCAAGAATTAACTGGTTTCAACGTATACAAATGTTAAATTAGCTGGTCTTCCTCTTGAATATCTTTGGGTTTTGGACTGTTAATCAGGCAATGTTAATTAGTTGCAGCAATAGCTCATTGCACGAGCCGCATGCTCAGCAAAACTGTAACTGTGTCTAAGCCGGGGGAGTAGCAGTCAGGTCCAAAAAGCTGTTCAATGTTGAAATGGTTCACTTTGCAAATTGCCAGAGTGGATCTAAACAAACCAAATGAAAATGCAACCAGTTTACAGTAAAGAGGCATTTTGGGTCTCCTCATCGGTCAGCTTCTGACAAAAGTACCAACAATCTACTGCGCTACTAAAGTGCCACCGACTCCCACAGTAATCTAAATCACAGGGTTTATTGTGCGTTTACTTTTGAAATAAACATAAACGGTGATGCAAATGTTGCAGGGATGGTAGGACTCCTTCAGGAGCTCCACTGGCACTCAGTAGCAGACAAACAGCCGCCACACTCACTGGTTTACATCCATCAAAATAGAAAAGAAGTCTCTCTTGTCTGGTCTAATCGAGTCTCACCTTGACAAACTGGCCACAAAGGGCTCTACTTCCCCATTATGATCGAGTGGCTCACACGGAGACACAGCTGGTGGTGTGTGTCCACTGAGAGCGTTTGCAGAGGCCAGAACAACTCGGCTAATCTATCACACTGCAACGGTGCAAAGGCAACAGCACAGCCTGTCTAGTTGTCTTTCTATTTATTACCTTGTCTGTTTTACTGGCATTTCTGTATTTTAACGAGAAGACGGTTATTTTCCGTTATATCCCTGATAATCACTGAAATACAACCAGTAGGTTTGCTGGTGACAGGATGCCTCTTCTATTGCTGTTGGCAGGTTAGGAAGCTGAGTCATGAATCAGCCGATTGAACCCAGTAATGCATTGCAATCGTTTGAGTTGATCCAAAACGGACTGCTTCCACTTGTGATGGTTCATTTTGCTTTTATTGAACAAATCTGATCAAATGCTGCAGACAACTGTGACAGAAATTATTCTGATTCAGTTGTACTTCATTATTTCAGTGGAAAGGAGAAACTATTTTTTAGATTGTTTTGTTTTGTTTCTGTCAGTGGAAATGTAATAAAATGTGAGGCAGAAAACAGATATCAAAACAATTTACTTTAATCCTGGTTGGTATTAATGAGGCACTTTTACAGAGTTAAGAGAGTATAAGACTGATGATTAGAACCCGACTTATATTAATGCAATAAACTATACTCAATGCGTTTCCTTCTACAGCGCACAAACCCAGAATCTATGTCAATACATTACAGGTTGACAAAATGTGCCTGATCTTAAATAAATAATGTTGCATTAAATCTTCCCCACTTCTTGTACAACAACATCCAATGTATTCCCAGTATGATTAAATAATGAGGATCATAGAGCATATACAATGTTATTTAAGGAATATATACATTTTTTTATAGATTCAAATTACTTTGTAAAACAATTTATTTTGATTGTTTTCATGTGCATCAAACTGAAGTAACTGTTCTCAACATGGGTTGATAACTAGATTAACACCAATATTTAGTTCTACAGTACAGTCTACTGTAGCTGTAAACTTACACAATTCACAGTTAAGTCGGGCTGCATACTCTGCATACTGCTTTTCTGATTCATAGTAATAACCCCATTCTTTTGCTTTGAATAGTCTTCTTTCCTCACAGAGTCCTCAGAGGGACTCAAACCTCTGTTGACTGCGATTATTTTTCTCCCTTGCTGCTCGTGCTCATCTTCCTCTGGGCTTATTCAGTAATTGCCGTTTAATGTTAATTTAATGAGTTAGCCTTCACCAAAGGGAGTGAGATGATACATCTTTACCTTCATTCTCTCTGTATATCACAATTTGTGTATGAAAGGGTTGGATAAAAAAAAAACAGTGTTGGTGTAATAATCTGTGTAATGGATATACACTATGATAGCACCATAGCTTATCTTGACATTTCAGCATTTGAGTGAATGAGGGTGATGACTCTAAATCCTCCGACAACTTGCCATGATTTGCAGAAACTTTTAAGGGTAAAAGCTGCCTGTCTGTATGCTTGCGTGTGTGCGTGTGTGTGTATGTGTGTTTTTTGGAAGACAATATGTGTGTGTGTGTGTGTGTGCAATTCTTACCCTAGTCCTGCCAGATCAGACACCAGGTTGCCGAGGGCAGCAGCTGTAGAAAAAGCGAGAAAAGAAAGAGACACATTTAGAAAGTGAGTTAGGAAAGTTTGTATCTACGACGCCAAAAGAGGCACAACCCTGGAGTCATCTGGTAAATTCATTCCCTTTATTATCAATATAAATAAGGCGTGAGGTTTTTGAATAAGAATGGTGTAGTAACATTACATGTGCATCAGAAATACTAATAGAGTAGGTATAATATTTAGCCCCATAATTACCAATAAAGCCTCTTATCTAAATATAAAAACACTGAGAAAATACGGGTCAGTAACCACACTGCTTATTTTTACCATGTTGGGTTTTTAACACAGGATATGATGGACAGCCACAGTGCATTCCAAGCTCATTGAGGAGGCAGATGCATCGCTGAAGCCCACGTCGCTGAGCATAATAACTCCCCATGAATAATCAGAGCAGTGTCGGAGGAGAGGAGGATGAGGGAATGCTGAAATGACTATTGAGCAAATATGTGTCAAAATCCATGAGTGGGGAGATGTTGCATTAAAGAATCTGCTTGTTCTGTTGCATGTACGTTACTGTAGTCGTGGCTCCAAAAAGAAAATAAAGTCTGTGCTGGGCTCAGGTGCTCTCTGTTGTCCATGAACCTGAGTTCAGAGTATTGCAATAGCTGTCGCAGCCACACGGACATCCTCAGGGGAATGGAAACGAAGCAGCAGTGCCATTCCTGCTCAGGAACAATCTCCATCCAACTCTGGCAGGAGGTCTTGGCTGCTTCAATCCAATGCAGTGACTCTCTTCCTACACACAACCTGTAGTTGTACATCTGAATAAATTACCCACAGACCCTGCGTCCACATCAATATGCACAGAGGAGTTCAGATAAGACTTTAAAGAGCCACAGTTTGATTAGTGAAGCCATAGAGTGTAGTTTGCTGTGTGTCTCAGAAGGCTGAGGACCCGGGCCTTGTTGAAGAAGGACTCGCCTGCCTGCTGGAACAAAGCATCAGCTACTAATAAGCTGTAGGTTTGTCTGCATTTGGCTCCAATCAAGCATGTTAGCTTGTTGCTCTTTGGATGACTTCATCACTACTTCAGAGTTCAAGGAGAAGGGCAAGGAAAGAGGGGGGGGAAATGTGCAAGTTAGCGATATATATGTGCTTTAGGAAGGTAATCTTTTTTTTTTGTGCCAGATTGTATTTGTCAAGCTGTGTGTTTAGTTATTTTCATGTCTGTCAAATGTTGCATCACTGTAACGGTATTTTTGCCAAACTATATAATGAAGTGTCTAGCTGCAGCACACACTGTGTATTCTCTCTATAATATGATGGCTGATACTTTAGAGTAATGACGTCTTCTAGTACATGGAGGTACTGTATGTCCTCAATGTGACACACACACTTGTATAAACTTTGTCTCCTCGCTGTTGCATTTGTGGTTGCTAGACAATCTGTTCTGAGTCACGGCATCCTGGCAGTGAAAGGATAAAGATTATTAAAACAGAGAAGATGAAGTAATTCAATAATTTGCTGTCATTATAGATCATACCTTGTGCAAGCCCCTGAAGAGGCAGGTGTAATGGAGAGCCCATCGGGCTTGAATATGTGTTGAAGCCACTCAAATGTATTAAAAAGCCGAGGTCGGCTGTCTGCCATTAGCTTGCTGTTCTCCCTGCTTCTCACTGTCTGCATTAGATAAAGTCCATCTCCACAGGGTGCTGAGAGGTGCAATCCAAAGATGTTGCCAACGATGAAACAGACACGTACTTACAACATTCAAAGCCTTGTACTTCGCCCATCACTCTCACCAATTAGAGAAAAGAAAGAGGGACTCGCAAGGGAGAGTAAACTGGGTTTGGGCATAAGTGAGAGAATACAAAATACTTTATATTTCCTTCCCTGTTCTTCTGTTTCTTTGATCACGTGCATACTTTTTGATGGATATCTCCATCTTTCACAGACACTTTCTAAAACTTTCTGGACCTGCAGCAAAATCAGAGGTACTGTCAGCATGCGTATTATCCACCGACATCTATTTGTGGAGAAATGGTCTGTGAAACAATGTGAAACCACAAATGGGAGACTGTGGTGATGTCCTGTTGTTGTCTCTTGCTTTTACCTGCTGGGCTCATACCTGGAGGCATTTATACAGTCTGTTAATGCAGGATGTTATTAAAAGCTGTATTAAAATCATAATGATGCAATATAAACATGTTAACCTAAAAATGTTCCAACTAGTTGCAATTTGTAATGAAGTGTTTTTTTTACATTATTATCTCTGTTTTAAGTCTGTAACTATAAACCAATTCAGCGGTAAAGCACTATCGAGTGGGGCAGCTGAGCCTCGTATAGAACATGTGTGATTGGTGGACTTGACTGCAGACTTGACGCTAGCATTACATCACTCTGGAATGGGCTAGATAACTGCAGTATCTTGATTTGCAGACTCCCACATGTCCCAAATGTAGCAAGAACGAGAAAACACTACCACTGCTGTGAAAACGGAGTCTGAGTGATAGAAACTATGAGGCTGTGCTTGAGGAAGTACAGACTCTCTTTCTGTTTTCAGTATTTATGTAGCTGTGCTCAAGCTGGTATAGTTTCCTGCATTTTTTTTTCACATAATTGATTTACTGGGGATTTTTGCAGCTAGAGCTCACTGTCAGATGTCTTAATGCCACTCAGAGATAACAGGCTCTAGCTGCCAAACTATCTGAAAAATGAACTTTACATTTTCTGGCTGAGTTTTCAACCTGATAACGCCTTTGTCGATAAATCCCACCAGTCCTGGAATTGCTCGTTTGGCTTAATCATGATCCCAATCATCCATTCATTGTAGACGTTTCAAAAGAAAATGAACAAATACAACATTTTAAACTGAATTTCTAATCTACAAGAGCAAGATCAAGTCAAAAACGTGTTTGATACAATAAGCACCTCAAGTAAAGATTCAAATAGCTCCTCTCTACGTTGGATGCATCGCTCCTTGCTTTAGTCTGCACTGGTCAAGTTTTCTACATCTCTCCAGTATAAAACAGGCTTCAGGCTTCTCCTGCTCTGCTCTGCGACAGCATCAGCTTTGACTTCTATAAGTCTTTCAGACAGATCAGTTTACTGAGATCTTTAAAAGCTTGAGCCAAACGCAACCAAAGCTCACTGTTGCCACAAAAGAAGCAGAAAGGGGACGGCAGAGTAGATGTGGGAATGCCAGCTGACCTTAAACTCAATATTTTTTTTGTACCCCACAGACAAAAACAAAGGAATAGGACGGAATAAATTGGGATTTGGCTAGGTTCATTAGCATAACTCCAAAGCAGACTGAGTGGTTATGCTTTGCCAGCAGTTATTCATAATGGTTGTTTTTTTCATCACCATTACGTATGTAAAATGGTGACAGTCCTTCTGCTTCAGTAGTGTCTCCTCTTCTCAAAGCTCCGGTCTGCATTCACATGCAGTGATATGTGACATAACCTCAGAGTCTCTCCCAGACGCGCTGAATGGAAACAAGTGATAACATTAAAATGTGCCTCTTTGAGCTTAATGGATATTACACCCATTCAATCTGCCCGTGAACAGTATTATCATATATCTCTCTGTGTCCTTTCTCTGTTATCTCACTTTGCTTTTTTTGGATTAGTGTCACAGCAGTGTTCAAATTGTGACTTCATCATTAAAGCTTCATTATCAGACTCACTATTCTGTCAACACTGAAATTGAAAATGCCTCCTTCTATCATTGTTTTAAAGAGTTGGAGTCCGCTGTGATTTGGAACACCGTCACTCTAACGAGGAAGCAGACGGGGAGTGTGACTTGCAGTCTGGATGGCAAAATGTATTTGCGAACCTAAACCAAGTCTACGGTGATAGTGTGTTTGTGTCAAATCTAGATTTGGATCTGGACTGATTATGTCTGCAAATATACTAGAAAGCAAACCAGATGGATTATTAAAAGGCGCGTTTAGAGAACTGATCAAAGTTGGCTTTGCAGCAAGCTACATGGATGTTTCTCTTGTTTTCAGTGAAGGTTTAACTTTGTATGATGAAAACCATTCAGGACTATAAATGACATCAAACGAGATAAAAATCACGGATGTTTTCAAAAGCTAAGATAAGAACAGAATAGTGAAAATACACTGCTTCATTGCCCCTCCAGAACAAAACACATCCAATAGAAATTTGGAAAAAAAACATCTTTCTGCCTCAGACTCGTGCTTTTGAAAGCCTTCTGGACTGTCTGAGGATAGCACTTTACCGATTCAAAAATATAAATATCTGTTATGAGAAAAAGTTACATTAGGATCATGAGATTCTCTTACCAGCCATAGTTGAAATGCCGAGGATCACGCCGATGGATAACTCAATATGTGTGCCCTGCGAGAAACACACACACACACACGCACACGCACACGCACACGCGCACACACACACACACACACACACACACACACACACACACACACACACACACACACACACACACACACACACACACACTATGGTTAATTTGTAAGACAGGAAAGCTTTCAATTTGTTTCCGTCATTCTATAATATAAACCATCAGTGCAAGCTAATGTATGACATGAAATGCATTTGTTCACATGTTCTTTCTCAATTATATTCAGAGAGGAATTGAGACTAACTTCATTATCATAAGAGGCGAATTTATGGTCCATGAGGCCAGTATGCTTTTTTTTATTATATCTCTAATATTGACAACTTCCTTGGTTTAATGTCTAATAACATTGGCTATAGGTCTCTCTTCTCTTTAACGTCAAAGGTATTTTCCAAAATAGTTGCTTTAGCCTTTAGCTAAAAATAAGTACTTTTATTGGAAGCTTTCATCGGCCATTTTCTGGAAGTCTTTGGGTTTATGCTTTCCTGGCTTTAGTGCAGAACTCTTATGGAAATCAGCCAGAGATCTTCAGGCCGGGTGCATCAGTTTATCTCGCAGTGTGTCAGACCTTTACACTCACTTCCATTAAAAAAAAAACATTTTATCAAATGCACATTTCCCAGGCAAATCAAAACAAGCCCAAAGATGTGATTACTTATTGTTTTAAATGTTCATACTTTTGCAGTCTACTTTATGAAGAGAAAAGGCAAACAACTCACTATAGTGTTTATAATATACACATATTCTTACTTTACTTTTGATGAAAAGTTATGCCATTACATTATACTCAATTTATTGTTTCAGTTTATTCTCTTTTATTTATTTTATTATATTTTTTCACTGTCAATTTGTCGTTCCATCTCTTTGTAGAGGCCTCCAAGAATTCACTGTATCTGTGTTAAAAAGAAACTGCAGTGAAGGCACTCTTATTGTTGGAAAAACATAGCGCTCTCCATTCTCCGTTCCACTGGCTTTAGATTTAATTATTTGATCAACTTCACAAAGACTTAATAACGAGTGGGTATAGCTTGTGGCAGGCCAATTATAAAAAAAATGTATCAGATGTTAAAAGACAAACGAGAAAAGTAAGGACTCTGAGAAACAGAGACGAGGAACAGACCGCCAAACAATGACTGAGAGAAAACAGGAAATATAAATACAGCAGCAGCAAACAAAAAAAAAAATTATTTTTCTTCCTCTCGCCGATGTTTCCATCCAAAGAAAGCTTCCTGCAGTAACTTATTCTTTGCGAACAGGTTCCCCCTGTAGAAATCAAACTCCCAACACTGAGTACATCTTTACACCCACTGAGCTGCAGTGGAACACATGACGCTGACAGACTTACAGCGACAATCATGATGCAGTTGTCCAGGAATCCAAATCCAACGAACGGGATTGCATTGTGCAGCAGAACTGAAAAAAATAACAAAGAAAACAGTAAGTATGCAGATTGTGTTTAACGAATAACATAATCAGCCTTGCAGACAGAATTAACACAAAGAAGATACAACATTAAATCACTATTTAATCCATAAATAGCAGATTTAATCCATATTCAAGATACGTGTGACAGAAAATGAATGATGTTATTTAAAAGTGGGTTAGTCATCATATCTGATTACTGTTGCATGGTCATGGTCATAGGTAGCATTGGCCACCACACAGACCAGCAACAAAACAATAAAGCATTTTTTCTAAACTGGAATGGTTTTCATCTTTGAAATAAAAAATAAAAAAACTTGACATTTTGTGCAAATAGTCATAAATATCAAGCAGCTCCACTTCCAGACCAAAAAGGCTATCAGAATGTACATATTTCTAGGGTAATGTAGATTCAGTGTGTGTGTTTCGTGTGTGTAGATGAGATATAACGTCTAATATACAGCTGGTGCAGTGAAAGGAAGGTTGAGTCTATTCTAGTGCCTAGTCTGAGTTCATGTCTAGTTCAAGTCAGTGATCTGCAGAAAAGTGTTGGCGTAGAGCATAACCGCTGCTGAATACCAGTCACTTCTTTTCTCAAGCTCTTGTTCTGCTGCAGCCCTCCTTCATTGCCCATGAAGCATTTTCAATCTTGCTGCTTGAGCTCACGAATCCCCTGTAATATATGCATATCTTAAACACAGACTCGACCATAATACACCAGGGGCAACTTTGATTGAATTTTGAAGAGCACGGCATCTCTTGGTGGAGAGACCTGATGCTTCTCTGCAGAAAAGACAAAAGTAGACCCTGAGAGTGAAGTCTTCTCTGTGCAGAGAAATTAGACCTTTTGCCTCTCTCGTATCCTTTAGTATAAAGCATAATTGACTATACAATTTAGTGACAACAGGTCACGTGACTGCGTTTTAAACATCCAGCACAGATTTGGTAGCGGACCATGAACTGAACTTCAAACTAACCACACAGCTTTTATGAGGACAGCTATCACCAAGGTCTCAAAATTCTAATTTTCCAATGAGAACCTCTCATCTCCCCCGGACTCCTCTGGAAATGAAAAGTGGATTTTTGTTGTACTTATATTGTTTGTAAAGCTGTTCAGGGAAGATTTTTCAGTGTTAGTGCAGCAATTGTTAACACGTAAGATAACCTATAATAGATCTTGTTAGTTTTATGGGATGTCTTTTTTTTGGTGCTCTCCTGTTTAACAATCCGATCACATCCAACCTGCTGTACCTAATCTTATTTAATGGCAAAGGAAAATTCAGAGCTCTAGAGATTAAAGTCTAAAAACTGCTGAGGCACTGCTCCAACTTCAGAATAATGTTACACCAATATACGTTTTCAAAAAGCTATGTGAATTAAAAACAACATCATCTTTTTTTTTGGATGCGGTGAGACCAGAGTTGAGACAATTTCATCGCCAAACTTCAGCTCCAAATAGCATTCACACTCAGTTTAGTCTGCAAAAAGGAAAAAGCTTTTCAACAGATTACAGTTATACAGTTTATTTCATGATTTTTAGGTCTGAGCGTTATGACTAAAGGTCGAATGGATCGGTCTTTATAGTTATGAAAAGACACTTTTTCCAAAGAAGTCATCGACACCCGAAGCAGGAGAAAAGCAAAGCAACAATACACATAACATAACACTAATTTGCCGTCTCGAGGAAAATCCAGAGTGCCGTGTTCGATGCTGACAGCCGGCTTAGTTGATGTTTCTTGTTCAAGTTTCTCTCGGCTGTGTTGACTTTGTTGTAGAGCCAAAGCCAGAAAAACAGCATTTCAGCACCAGAGAAACACCGAGCTTTAGAGGGGAGATTTCTCACATGACGTCTCTGTTTTTTGCTTGTAGTGAAATATATTTTTGTCAAACAAAGGTTGACATGAACTACATTGGGTTAACCAGCTTTTCCAACCTCTCAGCAGGAGAGAAATCTGAGGTCATGTAACTGAGCAGCGCAGTGTGAAGTATGCCTGCATAAGCTTTTAGCCGAGTGTGTGGAGGTGGATTACATATGTGTGAGTGTCATGATAAAATGATCTGCAACACATTCTATACATTATTACGAACTTACACCAAATACAAAGAGCTTCATATTGCAAGTGAAATTCATTTTCGGTATCATGGCCGGAAGTAAATATCTAAATTGGTTATCTTTCTTTGGGCATGTCTTTTCCCCCTCTATCTGCTATCACTTGTGTAGTTTGTTTTTTTCTGCATTTTTACATTTCGTGTTTCTTTTTTTAAATCTGTTAATTTATGAGTGGTCATTGACCCACTGAGTGGAAGCAAATGGGGATCTCATAAACCATAAACATGACTCAATAAATATACTATATAAAAGCCCATTAGCTGTCCAGACATGGACAGCTAATGGGCTTATTACTGTGCAGCAAGTGCAGTCTGTTTACAGTCAGGAGTTCACATCTGGACTGTTTTTTAACAGTATGTGTGTGTTTGTGTTGTCCTCTGCTAACTGTGGCCCAGCATAACGGAGTAGCTAAATATTGTGTGCTTTGTGTCATAAAGTGACAGGGCCATCATTTTGCAGCTCGTCATCTTCTCTCATCGTCATTCGTCTCACTTAAACCCTTTTCTGTTACTGATATTCTCAGGAACATCAGGGCGATAGCTAATCCCAAATCTGTTCAACGTATAACTCTATTTGCCAGGTTCATATAGAGTATTTCCTTTTCTTTGGGGAGACCATGGAAACAAAGTATGAACCACAATAACCTGCTCATTAATAAAGACTGATCTTCATCAATCTTCCTGGTTAATTGACGGTTAAATGAGGGATGTCAATCCAGGCGGTATTGCTACAAGATTAATCAGCATTTCTCACATCAGTGTACTCCTTCAATCAGCCCGCTACACCAGGGGTGGCCAACCCGCGGCTCCCGAGCCGCATGCGGCTCTTTGCCCGGTTTCATGCGGCTCTTACGTTCATATCGAAGTTTGTATTTGTGTTTTTTTAATGTGCGTGTTCGCTTCGCTTGAGTTAAATACGGTATTTTCGTCAAACGCGCATGTGCGGCCACAGATTACGTTCCTCGTCGACCCATTTAACGCCGAGACGGACTGTTTGAAAGCCCCGCTAGTCACAGATGAGGATGCGGCTGAGTTGGAGATGATCGATCTTTGTGAGGAGGACCAACTCAAACCTGCTTTAAGGGACGGGACCATTGAGTTCTGGAAAAGTGTGCCAATGAAAAAATACCCCAATGTCAAACGGGCTGCGCTTAAGATACTGTCAATGTTTGGGTCAACATACTTCTGCGAGTCTGTGTTTTCTACCCTGAAACACGTGAAATCAAAGCATCGATCTGTTCTGACTGACACCCATGTGAAAGAATTGCTTCGAGTGGCAACAACGGAATACAAGCCAGATTTGAAGAGGATTGTTCAAGGCAAGGAATGCCAGAAGTCCCACTAAGTAACATGCATAGTAAAAGAAAAACACTATTGTAAATTATTATATTTTTGTTTGTGGACTTGGTTGAACTGAGAGTTTGTCTGTGTGAGACAGTGTGCACAATGTTCATTGTTGAAAATGACTGGCCTGTGGTCTTAGGAGTCAATTTCTGTCATTATCATATTGGTGTGTGACATTTACAATAAATCTGGCTGAGCAAAGGTATGTGTGTGTGTGTGAGGAAGGGATAGGGTGATGTTCATGTGTGCCCATGTGTATGATGTGGCTCTTTGCGGTAACACAGTAAAAAATGTGGCTCTTGGTCTTTGACTGGTTGGCCACCCCTGCGCTACACGAACAAAAATGGTAAAATAAACATAAAGAGTCATTCGAAAACATCCACCAGGATGAGAAAAAAACCAAACTGCTTACCATATCTTAACTCTGCTGAAGTCGGTGGTGCAACTTCCAGGGTCCCTGAAAAAGAAGAAGAAAACATTTATTATAAAGCATCTGCATCTCCTGTGGCCTGTTTTTCTATGGGGGGGGGGGGGGGGGGGGGGGGGGGGGGGGGTAAATGTCAGACAGTTCTTAAATGGCAAGGCCTATCAGTCAGGACCTTTCAGACACAGAGGGAACAAGTAGCAAGAGGGGAGAGAGAGGAGGACATTTTAGCAATGTGTCAGAGGAGACGAAAGGGAGCGAGGGAGAGGAGCGAAGAGCATCTCCCTCGTTGCCAGACACAAATGAGGGCAAAAGTGGCATCAGCAAGTGATAATTCTGCTGCCAATCAGGCCTCACAGGACTGATAATAATTGGTGTGTGTGTGTGTGTGTGGGTGGTGACTGAACAGATACAAAGAGGTCGAAGGTGTGAGCTCTTTGCCTCCTGCCTTCATGTCAAGTGCTGACCTCATCCGACACAAGCTGGATGAAAGTAAAACGACTACTGAGATCCGACCACATTTGTTCTACATTTTGACACTAAAGTTGAAGGAAAAGCGCGAAGTTAAAGAGCTGTAACATCCATCTGTTGTCGAGAGGTCGTAGAATAGAATAAGTGTCACACCGGATGTGCCACATTAACACAACAGTCGCTGAGCTGTGACGCAACACAAAGACCTGCTGTAAAACAAGAGATGATTACTTTGGTTATAAGGCTGAAGACAGGGAAGCTAATTTCCTTTGCAGGTTCTGTGAAATTGGATTTGTATTACTGAGGTCAGTGGAAATGTTAGTCCACATAATGAAGTCTGTTCCATCACTTGCAGGTTATTGCACCACTGCAAGGCAAACCAGGCTGGAGCAGATTTCGCTAAACACAATCTGTCGCCAACACCCAGAAACACAAGCGTGCACTGATACACATGCACACTTGCAATCCCCAAGACACTAACCCCACTGAGTTGCTGCAAGTGCAAATGCCAAAAATGCTTTCCAAGTGCTGACTCTAGAACTAGCTAGGGACCAATTATTTATAATGCCATATTTTGTGGTTTCTTTTTCCATCTTAAATACACTACAAGGTTTTACTTTTATTTTGTGTTGAATGGTTGGTCCCTGAGGACGAAAGTGGTAGTTTTTCTGAGCACCAGCGTCTTCTTCTTCTGGTTCTCCCATGCCTCTCTTCCCTCCAGCAGGTCCAGCAATATCGCCCGGATCTCCAGTTAAACGTTCCACACAGTAACTTTAAATACATGTTTACATTGCTCTCACAGGTACATTTATGTTGAAAACCGGCAAAACTATCCACCTTATAATATTAAAACTTATATAAATGCAAAGACCATAAAAACAACAATAGCTGCCTCCATCCCATTTCTAATCTCCTTCTCACTTCCTCCTTTCCTTTCGGGACTCAGTGTCGCATTACAAGCTTCACGCTACGGTCTTCAGTTCAACCCTCGTCTCATATTGCTGACGGACAACTGCTCGGCACTTCCATCAGCAAGAGAGTAAAAGCACTGTTGACACCTTCACACAGATGCACACAAACGTAAGCTCTCCGTCAGTGCTTACACATAGCATCCAGCCTCTGCAGCAACGCGTGCATCTTATTTCACAGATTTATGGAAAAATCCTCTCAGGCACTAAACCATAAACTATCAAACTACAAGACAGGAACAAACTGCCATCGAGGGAGATTCACCCACAGAAGATGGATGGCTTTGGCAATTAATTACCAGAATACATTTGTTTCCATATATTACTCATCCACGGGTCGTTCTAGGATTTAATTAAAGGCTTTCAATGATCCTCCTGTGCTCATCTGTGAGCCGACGCCGTCAGGGTACTGCTGCATCAACCGCACAACTGTTCTCACTGAAACCTGATGCTGAATTGCTCTCAGCTGTTTTATGGTCTAACCTGCCAGGCCAGTGATCATTCTGATACATATTTCTAATCTGTCCCATCTTGACATGATAGAAATAATGCGATACATCATTTGTGGCCCAAGTCAGAAAGCCTGTTCCTGCAACTTTTTCAAATCACTTAAAAAGAATGAGGCCAAACGAAAAATGCAACCGAGTCACCGACTCATCACTGGTCACATGAAAATTCCCATTAACGAGATACAGAATCCCTTGAAGACTTTTCTCTTCCAGTCCACTGGGCTTCTTCCAGCTATATATTAGAACTGCGATAGCTAACACGGCTGTCTATTCCCCCAAAGAACTCCTCTGGTATCAGCTATTGATTGCATGGTCCCTTTAATACCCCCGAGACTGCTTTCTCCAAAGAATTCGATTCCAGCAGAAACGAGTGGTGAAAATATTTATTGGGCTGTGATAAGTATCTAACCACGCGCGTGATTAAATACCAAAGCAGCCATGTTTCGTTCTTCTCAAACCTTCTCTTGTATCCTGCTACTGCAGAATCACCTGCGTTGCCAGAATTATGGTTCTTTTGCAGTGTTGCTGCAGGTTCAATTCTATGTACGCTGGTTTTGTATGCAAATTACATGAATATATATCTAGAAATAAAAATTCTATATTTTAAATGAAATGATATACATTTCCTATTCAGACAGCCAGATGGCATTAACTCTAAAAGGCTCACACCGAGGTGCTCACTTCCATCTCCAAACATTTACATCTTTGTGTGGTGGTTGGTTGGGTTTTACCGCAAGATTTTTAGCTTCACTTTGCTGTTTTTCTTATTGCTTCCTCAGCTGCTTGCTGCTCAGAAATGTCTGTTTGAGGTAGCAAACACTAGCACCCGTCTTCTCTTTAGCTGTGATTGTTGTAAGGCGAGGTAAAAGTCACACATTCCTGTAGTTTGTTTTGCCGTGACAAATGGCTCATTCCACACTTTGTCTCTTGGTGCCAACACACCAAGATATTGAAGTGGGAACAGTTTCGGAAATTGGAGATAAGTCTGTAAGGGAATTGAAAAGCCAAGTTCTCTCTCAGCAAAACAGTTATATGATATATAGAGGCAATAATATTTAGGTGTTGGTGTTACAGTGGTAGAAAGTAGAACATTTCATCACTGTGCAGCAGTACAATGCAGTTTGTGTGTGTGTGTGTGTGTGTGTGTGTGTGTGTGTGCGTGTAATTGCCTCTGTTGGTGTGTGTGTCTTGGGTTTTGTGTAGCAAATGTAAAATCATTGTTTTCTCCTCTGGGTCTTATTGAGTTGCACTCTCATGGAGAAGTGATTCTCATGATCAAGAGTGTGGTTTGATACAACACCGACTGTTGTGTAAATATAAGCATGTGTTTCAGTATGAATCTATATCATCTGATTATCTGCAGGTTGTGTGTGAGACCGAGCATGCATGCGTGTGTGTGTGTGTGTGTGTGTGTGTGTATGGGTTCAGCCGAAGAGGAGCACTAGAAGGCTATAGCAATTCATCAACCGCACTGCACCGTGCTATTCTCCTTTGATTTATGCGACAGGAAGGAGCAAATTTCCCAGCACACAGGATAGATAGGGGTCAAGATATCAGGGACAGTTATTAGTATTGAAATGGGGATCTTTTTTTTTTGGTGGCAGCACTTTTGGAAAAGTTTGAGGTTGAAATTAATTTGTGCTAGAATGGGTGATTAGATTTTCAAAATAACTAGCAGAAAATATGTGAAAAATGACAATTTAATAAGCAATCAATGAAATATTTCTGTATCTAACAGGATTAGATTTTGCTAGTAGTGTAATTTAGACAAAATGACTCAGTCCACCTCAAGGTTGTGATTTGCATATAAACGCTCATTTTGAGGAAAGCCTATTTATTTCTGTTTGTCTGCTGAGCTTTACCAACATACTACTGCTACAATTTAAAATACTTTGTCTGCTGAGGGGAAAATAATAAGTATGCTCCCAGTATATGCAAATACAAAGCATAACATCACACAACTCTATATGGCAGGTAGACAAATATATATATACACACACTATTCCCCCAGTGCCAATTAAGGAAGCTGTGGAAGCCTGAAACAAAACACATAAAACCAACAACAAATCCTTGAAAATATCCCCCTGACAAATGGCAAACCACAAGCGACAGAAGTAACAGAAAAAAATAGCCTCATTTCCTCTGCATCTTAAAGTGGGCACCCAGCCAGTAGGAGCAAAGGACAAAGCAAAGACGAGAAAAAGAGAAACATTATTAATTGAGCAATGGGCTGCTTATACCTCACACTAAAGGCAGTTTACAGTGACTCCCCCTGCGGTTTCTGGTAACCCACACAGATATATAGTTCCTGGGAGATCATGCATTTTACACCACAGGATGATGGTGATACACAGATTCCAACTATACTATATTACAGTAAATGCTCACCACATTTTAGTTTTTTTTTGGACCCAAATCGTGCAGCAGCCCTCTCGTTCACAGTAATAGTTCCCAATGCTGGCAACAAAAGTCAAGCTGGTTTTTGCTAGAATTAACACCCCTGCTCACCAACGGTACAAACAGAAAGGCATGCACAGGTGTTTCCACTTATTCGTGCTAATGAGAACCGCTGCGTAGGCGTTTACAGACATCTTCCCGACTCCCTTTCTTTGCTTCTGCTTAGTGTGGGACAACTTCACATTTGTATGATCCAGCATGCTGCATGTTACCGTTCATATCAGCAAGTGCAGGGAAAAGTTCTTAAACAGCGCAACATTGACACAAACTGTATTGACTATAAAACTATTTGAGAAAGCTGCTTATTGAGGGACAGTTTTACAAGACGAAGCTGCATCTTTCAGCTTGAGCATAACATTTGCAATTGTTATGCAGAATAAATCAGTAATACTTCCATGTGGTTTCAGCCATGTCCATCTCCTTTGTTTACCATACTGCTAGTAAGCTACATGTTGTATTGTGCTTGCCACACTGGAACAATACAATATACAATATTCTACAAATAAAGTAGAGAGTTACATTTTGTCAAAAAGCTGTTAGTAGAGTGAATATTGGACTCAGTAAGTGCTAGATGTGTAAACACGCTGCTAACAAGAAAAAACATCCACTATTATAAATCCCTTCTATCCAACTTCGATATCGTTGAGACAGGCCAGTCGAGGAAGCAGCTAGTGACGTCAATTCAGCAGCAAGGTAAGCCACTTAGTATCTTCTTGAGTTAAACCTAAACCTACAAAGCAGTAAATTCAGGGCTTGAAAGGAATACAAACCTTAATATCTACTGTAAAGTGCTGACTTTAGTCTTGTGGTACTGCAGGGAAATCAGCAGCCATGGCGACTGCGTAGCAAGGTCAGTTGCAGAAGCCTCTGAGGGGCCCGGGTACAAACCAAGGAGAAAGCTGGGAGGTATGATGTGTAGTGTGTTTTGGTACATCTCATGGAAGTGTGAAAGGGAGGGACAGAATGAGAGCAGATAAGAGGAAAAAAGACAGCGAGTGAGGAGGCGACAGAGCAAAAGAAATAAAAGAGGAAACAGTTTGGAGGTAACAAAAAAGTGAAGGTGCGTTGCCTTTAAAAGGTCATATTGTCCCATGAAAAAAAGCAGAAAATGATCCATCACTGTCTTTTACGCTCTCAAGATCATGACCTCGCGATTGAATGGACAGAACCACAAAAACAAACACCACCTTGAATATCAAACACATGTAAAAACGTGGGGATCTCAGCATGCCTACATTTCCGTGTGCAGCATGCAATTTGTGTTGATAAATCAGAAAGCCATGCAGTGTTATGTTTGCAAGTGCCATAGCTAACTACAGTAGCTTGCTAACGCATAGCATTAGCTCGCTAACAACTTACTCGTCCCATCATTATTTGAGTTATCACCTGCACCTCTGGTAGTGCTACGATAATCTTTTGACATGCTAAAATGTAATGCTTTTAGCTAGCTACAGGCATTTTGTTAGCGTTTCAGCCCTCAGTTGCATATAGAGTGCAAATGCACACCTGTCTACAATCAGCTCAGCTCATCACTACACCTGCCTGTCATCTGCTCATCAGCTTGCAGTATATCTATCCAGCTATTCTTCAACCACTCCTCGCCAGATTGTCTTTCAGCCTTAGTGGTAGCTACACTTCAAGGCCAACTCAGTAGATATTCCCAGTGATTCTGCTTCATCGTGTTTCGTAAAACTACCCTGTTTCTCCTGTGTCTGCCTGTCATCCTGCCAGCTATCAACTAGCTTCAAAGCTACAGCTGCTTTCCACGCTTCTCCCACATTTCCCTCTCACGCCATCATCTCTATTCCTTCCCGCTGGCACCAGACTCCCGTTCCCAGTCATCAAGCTTTCATCCAGATCCTCTGTTACAATAAAAACATAAGCCTATCCCTGTCCCGGGTCCATGTGTGTTCATAACAAAAGTATCCTTTAAAGGAAAACATTTCACTCATCATCAACATCGCTCTGCCTATTTTTTTTTTTTCCAGCATCAGCAGCAACAGGTATCACTTAATGTTTTGGGGTTTAGCCCCCACTGCAGTTTAGGGAAGCCTCCAATGAAGAACCGCTTAGTCTGAAATCTCCTTGGCACACTGAGACTGATTATTAATGGCTGCAGCTCTGTTGGCAGCAAACTGCACTCAATAAATACACACAGCGCATTATTACAGTCTGATTAATAGTGTGTTTTCTGGACACAAATTACCAGACAAATGTCACAGCAACACCGCCACAATAGAAATTACTATCTGGCATGTTACTAACTCGAGTAATTCAACGTGAATCACTGTCGCTTCGTAGAAAGTCAAGTAAAAGCACGATGGCAGCGACATATGCCTCCACTCTTATTTATAACAGACTGAAGAGAGTCACCTGTGTTTGTGCATGGGTCACAGCAGGGGAAATGTCACCATGGACTACCATTATGCAGCAGCGTATATGAATTATACAATTCACATACGACTGCATGAGCTGAGGAAGAATGGAGAAATAAAAAGGTGCTCTCCTTTGTCCCCATAAAGGACATGGCTTCCCCTTTCAACAAAAAAGGAGGAATATAATATCACCAGGCACCGTGGAAGCAATGCTTTAAGCATAGAAAATATGAGGCCTCCCTTCAAAATAGACACACCTGAAGAAAGAGTATGAAAGCTTTGATCCTGGTTTCATTATACCTGCTGAATCTGCTTTCCCCCGACAGTACTTCTCCATGCTCTGAGCCATGCAGGCAAAGTGCTTCCATCTCCTCTCACATTTTATTTTCCACCAGCAGGACTGAAGTACAGCCATGTTAATGTAGTGGATGTCACTGAGTCACTCAGTAGCTGACGACCACAGAGGGCCAGATGGAACAGAAGGAACTCTGGTTGCTCTCTCATTCATTCAGTCATTCATGAATCTGCTGCATCTCCAGCTCTCCTTTCCTTCTCCTCCACACCTTTGCTTTGTTTCTCTTTAAGGATGGAGGAGGACTCCTGTATTTTTATAAATTGAACATGATACTTTAATATGCAATAACAGCTTCCTCTATGTCCCTGGTGTAAGAGGTCTGTGAGAAATAGGTTTTCCTATTTCCACAAAAACACCGGTATAGATCAGCCTTTACTCCTGGTAGATTATTTCTCCTCTTCACGGTTTATGAACTAAACAGTGTCAAGGATCAAATTGATTATGCCTTATAATGTGAAAGACAAATTGCTTTTGTGACCAGGTTTATAGGTTACTTGATAAAGTTTGTCGTACCATTCAAACTAATAATTCAACTGATATTCAAAAAATAACGAGGTTAGAATGTTCACTAAAGAAATATATTTCGGTGAAAAGTATTTATTTGGGGGTTTACTGAAGGCATCTGGAGATAAGATCCTGATCATCACAGTTACAGTGAGGTCCTTTTATTCAATATCTGTATCAATATTTTACACTCACAATGAGAATCACTAGAGCATTATCTAATGTCTCCTAACTTAATAATTCATATTTTCTTTGTTTGATATGAATATCCCAGTGCCTGCATTAGTTGGTTAGTTATTTCAAATATTTATATTTCTGCTTCGCGGACATTTGTCTGGAGAATAAAGTAGAAAACGTTTGAAACTGTGTAAAAAAAGAAATCTGGAAAATGTGGACATGGTCAAAAAAATGAAGCGCTTACCAGCCTTCAGTTTGAATTACACTGCTCTAATGATAGATTTGTTTCCTTCTCTGATCCACCTAATCTGCGTTTACAGCACTACTGTATATGCACAATGATTCAGACATATGACAAACAACACATTTCACAACTTAAATTTTCTACCGACACCTGCCGTTCTCCTCAGCTCTACGGAGTGTTTAAGCATCAACTCAGTGTTTTGATTTTACGGCTCACAACTTCATTGTGATCAGCTAGTTTCCATCTGCAGTCAGCTGTTTTCAGCATACAACTCTGATACACAGACTGTATGCTAGCTGCCCAGCACCAAACGGCAGACAGACAGAGTAAGCGACTAGCTGGTGATGATCATAGTGGAGCATTTAGCAGCTGAAGAGCCAGATATTTCCCTCAGGAGTTGGTGGTGACCAAAACCGATCTAAAAGGAGAAAGAATATTGAACTTGTATTCAGAAGACCAGGAATACAACTCAAGATAAATGTTGCTGTGTGTCTACACGATGTGTAAACAAACAACTGTTTGCTAAAGCGAACTGGAAAAAAATTTGAGTAAACTGACTAAATGTTCTGGCAGGCTTCTTGTATCGTAACATGTGTAACCTAAATCTAAGAACACAATCCAGAAGGTGAATTCATTCAGTAAAACACGCCTCACACCGCGTGGACTTCCACTAACCCGAGGAGTGCCCAGTACAAAGATACAGTAAGGCAGCTTTAAGCTCAGGCAGACATCCACTTTCCCCACCATTCAGCAAATCTGCATATAAACATGAGGAAAATAAGGGCTTTGCTCCAGGTGTCCTGCACCCTCTGGGTAGAATCATGATGGATGTTGATGAGCCTGTCTAACAAAATCAATCTCTCAGCCGGCAAGTCAGTGAGAGACTGAGTCGACCGGTCCAGCAACCACTGATTCAGCTGGTCTGCAGCCCGGCACATACTGTAGGTAAGACAATCCCAGAGGGTTTTTATAGCGTGAAGGTGAGGATGTCAGGGAGCGCCAGCCAGGCAGGCCCCCATAGGTGAGAACAGAGGAAAGGAGCTGTCCTCTATAGTCACCTCAGTACTCTGGCAAACACTATTCTCTCATCTGTGGTTGAGAAATTATGGCGGTTATGAATCCTACAAAATATGAAGTTGTGTGTCAATCTGTTGGGGGTCGACACAAAAACCTCACTTACTGTATAGCCCTCTTTTTTTAGCATTTCACGGAAGCTCAAAATCTAAATAAAAATGTCATAACATCTCTCCACTTTCGTGCCACGCTGTCTGCTTTTTAAAGAAGCATGATGTTCTCCGATATTGCACGACAATGTCATGCTCATGTGGAATTTAGCGCCGTTTGCTGAGGTGTTGATATTGCACAGGGATGGCTCGCAGCATGTGGTCAGGATGCAATCATCCACATCCGACAGGAAGAAAATAATGTACTATTGGGTAGCGCCGGGCGTGGACAATCCTTTTGAAACGCCTCGTAATGAAGGCCGGCAACAATTGTCTCTCTCATTTCCCCAGAGTCCGGATAACACAGTGGGAACGAGGAAGGGCCAACTTTCTGTATTTCTTTTCTTCGAAACAAGGTAATTTCCTCTGTGCAATGAGGGGGAAACGATTTAGTTGGAACGGAACAGGGTCAAATGTTATTAGCAATAATGATCACTCAGGGTGTGTGAACACTAAACAACATATGATGGTCTGTGAATAAAGTGTTCATCTGTTTAGCAATATAACCCTCCAAGCTTAACAATCATTGCTATTGTCTTCACGGCCATCTCTGTAATCACCACTTTTAACATTATTATCGCTGCCAAAATTACAACTGTAACCCACTGAGAAGAAACAGTACACCCATGACATATTCATAGCCGCTGATGCATGTATGTTCAACATTCAGCAGTGTGATGCTAAATGGCTTAAAGCAGCCTGGTATACAATGTACCGAGAGTCCAGCGGTCCGTTAGTTTAGTCAAGTAACAGGAAGAACAGTATTCATAACAGAAGAACAAGCCAATTGTTGGTTGCAGTGGAATTGAGAGACTCTCGGGATTATTGTGATTTATAATCTTCTGATGCCTGAGATATTTGAGGCTACCCTGCAGGGTGTCCCACAACATGGGAATCATTTGTCCATCATGAGACACGACAGTAAACAAGGCTCCACTGTAAACTTCTCTTACTCCCCAGAAGTTCTACAGGAATAAAGCAACAGTGCTTCTTTTCTTTTATCCGCAATTCTAGAGCTCTCATATCAATATCAATGTTTTCACTGACAAAGTCAAAAGGAGCATTGATTGCATTTCCAGGATATATAATTCTAATTTTATTTTTCAATAGCTGCAGAGTTGTATTCCACATTCAAATCCAATGTCCAACAATTTGACAGGCATGCAAATTAAAGTCATTAGACAGATTTACGAGAATCTATTTTTAGGTTGAGATGACATGAGGTCAGAGCAGCACACGACCAGAGAGAACCTCGTGTTCTGCGGAGCATCTTCCTCATCAATCATGTCTTTCCTCTTTCCTCTATTCTCTTCTATCCCCGGATCGATCGACCCACTTCCTTCTTTTTCTCTGCGTCTGTGGGATATCCACCGTGCTCCTCCACTAGTCTCATAATTTCATTCTTATGTTTCATGAAACCCCAAAAAATAATCTGATACCGTTTTTTTTTAGACATCCGAGTGACTGTCTGCCACAACTCTGGGCTTCGGTACTGAGTGACACTGTAGTCTACTCCCTACTGGCGTACTGTGTGAGTGATGCTTGGTGTGGAAAAAAAGAGTTACAGTTATGGCGACACGCTGTAATGATCCGTGCCAATAGATTCTCTTTTCTCTCAGGAAGGTCAGAGGTCAGAGATCAGAGTTCGGCTGCATAGCAGCACACAGGGATTATCTGTCCGTCTCCGTGGAACTACGGTGTGATGTTTTAGAAAAAACTAGGCTTTATACCAGACTCTTTACTTGTTTAGACTTCCATTCCCCATCAGGAGATTCAAATCACAGCTGTGATGTTATCAACACTACACTTTTAACTACACTACATGTTACTTCATCTCATTACAGCCTGTCCCCTGACACTGGAGCCTGAAACTGTAGCTTATGTCAATAGTGATTACACTGACATTTAACCCTTACAATCAATAGCTTGTCAATACATGTAGTGTCCAGTGGTTAACAATAGTTTTAACTAGGGCGTGCAGTTGATGATAACTATGATGCAAAAAACATTATCAGTTTAAAATGATTTCAATAAGGCATTTTCTGACGTCTTTTATATATTAGTCATGTATTAGGATAGCAGCATCACCATTGATTTTCCTGCTGTATTCCACTTAGTATAAAAATGTTTTCAATACATCACGCTGTACTGGAGCACATCACTTACCTTGAGCGATGGCTATGGACTCGAACTTGTGCAGCTCTCGCAGCAGACAGGTACGCTCAGACGGATGGAGAGTATAAATAAACTCCTTGGCTCCCCGGGACGAGTCGAGGGGCTCCACGGGCTCCTTCAGCGGGTGTGTGCCCATGTTACACCGCTGCACCAGCATGAAGCGCGAAGAAGAGGCTAAAGCGGGTAGATGGTGGTGGCCGAGTCCGGCTGTGGCCAACTGGGTCCCGGCTCTCAGAGAGAGGGCGGGCCGCAGGACTCTCCGCAGGCAGGGCAGCATGGCTGGGATGGGGGGGGGGGGGGAGGTAGAGCAATGCTCCGGGAACCTGATGGAGAAAGAGAGTGGAGAGGACAGTACAACAGGCCTAGTTACCACCACATACGACACGCAGCTTTATGAAATATTGTTGCCATCATTTCAAAATATTCGCTGCAACGACGGCTCGATAACAGCCGACACATCCCCAGTGTGGAGGCAGCTCGGGGTTATCAAAGGGCAAACCGGGCCTCACAGTAACTATTACACATGATTTAAGAATAGAAGGACTCGAGAGCATCTCACAAGTCGTTTGGGAAACAAAACAAAGTAGGAAAAGATACGACAGCAGTCCGAAAATCCAACTGAAACTTGTCTTATCCGGACGCACCTCGGTCGATGCTCCGCTGTCCCGTCCGACAATCTCCACAAGAAAGAAAACCTTGAAAACACAGAAGCCGCTCCGGCACGCGCGTTTCCTATTTCCCAGCTGGGGAAATTGTCTCGACAGGTCGCACGAAACCTCAAACAGCGAACTGACCGATTGCAATTTGTACGGAATCACATATTTGCGAGCGTAAATCCCCGGCTGGTGTAACCTCTGGTTGGCAGGATGGCGTGAGGCGGATGGGAGGGCACGTCAGCGGCCAGCGCGCACGAAAATACGTCCCAATAGCAGCGCCGCTTTCCTCTGTGCGTAACTCTGACGGCACCGACAGACGTACGTCGATGCCGTGAATAAGGACGGCATATAACAGTCAGCTGTATTCGTGTTATACTAAAATACGTCTGCCATAACTCACAAAGAAATACTGATTTGGTCCCGTTTATTCAAGTTGGTGAAATACATGGTGTCTGTTATGATATTATTGTTGTTACATTCACAGTACTGCATGTAACAGACGGCTCTTTCAATTAAAAGGACTGCTTTGTCTGTTGGGTGTGTTCCCATCTCTCCCTCTGCTATTATGCAAGTGGGACATTTGAGCTATTCACCCAGACTACAGTCCACACCCGAGGAAAATATGACACCATCTGGAAGGTATTTGTGTCAGGGAGGAAACCTGCACACGAGGCAAACGAGGAAAAAAGCCTTTCGTCTTACTCATGGGCTGATGCATTATTTGTTTCTCGCCTTCTGTGCGACTGTGGCAGATCGGTTGTTTTTGGCTGTACTTGTATTTAGTAGACGAGTGTTTTCAGGCCTCTCAGGATGGGAGGAGTGATGCAGTGTCCAAGTAGAAGCTATAACCCAGGGTTGGGTGTTAAAAGGGAGTTCACCGCCCCCTGGTGGCCGGAACCAAGCACATCATCAGTTTGCATCCTAATCGAAGGTAGTGAAGGCTTTATCTTTTGAAAACGTGTTATCCTACTGTTCGGTTACTTTGAATCTGCACATGACAATATTTCACTGACACTATCCAAGTTTACGGACTGGATGGGTGTAAAGCTCCGTCACAAGCAACACAACGGCACACACATCAATGTATTTACTTCATGAGAGATCAATGTGCAAACAACTATTCTCCCGATTGATTTCCAGTTGCTGCTTTGAAGGTTATAAATGAACTGTCAAGCTCAACTCTCAAGTCAAAACGGATGAAAAGTCCAGAACAGCTGATAAATGGACGTTGCAGTGAGAGTGTTTTGTCAAATATTAGGGAGGTGCTCTGGTCTAATGTTTGCTACTCTTGATCCACACAGAGGTCGCACACTTGCACATTCAAGAAGTCAGTGAGCCAAAGCAAAATGTATAGTTTTATTATATTGCTAAAGCTGTCATTACACAAAAAATAACAACCTTTTACTTCCTGAAACAAACCGCATCATAGCCTGTTGAACTGTACAGAGACAGACAGAGAGGTCAACTCTCCTCGGGGGGAATAACAATAAGCTAGAAACTAAACTAGAAACCAGGGAATATTGTACTTTTAAACCCTCAAACTAGAAACGTCTTAATCATAGGATATACTGGCTTTTGGCAACTCTGATATAATATATATTTATGCTAGCAATTTAAATATGGAAATTACAGGTTGGACGGCCAAAAAACAAACAGAAATATGAACATCGACAATCTCCAGAAGTCAATGCTGGGTTTCCAGAAACATCTAGGAAGTATTATCATCTTTGCTCTGTTGAAATCAAACAGGAGAGGGGTATTTTATATGCAAGTGGTTTGTGGTGCATCTCCCTGTTCACACTATGGTTCTAATGCAGGCAGAGACGATATCTTTCTTTTATTACATCCCTCATCATCACTTCTTTTGCTGCCATTTCTTCTATTGTACCTTTGTATTACATTAAATACATAGGAAACCTGTTTAAAATATAGGGGAAAAAAATGATTTTCATGCCAAGATGTCTTTGGAAACTTCAGGTCAGACACTGTGGACAGTGTGCCATTTGTTCGAACCTAATAAGATTTGATGCTAACCAGATGAACAGTTCTACAACATTTCGCCTGAAGTGAGTTGTAAAGAACGGGTACAAACATTTTGAAATCTTCTTCAGGGAACAGTTAAACATTTGTCACCATCTGTTCCAGCAACAACTTGATATCAGGGCTGTTATCGGTCTGCTCTCAGCTCAGTCGCTCCAAAAATATGTGTTAAACAGAAACATATTCATTTCTAAAAATTAGAAAACGATGATTCAGGCACACTCCTTCTGAAGATATGCACAGTCTTGACTTACCTGAAACTGGTCTGGAATCAGCCATCAATCATGCAAATACCACTTGTCCCGAACATGTGAACCCATAATACTGATGCAGGCTTCACCATTATAAAACCAAAATCATGTTTTTAAATCATGTCTCTGACTTCTGGGAGTCAAGAGGAACACACTTCGTTGTAGCTACTGTTCATTTTTAAACCAGCCAGCATCTATGAGACTATCAAAATGAAGTGCAATTACGCATGTGTGAAATATGGGACGTCAATGAATCGTAGCAGGGCGGTCATAAACATTTCACTGATGAAACAACACATCATCAGATAGTACACGCATGGACAGAGGAAACAACTCCATCACTCTGATAGTTTATATACGTATAAAAATAGCTTGAGGAAAAAAAAAGAAAGACTGAGCATTAGAAAATAAATTAAAAAAGTGAGTTCTTGGACTAACCTGCAAAGCTGAATAACATTTACAGTTTCACACATCTTGTAGTAGCCATGGTCTCACAGTGCTTGAACTGAAATGCAAATCAAAATACAGGCAATGACTCAGAGATACTAACTGGTTTCAGCCGATATAGTCTTACAACGCTGCAGTCATCATCTCCCAAACATCGTATTGTACCCATGGTGATGGACTTCTTAAGTTCCACAATGCACATCGATGTGATCGCCTAGTTTTTAGTGTAACAAAATCTACACGTATGTACGTGCCACCTTCCATGCTCCTGTAAAAAAATCATAACACTAGAATTGGAGTTGACGGATGCAAAAGTAAAAACCTAATTAATCAACAGGACAGGAGCATGCACGCCACATGCGTTCCAAAGCAGACAATGAGTTTGATACAACAGCAACCAGACAGAGCAATAAAACCGGTGTGGCGTTACCAATTACAGCTTTCTACTCACAACTTTAGGAACATTAAAAAAACCAAAAACAAAACTGATAAAATGTTTTACAATATATATACATTTGATTTAATGTTGAGTTTTGACATGGCACATCTGTACTTTGACATTTATTAGTAATGTTATGAGCAATCAATGTGCTATTGGTAGTAATATGGCTAATAAATGCTACAAAAAACAAGGGGCTAATATATATATATATATAAGGGCTAATATATAAACACGAACCACTGAGGAGTTCTACAAAGCTCAGCATGTAGATAATGCAGATTAAATGAGATTCATAGTGGAAAAAATGATGAAAATAAAATAAATTCTTGTCCAAAGGTAACGAGGCTTGATGATCATTATATGAAATGAATAACTATCCTGTTTAAAAATGTGAAACTTAATGATTGTGCCACTGTGGAGCAGAAGGAAATACACAGTAAGAAGCACCGACACGCTCCTTAGCAACAGAGACATGCAAAACTATTTACAAATCATGTAAATATTAAAACAGGACGTAACTCGTAGTGGCTGTTAATGTCACGGCATCAACCATGTGACGCTTTAGTCACACTGTAGTCTCTCCTCCCACTTTGACTTGGAAGTTCATTTTAGCATCTTGAGGAGCTCTCTGTATTGCCCACACCTCTGTCCGTGTCGGCTCTGTGGATATCTCAAGTATGAAGTATTTGAACAGTGAGTGGATGACAACACAGCACCTTCCTACAGCCATCGGGGCGTCCCGTCCTCCAGGAGATGTCAAATGGAGGCAGTTAGAATGAGTATTTGTCCCATGATGGTAAAGTGCTCCCAAAACAACGAGAGTTCGTTCATACTAAGTGTCCTTTTTACACTGAGAAGAGGCGGACGCATTGTGGTTGTCCAACCCTCCGCTTCAGGAAGAATACTGGATGCATGTGTGTAAAATATGTCTCTACTGTCGTCTTAAAGAAATGAACATACTGTGGTGTAATGCTACTCTGTCCTTCTCTTGTGATTTATTAACAAAAAAACATCCTCATGTCTGACACTGGCATTAGACAGCTGTGGGCTCGGATTTGCAAAAACATTTTGGTGCTTAGGCTAACGACCTTTATTCGACCTAATTTCTTAGGTCTTATCTTTGTACTTACCACAAGTGGGCCTGTGTTCCACTTTAGGTCAAAACCAGTATTTTAACAAACTTGGCTTTATATTATTTCTGCGGCATCATAGGTCAATTCAGAACCCGTGAAGCTGAGCATTAGCATATCTATGTATTTTCCATATTGAATCAAAGATGGCTTCTGCAGTGAGGGACTCTCACAGGTGAACATTTACAAAATGAGAAACGCTAGATGTCGAACAGGTGTAACACATTTCTCATACTAGCAAAAAAAAGCCTTTTGATTCTGTAATGTTTTTTGTGTCGCGTCATCATGGGATGCGTGGTGCGGAGCGGTCGTTG
This sequence comes from Pholis gunnellus, assembly GCF_910591455.1. NCBI lineage: Eukaryota > Metazoa > Chordata > Actinopteri > Perciformes > Pholidae > Pholis > Pholis gunnellus. The sequence goes on along the minus strand of NC_136534.1, from coordinate 11,056,051 downwards.
GTGAGGGTTCTCTTCAGTCTGACCCCATTGCGGATGGCCACCAGCATGTTCCCTTCCAACTCTTCTCCTGCCTCCTCCCCTCCTCCTTGCTGCCCTATCTCACTGTGTAGGCGCTGCTGGTTGTGCAGGGCTACAGTGGGAGGATTGGTTGTAGCCTGACCACTCCAGGACATCATAGGCAGTGTGCCAGCATCCTCCCTTCCTGCAAATGTTAGAGAATCTGGGCTTTCTTCTCCTCTTTCCCTTCCTCCCACCGCCTCTACACTCTTGCTCCCATTTACTGCTCCAGTCATATTGGGCACTGTAGGGATTTTTACTGGGACGACAGGCGTACGAATAGGAATGGGGCCCACAGCTGAGCCTGACCGGCGGGCGGAGGGTTTTGAAGAGGGGGTGCGTCGGATTGTGGCGACCCCAGGGGTCACAATGACAGGACCGTGGCCTGTAGAATACGAGCCACAGGCATTATAGGAGCTGGATCCAGAAAAGAATCCCTGACCTGGACATGTTCCTGCAATGATAGAACACAAATGAGAATTTAACAATTACAAAAATGCATTTAAATAATATTTAAGTGCATTTCAGTATATTATACAGCAGCCTTTATTTGTTAACAATAAGAAGAAGATAATGAAGGACATGAAGAGAGAAAACAACACCTGAACTATTCTAATGAAGTATTACATTTAGTAAATGTGTCTAAAAGGGAGTTATTGTCATAAACCAACACGACACCTTACAAACATACATCAACAAAGTGAAAATGGAAAGATTGTACACATCTGTACCTGTAGGGGTTGAATGATAAGCCCCGGTGTGGACAGGTGTGGGGGGATAGGGCCCTGCACAGTAGGCCCCCTGTCCATGGTAAGGAGTCTGTGTGCTGGGCAGGCCGGCTGTGGAGGCCGGCCGTTTGCTCTGGAACATGAGTCTGTAGGACTGACTGATGTCACTGTTTCTGGGGATGGTGGAAGACTTGTCAAAGTCAGAATGCTGCTGCTCAGGCTCCTGATCCCCGGCCATTGAGAAATAGTCATAGTCTGATACTAGAAAGAACAATAACAAGAGATGTTGACCAAGAACTGATACAAGATATTGTTTAGCATTTAACATTGCTAAACCATCGGATTCTTGATTCAAGAGTGTTACCTTGTGAAGGTATTGTGTCTTCAGAGCAGCAGGGTGTGTTGGTCTGCGTGCTGTAGCCACTGGAACACTGGATGGAGTCCCTACTGGACCTCTGGGTGTCCAGCTCCAGACCTCTGGATAACGCCAGAGCCAATTCCTCATGAGCCTCAATATCACCAGCCTGGAGCAAAGAGCAAATGAAAAAGAGTCTCACTGTTTGGATACAGCCAGGCGCAATTCATTAAAGTCATTAAAAGGGTACATTAAATGGTGGGAGACTCATGCTCTAAATCAATGCAATGACTGCAAAAACATCAGGCTGCTGGAAGTTGAATGTGAGGTCGGAAACTTAAGCAACACAGACAGCATTAAATGTAGACTGAACTATGTTAATGTGCTGCTCTCAGTATTGGCAGAATTAAGAGGTAACTGAAGCGCTGAACTATTGAGATATTTTAGTGGCACTTTGCCACCTGCTGCAGAAAAACACTAATGTTTTCAAGCACAAAGACACAATAGACTGTCTGAAATCATAAGGAGCTCCTTTCCATCCAACAACATAAACCAGCAAAATATTATAATAATAAATACCTGGCAGAAAGCGCGATTGGCTTAATGAAGGCAGGCTGTATTTGAATGAGACAGGGACTAAAACTGACCTTGAGCGGTGCAGCCAAAGTTCTGTTCTTCTCCTCCACTGATGACGATGTTTGTAGCGCAGCCAGAGCTGGCGCTGAGGCCAGGCCTGAGGAACGGCTGCTATCATTACTCGCACTACCATTACTGTCCACTACAGCTGGGGTCTCCTTGTCTTTCTTCCTCCTCAGTGTGTTGACCATGGGCTGGTCATAAGGGCCTGGCTTAGCCCAGTCCTGGAAAGAAAGACATGTCAGTGTTCATTGTATTTCACATTTCTCTGATGTGCAATTGATGAGCACCTAAAAACCTTTCTTACATACTGTATTTTCAGCTGCAGATTTAATCCAAAGTATAAAAGAAGAAGACTGATGAACAACAACAACAGTAAAATGAGCAAGGCTTGCATGTTGAACAAAAGGTGGATGGGAACAAGTCGAACATCAAGACTGAGGTGATGAACAAACCTTCCAGCTGGGGACTCGTGACGAAGGCACCATGGGGGAGCCCAACGGGCCGCTGTGAGGTTGGTCTGGCAGCAAGGCCGAGGCAGGACGTGACCATGAACGAGTGGGGCACGAGGAGGAGGAGGAGGTGGTGGTGGTGTAGGATGAGGAGGAAGGAGGGAAGAAGGGAAAGCCAGTGCCTGACCCTGACCCCAAACTCCCCCCGTTGGTATGCATGTAAGAGGAATTGGCCGGACTGTAGTGGTCAAAGCCATTGGACAACTGGATGTGTGTGCGTTGGTAGGAGGAGGGATGATAACAGAAATCGACCAAATAGAACAAACACAAAATGGGATAAATTATTGAAATGATAAATAAAAAAAGAACACACCACATAACTGAGGAGAAATCATACAAAAGGAACACAGAATAATAAGGAATCAATATTTATCAGAACAACACAGAACAAAAGGAAATGGTCTGAATGAAAACTGGAGAAACCGATGCACGGGCCGGGGAGTTCGGAGGCTCCTTTAACATTTCTGTGATAAAGTCGATTTCAATGTACAGCCGGGTTTGAAGTTTAGTGTGATGAAGCTGGGGGCGTGTAATGCTGGTACCACACAAGACATTCATGTGAAAGAGGAGTAAGGATTATGGTGGATGAGTGTGTTTCACCTTGTCAGTAGCGTGTTGTGGTGCACTAGCAGCAGCTAGAGGAGAGGGGGAGCTGCAGTCACTGTGGAGCTGCCCAGTTTCTGACACCTCAGAGGAACTGGAACTGGGACATGGCTGGGACAGCGAGAGCAGCAAGCAGGCAGAGGGATGAGACCAGAGGGGGGGGGAGAGGGGGTGAGACAGACAGTGGGGAAGAATTGCAAAGACAGACATGTCAGCAGGTAGACAGAGACAAGCAGAGATAAGCAGTTTGTTAGAGAGCAGAGGCAACTTTCCACAGTTCTCAGCAGTTAGTGAGGAGTACAGCCAAGTGACGACTGCAGAGGAGGGCGCACTGGGAGTCATACCAGAATTAATTGCATGGACATCAGCAGTGTTTCAGCTTTGTTATGGGAAGCACAGGCACAGTTCTTCTTCTTCAGGACATTGAAAGTATCAACATGTGGGACATCTATTAGCCCTGGTTATTTTATTACCGTTAAAGGCACAATGAGTAGGATTTGTCGGTTTGTGGTTTGTGGTTTGTAAACACGAACTTTAAAGTTGGCACCTTCTCCTCAACGAGGGTTACGCTGCTCGCCAGCGGGTGAAAGCCTCGTTCTGGGGTGAGCTTTGTCTGCTTGGCATTTCCCCCCCGTTAGATATGCGCTATTTTCAGAGCTGTCTGCCATTTTAACCTCCTGGATGCCTGATATTTTTTAGGAAAATCCTACTCATTGTGCCTTTCATTATATGCCTATAGGGAAATTATCTTTTGCATGCTGCCTTCCAGAAAAGGATAAGGAGTTCGGGCCAGTTTCAGAACTACCCCTCCATAGAAGTGGGTGTTGAAAATAGAGGGAAATTAAAGAGATCCACATTAAGTTTTTAGCCATGGCCCAGCCTTGGTTAAGGAGTAAGTCCATGTAAACCCAGTATGGTCAGGAGACTGCTCTCTTTCAAACATAAACTACTGTAACTGCACCAAGAGTGAGGCAACAACAGGGCTGATTCCTAGGACTGTACTGTAAAATGGGTCGGGTATGGACTTGCCAAACCACCTTCACTGCATCATAAAATCTTGGGAGACTAACTACACCAATGTGTTCTGGACGGGGGAACTCTGGTCGCTGGCATGCAAAAAAAAATGTCAGCTTGTGCAGCCGCTTCTCATGGTTGATCTCAAACCACAAACCCCAAGCAGATAATCCTCTGGACAACCACATTGATGATTATCTGAAACCGAGTGTCAGATGGTTGGATAAAACTGACAGAATGAGACCTGCTGATGGAGACGCACTCTTGGTGCCTTTAAAATATACTGTTGACACTGTAACATGTTATTTTACTGCGATACGTTTAATGAAAATACAACACACAGTATGCTCAAGCCAAACCACAGTCTGTCACAGCAGTCGGCTCTTTAATAGCAGGATGGGGCTGACCTGTTTTGCCCTGGGATAGAATGGAAGCAGACTAATTTCCTGGGCATTTATGCTATAATAATAGCAGTAAAATGACTTCACCATGATCGCATACACTTCCTGCTGCCAGCTAACAGCCTCTCATAGTGGCTAGGAAGATGTGTGAGAAAAGAGTGGATTGCTGGTTTGGGGTTCTCTCTCTGTCTCTTACTACAATGACTGGAAAATCATAGGGCACATTTGGTTTTATAGTCTCAACCACGTGAACGTACTTAAAAGGCAAAATGATGGGAAGTGTGGGTAGCCGAGGGGTTCTTCTTACCTTTGTTTCAGCTGCCATGGGCGAGGAGGATTTGGACGATGTGTATTGGTCGTGTGATGAAGAAATGAAGCCCGAGTCGTGGGAGGAGATGCTAGAGAGCCGGGCTGGGGCCTGCTGGGGTAGCGTGGAGCTACGGTACCGTTGGCGGGGGTGATGGTGGTGGAAGAGGTGGTGTGAGGAAGAGGAGGAAGAAGAGGAGGAAGGAGAATGAGAGTGAGAGCCACTGGATCCCCGGGAGTCACTACTGTTAACGCTGTTCAGACTACTGTGAAAGGGGAAGGAGTGATGGTTGAGGGGAGGACCAGAGAAGGAGAGGTTTTGGCGGTGACAGGCGGGGTGAAGAGAATCAAGTGCACCCAAAGACATGGATTGAAGAAGGAAGGTTGAATAAGAAAGATAAAAGAAATTAAGAAAAAAAGAGGGAATGGAGGCAGGGGGTTGGGGAGAGACAGGGTGGGAAACAATTAACACAGCACACCAAGATGCAGCAGGCAGTGACCGAGGCCAATCCAGTCAAAACAACAAACCAACATAAGAGGCGTGAAACCATAATGACAATAATTACAGGAAACCACAGGATTTCATGCCTTTGAGAACAATCGCACAGCGCACTCATGAAAAGCAAAAACAGCATAAACACTGGGTATAATTACTGTGTGACGCAACTATTTGAATATCTGAAGCGGATATAAAAATGGTGTATTGAAAAATGTGTATTATAGAAAAATACATACTATATGTACCAAATCATGTACAAACTAACAATGAGGGACAATTATAAATTGCAAAACATTAAAATCATAAAAGCTGCTGTGTCATGATGATTTGTGAATTCAAAAATCCCCCATCTAAGGATCAAGAAAAAAAAAGGCTTGTGGTGGACGGGAACTATTAAATAGATCCTCTGTAGCGGGTTCAACATGTTGTGAGAACATGGAAGGCCTTGAAACACTCCCATCATGACATAACAAGTAATCTAAGTTTCGACCCAATCACAGAAATCCCGCAACCCCAAAATTGACAAATGCAAAGCAATACACAACCGGGGCTTCACATTACATTTCTTTCTTTAGAGCAGAACAGTTCAGGAAAAAAAATCATCATTGGGAGACACACAAAGCAGGGAGGACAGACGGTAGCAGACGAGGTCTGAACAGCTACTAAACAAAAGTAGGCTTTTTGTCTATTCTTTTAAAGTTCTCCTTAGTTTTTTTATTTGTTTATCTGTGTATTTATTTGTTCTTTGACAAAGTAGGTCCACTTAAAGTGATTTCAGTGGAGTGACTAAATTAACAACTATCACTAACAAAGAGGAGATGAAGCAGAGATACAACAATAGGAGAAAGTTGCAAACTACTCCACATTGACCACTGGGGGGCAGACAGAGATCGGACAACACAAAAGGTCTTCTTCAAGGCCTTATTCCTGACTGTATTACACTGATGTAAGCTGTCCTCGTACCCTCTGAGAGGGTCTACAGGACAGATTTGCAGATTTGAGTAGATCCTATGTGTATACATGTCATGCTATCATATAATCTCCAACATGACCTAGTAATACATTGTATGCTGGTTCACCTCCTCAGTAAATTCATTTTCCATTCAACACCATTCTGGCACAAAACAACTCGTATGGGTAAAGTAGGTAAATGATGAATGATGATAATATTCACGGTTATGAGTCTTGTGATTGGCTGTAGGAGCCTACCTGCACATGCTGGACTTCCGGGACATAGTGGTGCTGGGGGATGAGGGTGGCGTTTGATAAGACCAACCATAGTCTGAGCCTTTAAGGTCCATGATCACCTGAGAGGGAGGGAAATGTTAGTCACTCGTCATACTTGTGAAGAGGAACAGCTCTAAACACAGCTATATTTAATCCCAGAAAGTTAACCAATGATAAGTCATACGGGACCAAAAGGGTACGCTTTGTTTAACCGAGGCCTGTTTCATCTCTGATATTTTTCCTCACCTGTTCACTAGCGGGGGGAAGCTTGTGTGGGTCAGAAGTCAGGGCTTTGAGGTCATCAGAGATCGCCTGGAGATGGGTGACCTCTCCCAACATAGAAATCTCCTCATCCTAACAGAAAGAGAGCAGAGTGGCAGAATGAGCTCTCATTCTAGGAAAAAAAAAGTCCTCTTGAAAGCAGCGGTTGTTTAAAAAAAAAAGGGTCTTTTTTGTTCTCTGAGTGCTTTCTGGAGGCCGAGTTCTCTCTCTCTCTGCCCCACTGTACTCACCACTACAGGCCGCAGCATGGCTACGAAACAGCAGAACCTCTGTCTGTCCTCTATAAGAGCCTTCCTCAGGGCCTGTTTCTCTGTCTCCTCCAGCAGAATGTATTTATCGCTGACATCCTGCATGGCACTGTCCAACTGGGGCTGGATATCACCACGACCTTGGAAACAAAATGGACACACGTTACAAAGAATATACACGTTACTCCGGGTATAGTGAAGTTACCAACTCACAAGAAACACCTGATTGGTCAATTTACTATTTCACAATGTTTAAAAAAATCAAGACACTGAGAAAAATAATAGCTTTATACTGTAACATGCATGAATGATCACAAGCGATATGATCATGTAGCAATGAAAGAACATTTGGTGTTTTTCATTTGCATCCCTTCTCTCTAGTGTTGGCTGAGACTGTTACTACTGTTGCTACTGCTCTACATGTTAATCTTTTCACTGTGGACGCTGCTATCTTCAGTGCTACTATTTGAATGTCAACACTACTTTTTGGCTATCACCTCCGCGTGAATGGCCACTCTTGTCACGGAGTGTTTTCCCGTCTCTTGTTATCTACTTTAGACTAATCTGTTGTTTGCCTTCAACTTCAATCCAGTACAGAACTTTTTTTATCTCTCCGTTACTCTTTGTCAAAGGGTTAAGAGAATCTGTCTGTGCTTTCACGAATGACAGGTGTGCAAGGTGCCTCCATGACCATCTGGTCCTTGTGCTGTCTGTGTGTGTGTTTAAATATGCGTATGTAAATCCAGGAAGTTCTTAGTCTACAGTCCCAAGGTGATTCTGTTGTTAAGCACTGTGTGCGTCTTTGTGCTGCGTGTCGTGTTTGTAGGCGTGTGTGTCTATGGTTGCGTGCATTTCCATCTGGGATTGCACGATTTTAAGAGCGGATAGCCCGAAGCAGAATCAAGCCCTCTTGAGTTCTCTAAGGAGGCAGGACGGCTGGCGACTGCCCAAGATTACATACGGGGGACCTCAAAGGCATTATCTAACCACTTGAACTACACTTACACACAAACAAACACACACACACACACACACACACACAGTCTTGACTTTGATACGTCAAGGTTAACCCTCAGTGAACAACTATGTGGCCCGGTCTGTCTGTCTGCTATTGGATCTGGGCAAAGATAACAAACTGGTGTCTTTTGTCGAAACTTGTCGTGCGGCTCTCTATAATGCAAATCCGTAGTACAGAAACGCTGATAGAGTTACACAGACAAATCACCTTCACTTTAAATGTAAAACACAAGCTGTGTGCTCTTTCCTCTCTGACGTGTCCGTGCAGTTTATACATTATGTATGATATACAGCATGTGGTAAGCTTTCCACAACTTTATCTCTCCATCAGTCCACTACACCACAATGAAAATGACAATTAACGTCGACTTCAAGCGCAGACGCAAACACTAAGTTGATGGAAACGCGCCCAATGGAAACATTTACTGTCATTATGCCCCCACTGGCACAACAGCTGACATTACTGAGAAGTGACTACGTGTCTGAATCACTTAAGTTGATATCGGATGAAGTATATCTCTGAACTATATACTGTGGCGGATTTAAGACAATGTTTGAACCCAAAGTGAGAAGAATGTGCAATTAAACTAGACTGTTTAGTTTTTCCATTCTTCTGAGTTTCCATATGGAGGGAATCCATTTGCCAAGTTAGTTTGGTGACTGCAACACTGAGAGGAATGTGAGTTATGTGTGTTTATGGCAGTTCCTCCTATATTACTCAGCTCTGGAGACCACGATGAAGTAGATGGGCCGTAGAAAGTCCAAATTGCAGTATATATTTTCAGTCTCATATAGATCCAACGACCACTTTTTAAAGCAGACAAGTATACAATTACGTTGTACAAGGTTTTGTGGGAGAACTGGTAGTATGACTGAGTCTGAGAAGGCTAGACAGGCCTCAGTCATTAGTCTGGTTTCCACTTCTGGACCCAACTCATTAGTATTCACTTCCCTCCAAGAAAAATGGGTCTTTTTCCTCCTGTTGCCAATAAGGAAATAATTTTCAAGCAGAGCTGACATTTCAAGTAATATTTTGATCACTAGCTATAAACAGCTGGTCAATCGGGTTTTGAAAGATAATACAGAGATGAACCTATCAAGTGCATCTATAAAGTAAAACTGCCAACAGGTACAACTACATTTCAACTCTTTATGGAACAATGCTCAATACCTGCCATGACGACAAAAGAAGCTTCTAGTGAATTAGGGCACTGTTGTAACGCTCCAATATATATATATATATATATATATATATATATATATATATGTTACGTGACATTGAAAAATATTCCTGTTACATCACAGCCCTGCTTCTATTAACTCTGTTTAAAATGAATAAAAAACATGTTAAAGCTTTAGGCCTTTAGGCCTAGCTTTTTGGGCCCCAAAGCCAGTGGTGCTGTGGTGTCTCCTTGGCATGCAGTAAAAGCAAAGATCTTACTGAATTCTGGTTTTCTCCCACTAGTTTAAGTCTTGGCCGACTGTATTCTCAGCATAACCACTGTGGGTTTGGAGGACGCTACTGTAAGCTGAGGCACTTTGTCTGAGACAGATGGAAGGCCAAATATTTTCTGTGTTGCTGTTTTGTTAGTGGTAGAGCTTGAGTAGTGTTTAACATTATCAAATCAGTCTCCCATTAGTTCCTCATGTACTCCTGTTGAAGGCTGACCGATCAAGACGCACACTATCACTTCACTCAATTCTAAATATGGTTGCGCATGGTACTAACTCATGTGGAAACTGACCATAAAAGTGTAAATATTGTAAACTACTTTCAACTAACCACACATAGACTGAGAAACATATTTAATATTCAACAACAAGCCATTGTCATTACTGTGCTTGAGGCACACATCAGTGTTGATGTAAAAGTCATTTTGGGGATGGAAGGGGTTGACACACGCGGCACACACAATGCAGACACATCCTGGCATGAGATGTCAACCGCTCTGCTCACCACAAGTTATTAGTGCTGAACTGAACACATTCCCGGTGTCAGTGCCATAACTGGTGCAACTATGTGAATGGCAAGCCCTTGATTGCTACTTCCTCTTTCTGTTCAACCACAGACAAACACAGAGGTTCCTTAAAGGTCAAAGATCAGCCGACTGCATTGAAAACAAATCAACCCGGAAAAATATTTCACAAGCGCCTCTAGTGCTCAATTATTAATGACTGGTGCCTGTGACAAGTAGTCTAGACTCAATTTTTGGATTCACGCCCTAAAGATGACTAAGCGATAATACACTGGAGATGTCTGTTAATTGAACTAACAGATGGTAATGCATTTTACCAGTCAATTTAGGTAAGACTCATCATTTTATTAGATAGACTTCGTAGGTTGGTGTGAACAGTTAGCTAATTTGCTCATCCACACAACAGCCAGCAGGTAGCAGAAGCTCTGAAATGTGTGGGAACGAAAAGGAGACTCCTTTGAAGTGATAAACAGACAAATCATGTGATTGTGCACATGTCCAGTAGATGAGTGGTCACAATGTTTCTGTTGATCATTTATTATTTATCAAAACGTTTTACGTTAAAAACAGTAAATCGAGCTGAAGTCTATTCTAATGTTTTTTCCAAATTCAACTTGCCATAAATTCAGGGACTACTAAGCAAAGATGAATTTGTTGGGGGCCCGCAGTCTGCACACATGTATGTGTGTGTGTGTGCACGGAAATGAGATTAGCTTCTTCAGCTTTCACATGATCAATGATTCCATTTCATTAGGTTGCAGTCACAGGCTGTTACTTAGCAAGGCCGGGGTCTTAGGTCAGAAAAACACCCGCACGAGACACATATCAACACATCACATATACACAAGCAGACAGATGGGCTGTTATTTCTTTTCTATCTCAACCGTCATGTGGGTAAGAGCAAAGTCTCAGTTATGAAGCGCACCTTGATTTGTTGTTCAACTTCCTTTTTAAGAACACTTCACAGGCACTCTAGGTGCTTAACAACATGGGCCTCTGACCCAGAACCACAGACAATGAATAATAGGAGCCATAAAAACAAACAAATGAGAGGAGGTAGACGAGGCAGCAGTGAAAAGGATGGGCCGTGGATTTCTTGACCCTGAAGTAAAAACCTACAGGGGACCTCAGCTTCACAAACCATACATCTATACATATGTGCCAATACGGAGTAGCAACGACTAACTGTAAACGATAGCTGTCGTATGAAATATTTAGCAGCATCCACACATATTAAAACTCAATATCTGGTTGCTTCTTCACAATGCAACCAATATGCTTTGTTATGCATTATAAAGTAAAAAGCGGACAGTGTGTCTATTCCACAAACTGACTTACCCAGATTATCAGCTGCAGTGCAGCATAAGGAGGAGGATGGCATCAGAACCACAGGGGACAGGCAGAGGAAAAAAAAGATCCAAGTCAACGGAGAGAGTGCCAGCACTTAACACTAATGCATCACCTAAAGGTGCAGTCTCATGCATCGAGATGCCAAAACAATGCACCAATATGTTTTTAAAGCAATACCAATATCAAGTCTTTCCCACCCAGTATCGGATGATACCGATAGATATAGAAATAAAAATAGTAGACACGTTTCCTAAATTTAAGACAAAAAGCAGAGGAGCATGACAACAATCCTAGAGCTAATTTTATGGTCTGTCTTGAGATTATGCCAACAGTATTTAATGATAATCAAAGTAATCTACTGCACAGGAATAAGAAGAACCATTGATCTTTTCTGCGTTTTTTAAGATACAGGTTTCCTGTACTTTTTGCTGTTGACTTTAGGAATGTGAGGCATCCCGTGAGTCATACCTAAATGATCAACATCTCAAACATACTGGAAGCATAATTCTCTAATTCCTTATTTGTGTATAGTATGTGTGTGAATGTACTGTATATGAGGAACTGGAGCCAAGAGAACTGCAGAAAGAAAAAGGCCCTTCCCTCTCTGAGTGCTTACCAAGTAAGGTAATGTTTAGCCTTCCTAGAGCTGCACAAGTCTGATCACTAACGTCTTCTATACACATCACTGCTGTCTAACGAAAACCTCTGAACTACAATTTGGGCATTTCCCCTTTTCCTATTTGAGCATACTATGCTATTGAAGAGTAATAGACTGTAGTTTCATTCTTTCTGAATAAGATGCAAACTAGTAGAGGATAACTAAAGGAACAAATTCTCTGACATACGAGCCTCGTCTCATTCTCAGGGCGTCAAATACCGACATCTTGTCACATCCCTCATCGTCTGATACCATCGGATAGTTTCAGATTGTTGAAACAAGATCTGTCTCCCTAATTATTAGATCACTTGCACTTAGCAGTGTTATTTTTGATAATTAAAATAAGCAAAAACAAAATATGCTTTTTTCTTTTTCTTTTTACCTTTCTTGGCTTTCTTCTGAAGTTTCAGTGTGTCCGAGGACTTCTTCTTAATTTCCTGCCGGGCTCTTTTATACTCTGGTTCAGATGGACATAGTGAAAAATTAAACTGTGTGAAAACTCAGTGTCAAGGTACAATTTCCCATACTCTTGTTATATAGTGTGGGACAGAAGAATGAACAAGAACGGTACGATAACCTTCATGTCAAACTATGTTTTAAGTCATAATAAAATGAAATAACATCATCATTGGGCCTTTTAAATTGCTGTAAATGTTGAACATGCATCCTCATGTGAAAGTCATTCCTGGATCAGCATGTTATGTCTTGTGCGTGTGTGTGGTTACATTTGTTTGTCCTACCTTTAGCATGGTCCTTGTCCAAAGTGTTGACTCCTCTTTTCCACTCCTCCATCTGGTCTTGTAGAGGGTTGATCAGACCCTCCAGGAAGGCCCTGTGAAAACACCAGGATACTTACTTCTGATCTGAGGTCAGCTTGACCAGTTAAACAATTCAAGACTAACCTTTTAAAATTCAAAATGTGTCCTAATTTAAATTCATCGAAAACATTAAGTGCTTGGGTTTACAGTTTTCATAAATGATGTGTATCCCAAATACATTTTATTGACCAATCAAAGAGCCTAACAACCTCTTTATAAGATGTAAAATAGTAAATGTGTCAGTATATCTGTCACCGGATTGTAAAGTAGCAAAGAGAACGCCAGACTCAAAAAACTCATTAGGTCTGGTTTACCTCTCGGTCTATACACTGTATGGTCCCGTCTGTCAATCATTAACAGGCAGAAAGAAAAGGGAGAAAAACAGACCCGAGAGGATATAATTATATAAAGTCTGCTGACGTCTGACTGTGTGTCACAGGAGGAAGTAAGAAGCTTGTGTAGTCACGTCTGTCAATCATTACCCAACTGTGTTTGTTGTGTATTTGAGATGTATTTGTGAGTGTGTTGAAGAGGCTGTGAGTGTGAGAGGTAGGCAGCTGCAGGCTTACTGCACGAAACTAAAATTAGACTTCTGCCTCTTGCAGACATTTCTCCAAAGTGTGCGTGTGTTAGTGGGTGGTGACCATGCACCCCCCCCCCATGTACAGCCCCTGCTATGGAGATCCTAGTGGAATCTTTACTGAAATGCCAACCGAAATTAGAGAGACCCTTGTGTAGTGTGAGTGAGGGAGAGAGCGAGATGTAGAGTGTGTGTGTGTGTGTGTGCGTGTGACTACACTGAAACATTACAGATGCTTGTGTTGCCAGACAAATCGTCTCTTGACCAGCATTCCACTACAAGGGGCATTCTCACCCACACACACACACACAATGTCAAGGCATGGAGGATGTGGTGAGATAGGAATTTGAATGCAGACCATTATATTGGAGTTACACTGTTCGGGGAACGGTTTAAGTAAAAGTAAAGTAACTGCTACTAATAAAGGAAACACTGCAAAATTAAATAACCACAACAGAGGGCTGGGCGATAAAAAGAAAATCCAATATCACAATATTTTTGACCAAATACCTCAATTTCATTGACCATTGGTGCTTTCACATGAATACTTACACAATGATGATTATTTGATAAATAATTATCAATAACGTGGAATCATCTGCTCAGTTCACAAAATTACATCACTTTACTTTAATGCTGTCTTGAAAAACTAAAAGACGACACTTATCCCATATTTTTAACGTGTGTAGAAGGTTCACCAGACATAATGAAGCTCCTGTTAATATTCCACTTTCAGCCACCGTGATGGAGCTTATTGACGCGGTAACACAAATGAAATCCCAGCTCTCACCAAAACCCTCTTACATCCCAGCCAATTCATCAACATTGCACAAGGGATGTATTATATCAGATCCTGTAGGTCGGTAAATGTCAGTGTTGTGCTGTGTAGCTGGGGAGAGAGGAATAAAGGGTAAAACAGCAACACAGTGTGTGTAATGTTGCTTACATGGAGAAGTGTTTGAGTTTAGTCTCTATGCTGCGATGTCTCATACACATCCTGGTCAATGCTGATCCAATGTCTTTGGTCCCGCCTGAAAGACATAAAAAATACAAGAAAAAATCATTTAATTTACATGAATTCCTTTAAGTGACACCGATTTCCATGAGAGTAAAAATAAACGGAGAGATCCAAATGTATCACATTAGCTTTAGACACAAAGTCTGTTTTGGGGATTAATTGTCAGAATTGAACCACCATCAAAAAGTTTGACATTTGCAACAAACAATTTATTTTAGGGCTGTAGCCAAATCATTTAGCAGAACCTTTAACTATATAAGTAACTGGAGAAAATGGTTTAGCACAGCGCTAAAATACAAACATTGGGATATTGAAATATAAATAATGATAAAATATACATTTTCTACAATGTGAAAAAGATGCAACTGAACTCCTGCTGCCTCTTGTAGATTGCTAAATATCTAAAAACTGAATGTAAAGCAGTTTGGTAATTATATTGAAGTACATTATGCAGAAGTCTAATGTTAATTCATCAACTTCATACTAGACAGAGAGCGACTTCGCTGCTGGAAAAAAAATGTCTTGCACTTATTGACTTATTGACCCCACTCTCTCCACTGTGGTAATCAGTGGGACACTGAGTTACCAACTGCACACACATGCAGGTCAAGAGAAGTGATGGGAAGTTGGAGCTGGAGCCTTGTACATGTGCTTGAGGCTGGTGTCAGTTTCCTTCACACAGGCTAACTAGCTGTGCACTGGAAGGCCTCAGGCTCTACAGCTAAGCAGGATCTGACGTTGATTGACAGAACTATTGTCTGGCTGCTCAGTATGACTAGTCTGTTTCTCTGTGGGGTTGAAGCACTACTGTGTGTGTGTGTCTGTGAGAGAGAGAGAGAGACATGGTGGGGGCACAGATATCTTGTATGAAACTGTGTAGAGTTCTTGCAACATTCTGTTCAGTGTATCAGAAGCAGAGTGATACTCTCTCAGTTTGTGTGTGCATGCTTTTGTGTATGCATGCTTTTGTGTGTGTGTGTGTGTGTGTGTGTGTGTGTATGTGTGTGTGTGTGTTAGAGACAGTTTGGTTGTGATGATCTGATGTGAAGTGTGAATTCCCTCCAACAGAGCAAGCCATTCTGCTGTCAGCGCAGTCCTTGCTGCATGCAGAGACACACACACAGAGCTGTCACTCACTCACACTCACATATACAACACACACAAAATTGTCTTTTACTTCGTCAGAATCTGGACAAAACAAATGTAAGAGGCTGCTGAATTGGCCTACAACCCTCATGGTGATTTGGATGGGACAAAAGAAAAAGAAAAAAAATCCCCTTAACAGGGAATTCTTTTAGAACAGGAGTAAAATATTAAATTGAAAAAAAACGTGATCATCTTGTTTGTGAAAAAAACAATATGCGCACCAGGACAATTGTATTACAGACTAATCTAATCTAACATCTAATATTGGTGTGAGATTTTTTTTAAGCTACCTTGTGTGAACAGTGCATCTTAGGCTGAGGGGGAAAGAGGGGAGCAAAGTTTAGAGCATATGTTCCGAATTAGTGCTGAAGGTCTAAATTCCACAGGCTCTTGTGTGAAGGAAAGTTTAGAGGATAAAGCATTTTCATGTGCGTTTGTCTGTCATATATTAGATATTTGGAGTCAAGTGTCGCCGAATTGGCACTATAAGACAAGTTTTGTGTTGAATCTCCTCTTCATGTCTGCCAGACTGAACCAAATTCATCAGGGTGAAAATAAAATAAATATCTCCCCGTGTCTCTACTCCAGAACTAAACCAGTGCAACAGCATCTGTAGTCTCCATCACTATGAGATTATGAACTGGTTTCCAATCAATCTGCATCTGTCCTGCTCTTCTAAAAGAGCAGAATTAGCTCAGTGTGCTTTTGACTGCTCAGTGAGAAGGAGGCCGAGACCAACTGTAACACAGACTTAGGTGAATCTAGATGGCAAATTACAACTTTCTCAACCATGTCACCGAGACATAATTTAACTCCGTCCCATTGAGCCCATTATGTCCTCAAACTTTTTCCTCTATCCATTCATTCATTCTCTCTTTTTTCACCCCACATGCTTGTTATTGCAGAGGGTGTGGCTACTACATGGCATAACAGACCTTTCTGTTATACAGCACCATAATGCTCATTCATTCCTGTGTTGACTTGTTTAGTCATCCTATCCGTCCATCCATCTGCCCATCTCACCCTTACTATGACTGCTTGTTATTCTAGAGGGTGTGGCGGAGAGAAGCCACAGTGCCACAAGGAGGCCACATGGCGGCCGAAGAAGGAGGATTTAGTGCTGGCAAACTTTTTTCATTAAGAAGTTACTGTAGAGTTGTAGCCCACACTGTCGAGAAAAGAGTTTGGTTTCAGGTGATTATTCATTTGTCCCACTCACACTCCTGGATTTGATATGAGGCGTATAAGAGAACCAACATGTGCTCTTGGCTATACGCACAGGTGTGCCGTTATGAGAGATGAAACTCTAGCTCACACTCAAGTTAGATTTGGTGAGATTATTGAAATAGCTCTATTTCCATTTGAATAGAGTTCCACTGAATAGCGCATTTCCTTTCAAGGGATCCTGTTTATAGACGTGGTGATGGCACAAAGACTCCTCCCATGCCATGAGCATAAACAGGCAGACATTTCAGGTAACAGCCTTGAAACTAAAACGGTTTACACAATAGCGACATGATAATCATGAGAAAAGTCATTTGTTGAACTTAAATCATTCAGCAATACCACATACTCCATGTGTGAAAGAGACTTGTGCATCTCACAGCAGGTAGCTAAGCTAGTCCATGTGGCCTCTGCCATGACTACCAGTCACTGTGGAAACAGTGCATGTATGATTGTGTATTGTGTGTCCACAGCACTGCAGCGTGTGGTCGGACTAAGTCAATATTTTTGTCAGCAACTTATGCCGGTATGAATTAGTGAAGTTGTTTTGTGCGTATGACAGAGAATTGTCCGATGTACATTTTTGGACTATCTTACATGTGATTTTGCATATTTTGCCACATTGTGATAGTGATATTGTGAAAACTATTATTCTTATTATGTTATTGATTTCAACTATTTCTATACAAGCTCACACATCACATGTGGTCAGAGGAAGTGTTGATGGTTTGGGTGCAATTTGCCCCGTTTGTGGAAAGATGTTCTGTTGCTTTCAGGATAAAGTGGCTGCTAACACACATTGTCTACTCTGTTTAGTGCCGACTGACCCCTGGATAGAAATAGCTCCATTGGCAGCTCCAGTTCTAGACACACACACACACACGAACGTGTGCATGTGTGTGTGTGTAGCATAGCTGGCTGTCAGTAGAAATCGCTGCTGTGTGACATGGTTGTTTCAGAGGCTTGTAATTATCCCTGAACCACCAACACTTAAATAGTAGAGAACAGACACATGCACTTATAGACTATAAGCTTGACTACATAAGCTACTACAAATGATTCTAAACAAATGTGAGCAAGAAGACAGCACTAGCAACTTTGTCAAAAAGAAAAGAAATGCAAATTTGGCCACAGAATATTTGGCTAACGTTTCAAAAACCACCAACCATCCCAGGCCTAGGAAATCAACAACGCTCCACAGTAGATAGAATATACGGGAGGTATAAAGTCAACAGATTGTCTCACAGCTGGTTATTCATTCTCTCTGCGTCAGGTTGTGATACTAATACTTGTAAGAAACCACTACTTTTCATACAACCCTGACAAAGCTTTGTCTCTTGGTCTGTGACATTTCGACTTTCTGTGGAAACTTTTGTCTCAATGGCCTAGGGACATTTGTGACAGAGGTGATAGTTTTCTGTGTGTGTGTGTGTGTGTGTGTGTGTGTGTGTGTGTGTGTGTGTGTGTGTGTGTGTGTGTGTGTGTGTGTGTGTGTGTGTGTGTGTGTGTGTGTGTGTGTGGCAATTTGATGTTGCGCTGCCAAGTCTGTCTCTGTCCTCAACCCCCTTCTGGACTGTTCCTTGGAATGTCACACTGTGCTGACACAGAGAGCAAATGTCTCTCTCTCTGTGTGTGTGTGTGTGTGTGTGTGTGTGTGTGTGTGTGTTAAGCATTTTGTAAGAAAGCAGAAAAGCGACTTGAAAGGACAGGTTGATGTATCAATGCATTTGAAACATACTGCAAAACATGCATTTATTATCTACTCTCAGTATATGTAGCCTCAATAGTTCTATCGTATAAACACCCTGTGTGAGTGGTCACTGTTGGTCTTGCAATGAAGTCACTTGCTGACTAAGTTTGCTTGACAGTTTTCCCTTCAGGCAGCAGGATATACTCATTCTCCCCACAGGATTACATAAAGGTGGACAGACAGAGTGACTTCCTTTGTCTGTATTTATACAGGAGTACCTTTGTGGTTGCTGTGAGAACGTTAAATGATTAAAGAGTATCAATAATAATGGCATCAATGCAGCAGGAATCAATAGGACCCTGTATGACCCTCTCCTGTGTGCCTGCAGTGTATACCTGCAGTACAATCTCAATATACTAGTACATTTACAGAACACATAGCTAGACCTAGGACTGTTAAAAAACAACAACAATTGATTTTCTCCTGTTCTAATGCAAAACATTTCAGTCATCAATATAAAAACATCAATGGCAAAAGTGTAAATGATAAAGTCAAAAACACCATTATACTTTAGGATACTGAAATACTAATAATACAACTAATACTAAATGAACTACAAGAACCCTTGTTGTGCCCCACATCACAGAAGGCAGAGGTTCATTTCTGTTTAACTAGCTAACGAAAGTGTGGAACACACTAAGCCTGTGTGCATCTTTACACAGATCTCAGCCTGTCATCAGAGGATGGAGGGAAAGCTGATCTGAAGAGTGAAATGTGAGTGATTTAGGGAGGAGACGAGATGAAGGAAGGGAGGAAGTGCTTGGAAATGTATATGTTAAATATCTATAGCATACATTCATATAAAAACAAACGAAACAGTGAGGAAAGGAGGGTAAAGACTTAATAGGGTTAGGGTAGAAAGAAAAATGGAGGAAGAGAGAGTGATGTGGCTCGGGTAGTTTTGACATGAAGATCAGAAAGGCTTGCTCGCTAAAACTCACTCTGTATGGGCACCAGATGGTCGCTGTTAACTACGGGCCAGTGGTTACACTGATAAGAGACTGGAGACCATACAGCTGGACACACACACACACACACACACACACACACACACACACACACACACACACACACACACACACACACACACACACACACACACACACACACACACACACACACACACACACACACACACACACACACCACCCTCAGCTGGACAGAGGGGATCTGTTCGCTAATTAGAGAGCTGGAAAAAACACTAAGGCTACTAAGCCGCTAAATTTAAGAACATATCTTTTCCTCTTCGTGTTGGCCTCCAATCGAACACGGCTGGGCGGGTTTTCACACCGGGAAAACGGGAAGTGGCATGATTTCAAAATGATGATGTACGTTAGATAGACACATCTTGAATCATTTCACAGACTGTTCAAGTCATCTTAGTATGTCTTTGAAAACATAACAACCCCCCCCCCCCCCACACGCACTCTTAGCTGAGCAGTTGGCATGCCCAGATGGAGCCACCCACATAGTACAGATACAGGGTAGGATTTCATTCATTGATTTATATTTCTGCTCCGTCAGTGTGTTAGCCTACTCCGAGTCTACAATTTCATTTTTGAATAAACAATAAACTAAGTGGCTGAGGTTTTAATAATTCTGGGAGATAGGGGAGCTGTAAAAAAATGAATTAATGTAGGAGTGACTGATTACAAACTATACATCAAAAAATGATCTAAATAAAACTAATATACTATTTGTACTAGGTAAAGGGAGGATATATGTGGGGACAAGTATGCATGGTCTCCAAGGTCAAGGGCTTATAATAGTCTGCTCTAATAGTCTTCAGTCATCAATAGCTGTTGACAGAAAGTGAGCTTCCCCTGTCTACCCACACACACACACGACAGTCAGTAAGTCTATAGCCTCAACGGGCACCAACACATGCAAATGTGTGGGCGAGCAAACACACACACACACACCTGCTGCAGTGTGACCAGTGCTGCTGACACACAAAAACTACGGACTGTCTGACGACAGCTCCTGACAGCTGTCACGCTAACACAAGAGAAGGGAAAAGAAGGACAAGAGGGTAGAGGAGGAGAAGATGAGCAGAGGTGTTGAAAGAAAAGAGGAGCGGCAGGGCCGAGAGTAAAATAATGAGGTCTATTTCACATACTGCAGAAATGATGTAAGAGTGCAGTTGGAAAAAAAGGAGTTCCTGTACCGAGACACACCTTGGTTGATGGGCGTGATAGAGCTGTGATGCAATATTATTGGTGCTCTATCAACTGATTTTGCTTGTCTTTATGAATGTCTGTAAACTGTAGGCTTTTATGGTGAAATCTTAATTTACTTTGTGTTGTAAGATATCGGTTATAACAATCAGAAACAAAAACATGGACATTGGTGAAAATGTGCTGAAATCAACCAAAGAATGGCATCAAAAGAACCAATACTGAATTTGCAACATCAGCACAGCTAAAGTATGATTACATTCCCACACCCAGCCCTGAACCTGCTGCCATGAACGTACAGTAGATTGTAAAAGAGCATTAACACCAACGAGGACCGTTAACTACTACCCATTTTACATTTTATCAGCTCTTTCTCTTGCTAAATAGCACCATGAGTATATTGAATAGTGACAGAAGAGATAAGAGAGAGACAGAGGGAAGGGCGGATCATGAGCCAGGTTTAAACCCATGATGCCGTTTGTTTGTCGATGGTTTGCCCCACAAAAACTACAGGCTGACATCGGAGTGTCTTTGTGTAGATAGTGAATGACAGCTGGCTGCGTAGCTTAGCGACAACATATTGACAATGGACCGACTATATAGCAGATTGTTATACCGACTGAAATTTATTCTACAAAAAATATATATAAATATTCAGTGCATTTATGTTTTTAAAAGAACCAATAGAGACTCAATGTGAACTGTAGTTGTGAATGTGTGTCAGTGTGCCACCGCAATGCAGTGAAATGCATCTTGAATAGTGATGCATGAGACTCCCCCGGCCTTGCCCTTCTCTCCTTTACGTTGCTCTCCTCTCCTCTCCTGAAGGCCGTATACCTCCTCCTCCTCCATTTTCCTCTCCTTTTCTGCCCCGATCTTGTTTCTTTTTTTTCCTCTCTGCTCGCCCTCCCTTCCTCTTCTATTTTCATCTCATCCCTTCCTTTCTCCGTCTTCCAAAACACTCTTGTTCCCTTTCTCCCCCTTTTTTTGTTTACTACCTTCCTGCACTCCTCCACTCTATTCTGTCATCTCACCACTGATGTGGAAAGCACAAGCAGCATAAAGACTCATTACAGTGACAAATGAGTGATGTAGACAAAGATGGTTTAGAGATGTATGAAGAGTTACGGACTGATGTACACTAAACAGAGCTGAGGTTGGTAACAGTAAGTGTTTCAGTGTGAACACTGGACAAAATTCCAGCAAAACTTTACACTCTTGACATAATGCTTATTGTAAAACAGATAAAAATATGTCATGAGTGGGAGAGGAGGACTGAAGAGAAAGGGGAACATAAGGAAAACATATATGTTGATTTCCGTGAGGGGGAGAAGAGAGTATAGATGACGGAGAGTAGTAATGCGAGTGTGACAGTATGTCACCTCTGTGTGGTTCTGGAGGGTGAATGCTAACGAGGTCTCGAGGCCGCAGATAAACAAGAAAAGATAGCTGACAAATGCACTCATTGCTCCGCGTCTCTCTCTTCCTCATTTGGAATGCTTACCGAGCTACCGTATATCTCTGCATCCCTCCTCAGTTATTCTCCTCCTCTTTCAACATCCGTCTCACGGCACGGTGGTATGAATGGATACCAGAGCGACGGATGGGAACCAATTAAGATAAGAAGAAACGCGTTTCACCCGACTACAAAACGCCACCATCCTTTTTCCTGTCACCCTCTTTGGTGCGCTTTGTGAGACAGTTCTCATCGTGCACAGTTGCTGCATATTCAGCGCCTATTTACAGAGAATGCTGATTTCCATTTGCTCAATACATCCTCATTAAAGCTATTGATATTCTGCATCCGAGATCTCTCACTGGAACAAAGACATAGGCAATACATCAAGCATGCCTTGGAGTCCCACTCCCTATGCACAAATGCTTATGAAGAATTTTCTCTTTTATATGCAATATGGAATGTTCTTTACTGATCAAGTCAGTCACCTGACCTCAGTCCACCTACGCAGTGACTTAACTAAAAACTAACCGAACATGGCTTCAGTACAGGCCTTGCAGAGCATCGCCATAGATGTCAGAGGACTGCTGATGTCTACTGTATGAGTCACAGTCTTCAGTCGGCCGTCGAATGAATGAAAGAATTCAGCAAATGTTCTTGTCAGAGAAATTAAACAGCATGGCACTTCTACAAGGAGACAAACTGTTAAGCGGAGGAGTACTGTATGGTAATGTGATCTGTAGAATTCACATGGTGCACAGGAGTAGAGAGAAAAGGAGAAATGAATGAGAGTGAGTACAAGAGATATCAGGGTGGTCTCGTCACAGAGTCTCCAGGCAGACTTGACATGGTAATTTATGCTACTGGTTTACTGTACTCTTACAGGGCGATGTCATAACTGCACATGTTGGCTTCAGCTGCAGATGTAGGTCATGGAGGAATTTCACCCCGCCCCCCTTTATTCTACTGAATTCCCTTTATTTCGTCTTTTAAGCCATTCGCTCTCTGATCTAGTTGTTCTCTACTGTACATCCCAGTCGTTCTGTGCTCAGTTCAGTTTTCTCTCTTTCTGCACTGGCTTAGTTGTCAGCTACCACCTCTCGTCTCTGATGTCTCTGTGAATGTAGTACCATGCCATTAACACGGTGCCTGAAGTCATCACAAATCACCACAGTTGCCATTTCTGCCTCATCAGGTATAGGGCATCCAATGTTTAGCGAACAAATAACCTCTTAAAGCACAAAAACATCAATTGTTGTAATAGAGCTGGCAATACGGTGGTTCATTCACTGGGGGCCAGTGCCTGCATATTATTCTACACAGCATGTAACAGCTCAACAGCAGCTATAAGTCTGCTGCCCAGAATCTGACCAATCAAATCCCCTAAGGAGGGAGTTTAAGCGTGTCATCAGATGACCAGAGAGAGAGAGAAAGAGAGGGAGAATAGATTACCCCAGAGCCCACTCTTGCTCTTTTTCAGGCTCTGGTGCCCCACTTTCTCTCTAATCTTCCTTTCTGGTCTGACACACATTCCACAGACAGATAGAAAGGATTTACTAGGACCTCTAAATTCATTGCTTTTTTTTGGTTAGAGTATTGCCATCCTTATTTGGGGTATGCAGAGCTGAAAAACAGTGGCAAAGATAACTGCAACTTAAAACAGTCACACCACGAATCAACTTAAAAGCTGTTATTTGTATTTATTTATTGGACAAATGAGACACTGTACGTTCAGAGGTACAGACCAGCATCACATCAGCATATGGTCGGAATGTGCAAAAAGTCTGATGTCACGGTTAATCATTTGCAGTGACGAGGACAGACGTTCATATTTCCAACTGCAATAACTGAACGCAATAACAACTGAATAGAACGAGGTTTGAGTCATCGGGTCTGAGTCACATACGTCTTGTTTTTAAGACTAAAGTCAGAGCTAGAGTGGCCTGAATTACTCTCCCATTCAGCTTAAATCGCAATTCTGCAATTCATTACATTGTCATCGTGGTAGAGATGTTCAAGTCAGGTTTTAGCTGCAAACAGAACAATAACAATATAGTACAATAAAACAAATGTACCTTTAAGAAAATACCAGCAAACAGAACGTTGTTAAAACATGTGTGTGTAAATCATACGCAGAAAAACAGGAAATTAAAGCCTATACTTAAAACATACAGAGAATTAAGACCGTGTATACACACGCTCTTGAAAAAGCCCAGAGATTAGCTTTAGTGTTCAATAATGTCAATAACCCATTTGGGGCCTTTTGTAAGAGGTTTACTTGGGAGCAACATTTTTCAAGATATTTCCACAGAAGTCATAATACAGTTTTGGGTGTGCACAAGGAGCGGCACTGTATTATTCGCTCTTGCGTATAAGCCCAAGGCAATGAGTGAAATGTTGAACTGAAGATTAAATGCAAAAGCAAAAATACCACTAAATGAATTGCTGTTAATAGCTGCAATACTGTAAAAGCAAACACGATCTGGTATAAAGCAGAGGAGTACATGCACATAGACAATGAGCATTTACATGGACAATTTGAATCAATATACTAAATACCGCCAAAGTCAGTATTTGCCTTGATTTATCGAGCTATAGACTTGCATGTACCTTTGTGGGAGGTCGAAACTTTCTACTGTTACAGTATAAGGCCCTAAATGTCCCCTTGACATCAAAGCAATTCAGAGAAAACATCAAAATTTGACCGTCAGAAGATGATCTTTAATGAAAGTGACTTTCAAAAGTGTGAAAAATTAGGAAACTTTGGTTGCTCAGGAGAAATCCACCATGAAACACAATTTACAGGCTATCCTTGTTATTTCAAGAGTATGGAGTATATCGAGAGGAACGAGTTTTTCTCAAACAAAGTTAGAAACAAGACAGGCTGCAGTGAAGTCTAAGGTGTAATTAACAGAAACATGAAAGCAACTTGTCACCTACCAAACTGGGTATCCAATGTGAATGTGACCTTCCCAGGGAGACTGGGAGGCCTCTAGTCTCGGAGATACTGGTGATAATTTAAACCAGACACACACTAGAGAGACTGAACGGTTTGTCAGTACAACACAACACTGCCTTGTTTGCAATAATGACCACCAGATTACATCGACCATGTGTGTGTGTGTGTCTGAGCCTTTGCATGCATCATGTGTGTGCGCATGTGTACGTGTAAGAGCCCTCTATACTGTCAACGAGTTAGTAAGGGGACAGTCTCCACCCGAATGTCTCTCTCTCACACACATACACACACACACACACACACCCACACACACTTCATACAAACACATCATTCATTCAGAGTGCTTTATGAAGTGTCTTTGGGACGATAGGGAACAATCCAGACGCTGAAAGCTCACTGAGTCAACTCACTGAATGAGTAACTTGCATGGACTTAACTTAACCATTACTTCTCCATCTATCAACCAATACAAAGGCTGTATTATCTCACACACACTCAACGATAAACTCATACCTATTAGAGCTATTTAAAGAACGGCGTGCAACATGCTAGCTCAGCACATTTTACAGCACATTCACTGAAATCATTATTTGCCTAGATCAAAATAAAAAAACTTTAACTTAAAATGATTATATAGAGAAATATTAGACACAATATAAGCACAGTATAAGTAACCTTGACTGAATGAGGTAACACTTCATCCAAGTTCACCTTAATGGTCATTGCTGCAGCAGATGGCTCACCTGCCCAGTCACACTGTAAGAAGCTGATGATGGTAGCCCACTGTGCATCCGTGCTTCTGTCTTTAAATAGTGAGGCAAATGTGTAGCCGTTAGAGGCCGACCGTTTTTTTAAAGGCCAGTATAATAACAATAGTTTGGAGTAGAAAAAAGCTGATTAATCAGCTTATACCTGTCAAGAGCTGATAGTGTTGATTTATATATATATATATATAGCTGAGAGATAACATTTATGGGGTGAAATAAACTGAAAACAAGTCAGATGTTACACAAATCACACTCGGCTAAACCGAATAATCGGTCAACCTTAGCAGCTGTGGCACTCTATACTCAAGTGTGACACATCACTGGAAGATCTGAGCACAGACACACACCTTTTATTTCTGCAACCTATATAGCTCCTACTCTCCTCGGTCTCTGCCCCTCTCTATCTTCCCATCTTTCTCTCTGTCCTTGGGGGGAGTTTCAAATAAGTAGAAAGTTCCTGGTGATAAACAGAAGATGGGTCGATGCCGTTGTCACAGAACGGCTGTGTATGCACCTGGCCTCGACAGCCTGGACACAGACAGGAGGTGAGGCTGTAGATGCGGAGGAGAGGAGGACGTGGAGAGGAAACTAAATAAGAACGAAATGGAGGTGAGAAAGTGAGAAACAATGTTTAGGGAGAAGGAGGGGACAGAAGAAAGCAGATAGTCAACCTTAAATGACTTTGCTTCTTGAAAATGTAATGAAATACTTATACCAAGAATAAAAGACAAACAAGTCACATGTCATAATTGCGTCTACACTGCAGGGGCTGCCAAAGTCAAAATCAGTGCATTAAGAGCCGAAGTGGATTAATATTCCTCTGAGTCGAGACCGTATTTGGTCACTCACCAAGACAAACAAGTTGGCTGTAAGCTCAACCATCTCCATTAGGTCCAGTGAGTCTAGAAGTGCGTGCACGGAGGTATTGAACAAAAGCAGACTGTGTTGGGTCACAGCCTGGCTGCTGGGATGTGGTCTTGTGTTAATGTGTTCAATGTTAACTTTTACAGGGAGAAAAAGCTAAAATTAGCACACAGTCACAACAAATACTTACAAATTAGAAGTTGCACACACAGTCAGCAGACAGATGCAATTACACACATACACACACTTACTGGTGTTTGAAGGAAACAAGTGTGACTATTTTGAATGCCCTGAGTTTCTCTCTCTCTCTCTCTCTCTCTCTCTCTCTCTCACACACACACACACACACGCAAACACACACACACACACACACACACACATTGACAGACAGACCAAATCTTATCAGCCCAGGGATTTCTTAGCACTTTATAGAAGTAGAAAAGTATCACATGTTTTCCAATCAATTGAGGCCAATTGCACATAAGACAACAGAAGCCAACGTGACTTTCCCAGAAAAAAACAAAACAAACATGAGACAAGCCCATAAATGGGTATAAATTTGGCAACTTGGTAAATAAATGCCTATTAAACTCAAAGTCATTACGCTTAAGTTAATTTGCCAAAGACATGTGTTATGAATTTGGCTTTGCATGCATGTCAGATGTTCCAAATCCAAAACTCACTGGTCTAACCGGGTTTATGTTTAAACAAAAACAGAGAGCGAACATCCACAAACACTTGTGTGGACACACATTGCATGCACGCATAGTCAGGTGCACAGAGCAATCTCTGATTCTTTTCTGGGTCAAGCACTCAAAAGGTGTTTGGCCTACTCTTCTCTGTGTCTCAAAAACATGCACAACAAAACATCTCTCCTGTGTCTTATTCTTCATACACAGAAAAACATACACTCGCACACTTGTGTCCCTTAACTCCATGACAAGGGTGTTTAGGAGCCTAACTGTCAGTGGTCAGATGTTTGTATTAAAGCGGACACAAAGACACTTCCTTGTAGATCACAACTAAATCATCCTGATGAATCTATATTCTGTTGAGTCTGAGAGGGGGAAAACATATTTTATGCATTTTAGTCTATATGATTGAGTCTCTACATATGTTGTATATCTGTGCCTGAATTGTCATGCGAGTTTATACGTTAGTCTGTGTATTTGACCCGTTGACTGATTTAATTGCTGGTTCCAGTGATCTGTAAGAGTCCCGGGACGGGGTCAGGGTGAACAGAGGGTGGATTGAGAGCCACAGAGCTAGTCCAGGGGACGGGTTTCAGGTCTTTTTTAGCTGGACAGAGTACAGGAAATGTACACAGCCCGGCTGGTCTTGGACTGAAACGGTTAAAAAGGACAGAGCCCTGTCAGAGAGGGCATGAGACAGTGGGTTAGTTCAGGATGTAAGGCTGCTCTGTAACAGAGGCCAAGCCATGAACTGAGAGGGGCAACGAGGAAACTGATTATTTTTTCTTTTGGTGAAGCTGTAAGGGGGTCTGTCTGAGACAGAGCACACAGAGCCTGCTCAGAGAAACGAGCAAATAACTGACAGAATTAGTCTGAAGTCTGTTCCACAAAAATCTTAGCTTCAGAGCACTCCAAGTTTGGCTTAGAACGCCAATGTGTCCACGATAATTTAACAGAAAAACGTTACCGTTGTCTTGGAGCCTGTCAAGTAGAGTTTCTGATTTCAGACTGAATCACGTATTTACTTTAACTATAGGCTGGATGTGTGCTCGGTCCCAGTAATTGTATGGCCCAGTATCACTGAGCAAAAGGGGATGAGAGAGGAGGAACAGAGGCCTCATTGAGAAACTACCAGGGCATGCATGTGCACACACACACTCACGAATATGTGTAGCATGTGCTTGCCTGTATGTACACACGTGCACCCACAAGCTCAAATCCACACACACACACACACACACACACACACACACACACACACACACACACACACACACACACACACACACACACACACACACACACACACACACACACACACACACACACACACACACACACACACACACACACACACACACACACACACGATTTCTCACTCCCCTGGGACTCATTCAGATTCAAAGGTTAGATTACAGTGATCTACAGTATCTAGTTCATGCACACACACATTAATAACCCTTCTATCTCGCTGTAATTCAGCTTTTAACCATTCTCAATGCATCAACTGAAAAGTTAAATAGAGTGATATGCGAGTTTGTCATCTATGCCTGTAATGGTGACAGGCATAGATAACGGATAACAGTTGTGACAGCTTCTACCCTGCTTTAGCAGAGGCACCAAGTGAATTACCAGATGACTGGAAATAGTAGAAGGTAAATCTTTAGGGACATCTGGGGTTTACAACTTACCCTTGATACCTGCTAACACAGCAACACCGCATGGACAACTATTTATACAATATGCATGTAATCGGTTCCCTGTAATCTCTCAAAACGTATAAGAAATATAGGGCAGATAGTTCAAAATGAAGAACATAGGCACCTCTAAAGTTGAAGTTATTTTCGGGTGCTGAACTCATTGTAGGAACTCAAGGGCCTCAGTGGAACTAAGCTATTCCATAAGGAGGGGCGGCATTGATGTTAATGGGAGAGGTTATACAATGGGCTGAAGCTAGGCAGTGTATGGAGGTCAGAAAGATGTAGCACAGCTACTTTGTCCCAACTAGAAGCAAGCTGGAAAAGACAAATACACTTCAGTATGAAGTATAAGTCATCATTTTCTCACACTAGAGGTTTTGATCTGGGATTTAGCATCTCTATTCCATAACCCTCATTCTCTGTCCCTCCATGTCTACTGAGAGACAAGTCATTAAAGTTTCATAAAGGCTGCAGCTCACTCTGACATACTAGGCTGCTTCCAGTCAACATACTAATGAGGTTTATGTTTGGTCGATGCCACGGTCTTATTGAAAAAGGTGCAGTCAGATAGGAGGGACAGACACTGGGGTAACAAAGAAGTATATCTGGATAACATCAAGTATTAACAGGACTGCAGTAATGACCACAAAATCCGTCATTTTTCCAAACAGAATGTGTGTAAGAAAGATTTTGTTTTTTCTTGCTCAAAGCAGTCTCAATAACTGGACAGGTGACTGGAGGATTCCAGTAATTATCGTCTTTAAAAACATGTTTGTACAACTTAATAATCTTTTTAGGTCCAATTAGATCCAACAGGCTTCTACATGCCGGCTCCGTGACAGGTGTCTATTTCACCTCTACAGAGTCAGACGTGTCCAAACAGACTCAACACTAGCTGCTGACAGAGCCACTGGGAATAATATACTACACACACACACACTCTGATACAGTGGACACACTGCGTGTGTGTGTGTGTGTGTGTGTGTGTGTGTGTGTGTGTGTGTGTGTGTGTGTGTGTGTGTGTGTGTGTGTGTGTGTGTGTGTGTGTGTGTGTGTGTGTGTGTGTGTGTGTGTGTGTGTGTGTGTGTGTGTGTGTGTGTGTGTGTGTGTGTGTGTGTGTGTGTGTGTGTGTGTGTGTGTGTGTGTGTGTGTGTGTTCCTATAGAGTATGTTAGTATGTCACAAACTCACTCTACATGCCCAGACGGTGTCCTGACAGCTGCCAACCAACATGCGACACAGGCTTGGTTATTTTTACAACCGTGAACAAACTATTATGCTTTGGGTGGTGTGAGAAATTCAGTGTAGCGTGTGTGTCCATGTTCTTGAACATGTTATAACCAAGAACGACAGCTTTCAAGATCAGACTCTGGGCTTTCATACAAGCTATTTAATTAAGTCTCAAAACTGGTACAACTTGCTCTACGTATACAATTAGGATGGTAAGCAGTCTGTCCAGGATGGGATGTGTGTGTGTACCAGTAACATACTATGGTCTAGTAAACTAGGGTAGGTCATACTGGCCGTCAACTTCATCCAAGTTAACCCTTGAGAATATGTTCTTATAGAATTCATGTCTGTTTCTAATCCAACACTACGCGCTTCTTGGTAAGAGTCAAAACGGCATTACTGTGTTATTTTTAACATCTGCTCTCCTTGTCTGATCTGCTGTATGGAATGACCTCATCTCCCTGGGCAGCCTGGTGGCCGTCAGCTGTTTCACCGTGGCTGACTCGAAAGAAATCTCACCACTCACCCACTCTCTCACTCACACGGTGAATGGAATACCACAAAGAGGTAGCACTAGTATGAACACAGAAAGACAAGCTAAAAAAAGATGCATACACAAGCACGTAGAGGCAGAGACATACACAAACCCATTATACGCAGAAGGAAACTATGACGGAAGCATCATGTGGTACAGAATGGAGGGAAAGAGGAGATCTACATGGAAAATGAAACCGTACTTGATGAAACAAGAGAAAGGATTATTCTTCTGCCTCCTCTGTTCTTCTGCGTTTGTTCTCTCTTTACAGATTCAATGGGGCTTTGTCTCATTCTTTACCAATGACGAGTGCAGAGGGAGATAATGTGGTTCAGACAGCCCGGTTTCTTCACAGCCAACAGCTGAAAAAGAGCTGAAATGAAGACCGCGAAACACCAAGCTGTCTTATTAATTATCGTTTTCTTGTAAGATGAATTCTTGCTAAAAAAAATGTATTTAACAAAAGGGTTGTGATAACCTTTAATACCATGCAAGATAACTTTAGGTAGAAGACAGCTGTATGTTACATAACCGGCACTCTAAAGTTGTACCCTGTGCTTGGTCTGAACGGTTTCCTAAACCGCTTGCTTACCTAGCAGGGGCGGGACAAATAATTGGATCTTAGAAACTTCATGATTCTCTCTTGAACAGATCCAAAAAAAAACTACTTTATTAGAAATTCATAGGGTTCTCCACGGGTGGCTACTTTTATACGCCAAAGAGGAGTAACATTTGGTGGAGGTGGTAATGAGGTAAGAAGATTGACAGAATGTGATGCGACTCAATGTGAGCTGCTCATTTTACTTGATTAGTTTAACCGAGATTGATTAACCGATTCCACCGATTGCTACAAGAGATTATCTATTTTAGTTTATACAAAAAAAAGCTTTATCGTGTAAAGATTGTTACGATATGCTCAGATTCTGCTTAGAAAATGTGAAACAACAAGATAAATGTATCACTTTCAACTATGTTTCCATGTGGCCTGATGTCCGAGTACTTCTATCAAGTCAGACCCAAAACATGTTCACTCACATGACTTTAAAGCAAATAGAACCATTAGACCTGTTACAGCAAACACGGTCACACTGCTTCAAGGCCAGCAACTGTGTGGGTGGCGTGATGTGGCCTCCCCGGTGTGTGTTTGTGCCAACAGTCCATGGATACAGGCGTATGTCTTATGTAATGGTTTCACCCTTGTGGACAGGTTCATGGTTAGAAAATAGATAAAGCAGATACAGAGACAGAGTGAAAAGGTGAAAGAAAGGGTGACCCATAGAAAGGAAGGAGGAGAAAGGGCGGCAAAAAGTGGCAAAGGAGACAGAGAGAGGAAAGGAGACAAAGTGTGACAGACTTACGACACTAAAATGAAAGGCAAAAAATATATATTTTATAAATTCAGTGAGAAGATCAGTGCTCTCTCTCTCTAACAAGAGCTCATCAATGCTTTACGATTACATTTGAGTTTTTCCGGTGATGTTTTGGTTTGTCCCATTTCAGTGCTCATGTTGGTTTCCTTGGAGCCGATATTGTAAACTTTCCTAAATGATTAACCAGTCTTGAACGTGTGCTCAGGTCGCTTCATGAGAAATGTGCTGTTGACAGACAAAGCGAAAGCGTTTTAGACCATACTGACAAAAGTGAAAATATGTGGAGATGCCAAAGCTGAGTTGTCACGGCTCAGCATCTAGAGCTAAAATAAACAAAGAGGAAGGCTGAAAAACAACTGGATGAATAAATGCCCACAGGGATATGCTATATGACAAAGATCATGAAAAGAGCAGCTTTATTTTAAGGGATGAACATGTACAGTTAACCCTGACATACTAAGAATGGACCTGAAAAAGTGTTTGTCAGGGAGCATATGAAAAATAGAAAAACCATGCAGAGGTTCAAAACACAGCTGGAAAACAAGTCAAAACGAGAGGCAATGGGGAGATGCCAAAGCACACTTCAATGTACTTCATCAGAATGAGACAACAAAGAAAAGTGAGGCCTTTGTGCGGGGAGAAAGTCCAAATCCCAACAGACCACAACAGAGAGCAGCGAAACAGGTGGTTTCAGCTAATCCCGTCTGTGCGTGTGGCCGTGAACGTACGAGTCTTTGAACACATTGGAAGATGCAGACCTGTGAGCATCTCTGGCTACGAGTGTGCAGCTCTCCGTTCATTAGAAGTTGTGTGTGTGTGTGTGTGTGTGTGTGTGTGTGTGTGTGTGTGTGTGTGTGTGTGTGTGTGTGTGTGTGTGTGTGTGTGTGTGTGTGTGTGTGTATATATATATATATATATATATATATATATATATATATATATATATATATATATGTGTGTGTGTGTATATTTATCTATACATACATACATACATACAGTATATTGTTGCTGTGTCTGTGTTCACTGTAAGCTCCAATAGAGCACAACAGTGGAAAGGAAAGGCTTTGTCTGGAAACTTAAGTATTTCTTTCTTTCATTCATTCAAACTTTCTCCACTTGGCATTCCGGTTATTTTATTTCACTCAACTGTAAACTGGTAAGCTGGACTTTATCTTTACAAATCTTGACAATGAAAAGAAGCATACTCACTCAGAGTTTATTTTGGTAATATGAATTAATCCTTTCACCTTAATCCTCATCTCTTTTCCAACCTGAACTTTGCTTTAATTGGATATTTTTTGGATATGGTCCATGTGATGCAAAAAACACTTAAACAAAAGCAGAAACACAAACAGCATCAAACAGCTGATAGTTACATGAAGCTACAGACTTTCGCTGGACCGTTTTCAAAACTCAGTCCAAACGGTTTTTATTGCACCACAGTGATTAGCTCATGCAATGAGCATTTACTGCTGTTCATACTGGAAGATTGTTTCACAACTCTGGTATGTTTTGCATGAACCAACTATAGCGACTGTGCTGACACAAGTTTTTCACCATAAATCAAAAAGCACATTTTAATTAAAAGCCATTTCAATTATTGCTAAGATCATAATGATTTTTGTTGTGGTGTATTTGGTTTATTGGCTATTATACATGAGGAAGAGTGAAAAGAGAAAATGGATTTCACACTATTTATTAGGACTAATGCATCAGCTGTACATACACTTCAATAACAACATTATAACAAGGACACAACAATGTTCGGATATAACTTCTACAGCTGCTGAGCAGACATGAGGGAGCAACTCCAACAGCCTGATAGTGAGTTACATTCTAATTTGATACAGTGGAAATAGCTGTTCCAATCAAAGAGGTTTAAAAATTCATAGATAATTCTTGGGCAAAGTTTCAGCTTCTGTGAATAAGGTGTCTTCCTGTTACTGTACCTAAATAGTCTGAGCTTAATGAAATCGTTGAGGTATTTGAAGACTTTGAATTCACCTTTCATGAATTTCAAATGGGAACAAAAGTTCCATAATTAGATGGTATTAAGGACTGGAAATGTATGAAGGACCTGAGTGAGACAGGTCTTGCCCGGGGTTACCTGTGTCCCTGCAAAAGAATGTTTCATTCGTAGTTATTCCAGGTTTTATCCACATTGGGAACTGAGCGAAAAGAAAATGGACTGGTCCTTAAATGGAAGTGTTATTATAAAATGGTTGGTATGCATTTAACATATACATAATTTAGCAGAGATGCATATGAGAACACAGCTTTGTGATCCAAAGTTCAAGTTTGAAAAAGACTTCTGTGTCTTTCAAGCTTCTGATCATGCTGCTTCAGTGATAACACTGATAAAAAGGACCCAAAGTCACTTTCATCTAAACACCCATAGACAACTACTGGCTCATATCAAAGTCTGCCGAGTCAAGTGAATTTTTACGAGCTCCCATCACTGCCAATGTCTGCAAGGCTCTACAATAGTTCAACCGTTTACAAAAGGCGGCCAAAAGCCTTGTTCTCCTGATTAAGAGACTAAATAACCTTCACAGGTGCACTGTCAAAGCTCAGGTTACTTTTATGTTGGTGCGCTTTCATTATTGTTATTATAGCAGAACATTAACAGTTGGCGGTCTCTATGGTGTGGTGGTGGGGAGATAAAGAGATGTTTCCTTTTTTACTTTAGCACCTTAACACACACACACACACACACACACACACACACACACACACACACACACACACACACACACACACGCACACCTTTGATCCACAAACACTTGATTTCAGGTTTCAGGCACACAGGAGGACAAGAAGCAAGAACACGGAGAAGATAGAAAAGAAGTCCTCATCTTTGTATAGTGAGGCCTCAGCAGCCTCTGGCTTATCATGATGAGCAAACATAAAATGGTGTGTGTGTGTGTGTGTGTCAGTAATAGCCTGACCACCATTATCTGATCTAGACACTAAACCTAGACACCATCACGCAAACACACACACAATTACATTAGGACTACTGTAAGATCTTTTACAAGTTTCCATTGTAACAGCAGGCCAACTTTCAGCAGATATTTGAACTACTTCAAAGAATAAATCAAGCTGAAGGGTGTTATGAGCACCGAACTAGTCTACAGAGCATTATAAATGCAACTATTTCAAGATAAAGAATAACACAGAGAGATATACACATATTAAAAGCTATTTGCTATACTATGTTGTCAAAGCATTCACAAGCGTATACAAAGTATGATAAGCTATAAAGAAAGGCTTACAGGCTTAAGTAGTGCCCTTACAGTGTACAGCACCAGTCTGAGGTACAGGGTGTGATACAAACGCAAAAGAAAGATATACAACTGGAGCCTAAAATGAAAATATAATCTGTATTCCAGGTAATAAAGACTCCTTATAATACCCTGGTACGATTATCAGGTGGACAGGGTTATCCATCTCTGATACAGACAGCAGTGTGTCAGCCAACAGTGCACTATAACACATTATCCGTGAGGAGCTCAGGTGTACAGCGCAGCCGGAGCAACAGAGCACAAAAACGATAACAGTGTAATGCAATACTGCGAACACAAGATATGTGGAGAGCGTGGTAAGAGAAAGTGATGAAAGATGACGCTCTTCAGCTCAGTGAATCTGACTCCTTCGCAGTAAACATCCATACCGTGTGCGCTAAGACGGAGAAGGAGGGAGCGAGAGAATTATGACTCCCTGTACTCCCCCCATCTCTCTCTCTCCCCCCTATTTTTCTCCGCAGAAAGTAAGGTGATGAATGTGTGTGCCTGTCTCAGTTCATATTAATAGTATTAATAGTATGAAGCAGGGTCTGAGGTGTCAAAGCTAGGGAGGGATGAGAGCTCTCATTCTCTCACTTTCTCTCTCAGACGCTTACAGAGTTGGAGCAGACTCTACGGGGAGAGTCCAGATGTAGCAGAGGTGGAGTGTATGTGTGGGTGGGGGGCAGAAAGCAGGGGGAAAGGGGTCAGAGGGCGAAGACAAAAGCCAGCAGCAGATCTTCAAAACAGCATAGTGATGGATTTACTACCCATGCGATAAAGCAAACAACCCACAAAACGTCTCAGCACAGCGGGGTGAAAGACTGGAGCTGCACAGTAGGGCTACACAGACACACATACTGACACTTAGGTGCCCAGACACACATACTGTTTAACAGCGAGTTAAATGGTTTAACCCTTCCAGCACTGTGTCTATCAAGACTGAAAGCGACACAGATTCCTTTCAGAGATCATGGGTAGTTTTGCAGCAGAAGACCACTAGTCATACACTCAAGCCTTTACATCGTTGTGCATGATCCTACCTCGTGAGTTGGTAGCCAGGTCGGCCACTTTCTGAAAGGCATCGAGGAAAGCCGCCACAGCAACCACCGTCGCCCTGGGAGAAAAAGAGTAAAACAGAGGTTCAGTATGGAAGTAAATATGTCACACTTTAAAGAGGAGAGACAATACACGGCACCATGTTTTATAAAACTGTGCAATAATGACGGGAGAAGCAGTACTTTGATTCAGCCAGAGGTAACATAAACACAGGTGGCTGATCAACAAGTGTGCACATGTGTGCTACATTTGAGATTATGAAGCTTACATCAACCCTGATCATTTGAAATGCTAAGTATGTATAAGAGTGTCTGTAGTAACTGCGAGTGTCTGAGTGAGTTAAGACTTAAACGTGCCCTGCTGTGTGAGGAATGTCTAAGTCTACCGCTGGAATCTGTCCGGCTCAGCAGAGCAGCTCAGAGCTGAGTTTGCTGCTCTTACAGGTCAATGAAAGGATCAATGTGGGATCTACGGGATCATACCTGCCTCTGTCATCTCGTAGGGTTGACCAAGTATTTACAAATTGTGGTATATTATAGACTGACGGAAGGGCAAAATTCAATTCAATCTCATAAAAAAAAAAAAAAGTAGTGGAAACTTGGTGTGAGATTACTTTCTGTTTTACTCATTATAGATACTATCTTGCCTGTCTGACCGACCAGCTACTTTGCTCGCTGGCAACAGGTCGACTTCATTGGCAGGTCAGCTGACTGGTTAACTGGCAAATACTAACTGACCTACTTCAGAAACAACAGGTCTCTAACGATTAAGATCACAGGTATGGAGATGACGCTCTTGGAGTCTGTAAGTATGTGTGTGTGCACGTGCATTTGTGATACAAACAGTCACGTGTTAAAAAAAAAACAGAAACAAAAATGTTCCAAGCCAAAAGAGTTTGTTCTAACCCTGAGTACCTTCATTCGTAAACACTTGTTATATTCCAAAGGGCCAACAGGAAACCATCATTACGCAACTTGTGAATTTCCATAAACAAGCCTTACGGGTAGCTTTCACAACTGTGCAACACAATACCTGAATACAGGTTGGTGGCATTTCTAAAGTGTGACTTGCACATGGAACAAAAGTGTTTTTAATCCTCAATATGTCAACACCATAACACACCTATGAGTTTACGAAGCACGTTTTTTTTTTTTTTTTTTAAACTATGTGTTTATCTTAAGACACATGCAAGGCAACGGCAGAAGTGCTCCTGACGCATGGCCTCTGTGGTGGGGTGATATCCTTATAGGGAGAAGGGTATCAGTTTTACACACCGAAGTGTGTTTACAGATCTTGGGGAGTACTACTGCACATGTGAGGCGTCGGGGCAACATCGGTCTGGGCTGAACACTACAAGTCTGAAAAGAATCTGGGGCTCAGCACCCAGAACCGGTGCTGACCACAGAGCCACTTTTAGTCGTGCCCTCTCAAAATGACTTACGTAAGGAAAAGATTTGAAATAGACTGAAGGTTTATTGTGCTCACAATGTGTTCCTCATGCTGAGTTGCACTGTATTTTTTTAAAACGTCTTCCCTCCACTGTCTCAAGACTGCTTGAGTTGTTAAGTTGCTTAAAGGAGTTACAGTTAACATCTCAGAAGGGCCTCCATACGAAAGAAAGGTAAAAACAACAGAACACAGCTGATAAACAAACCTGATCCAAAACTTAGTTTCAGGCCTAAATATTCTTCTAGATTTGAGTGACCGTTAAGTCTATTCAGTAAATAATGGCACTTTCTTTATCACTCAAAAGCGTAATATAATTGGCTGATAAGTGCTGTGTTGTTGTAGAGCTGACCAGAAGATCCTAGGGTGTGTCCTGCAAATGGAAAAAGAAACATGCACAGATTCCTTTCTATTTAAAGCCCAGTGCAGCCACTCAAGCAACCTTCAACTGATGTCTGTCTCCACTAATATATTCCCAGTACACATCGGCGGGTGGATTATAATTTACATGCACTGGCAGCAAAAGTCTTGTTCAGTCAAGTTTAAGTTGTTAATCCAAAACAGGTTTGTGTGTGAAGTGGTTTTAACAGAAGCCAACTTTTGGCATTAATGGCTCCGGCCCACTGAAGTACAATGTGCAGAAGTTTACAATTACAAGCCACAATTATCTGCTGTAACCTGCTGAGATGTCAAACTATTAAACTGGTTCACGACACTTTCAACTATCGTCAGCATAAGATGGAAAAATCATGGTTTTACACAACATTCAAAATCTTTTTCTTTTTTCTGGCTCAATTGACAATGAAATTAGGTAACCTCACGACAAATAAGTGGATATTAAGTTGCACCAAAAGGCAGATTAATCCCCAAAAAAACAAGACTTCTGTGGCTGTGAAGAAGAAAAAAAAAAGGACTCATTGCTGCTACAAGCCTTCAGCTCTGCACAGTGCTCCAACAATGACCCTGCCTGCTACCATTGGCCTTAAAATCTGCAAACGCCCACGTGCTGGAGTCAAGACAAACGACTTTTACATCTATTCCGCAAGGCCTTGGCCGAGCCAATCTAAACTCCCCATAGACCCTGAGGTAGTGTAGCAGCTTGCTATTTCTGACAATGATATATTCAGCACTGCTGCCCCCATCTATTCTTAGATCAACAGAAACTGGAATGTGACTGTAGTAAATCTAAATCATAGAAAGAGGTTGTCTTTAGCTCCCCTTGTTTGAGACAACAGGCAAAGACTCATGACACAGATAATGTGCTTTGTATGTTTGTACCTTATGTATCCGTTGATCTACCCGTATATCAATCCACTTGTCCATTTACCGACTAAACTTTTAGGGCTCCTAGTTGAGTCCAAATACGTTTTATAACCATACAGTTCATGAGCTGAATTTGAAGTTTTGAGGTGGTCTGTTTTTCACAAGATGTTCTTCTGAAGCAGTGAGAGAGAGAGAGGCCTCTGTGTACGCCTCGCTCTGCAGCTGCATCAACCATGATCCACTAAACAGACCAAACACTGACAAGTTAAAAGAGGACTGTGATTAGAAATCAGCTAGCCTATATTCCACCCTGCCCTCTTTCTTCAAAGCTGGTGTGTGTGTGTGTGTGTGTGTGTGTGTGTGTGTGTGTGTGTGTGTGGCTTAAAACCAGAATGGGCAGGGGAAAAAAACACCATATTTGAACCAAAAAAAATGACAGAACAGGTCCTACACTGTAATTGGTTGATTTCCTAGTTGCTTTGTGAGAGGGGAGCAGAGGGTCTAAATTACAGAGTAGCCTGCTTTAGGACGTCATTAGACACACAGACATATGCCGCTACCACTGCTGGATAGTCACTTATCCAGGCCGAGGAGGGAAGGTGGGTGGGTTTGTGTGTGTGTGTGTGTGTGTGTGTGTGTGTGTCCTTCTATGGGGCCTAAAGCAGATTATAGAGGTCCTTGGGTGTGGGTTATGCTGTAGTCGAAGGGGCTAGTTTGGGTGTAAAGGAAGATAGTCGCACACGTGTAGCCGCGACGCAAAAAGCATATTTAATAAATACCAATGTTTCTTTTCGTTGGAACATTGGTCATTTATTAAATTCAGCTAAACCAAAGGTTGATAAAATGATCAGGCTAAATCATCGTGGCTACGAGTGTTCGACTGTTCCTTGTACTTTTATCTTGGTAATATTAGGGTGTGCGTTCCTCCTCACTCTCATCTTGAAGGGGCTAGTTTTTCCAAAGTTTTATTTGCCTGAAACTATCTTAAAAGCAGACAGAAAAGGCTGTATTTGTAGGTCACCGTGAGCAAGCCCAGATAGCACACTCTTAATGCTACAGCAGCAGGGGCATCGCTAAAGCCAGCAATGGTGGCTTAATAATGGAAAACCAATAGGTTAAATAAAAGGACAGCGATTACACATTATAACATGGTCATATATAGGACAGAAGGCAACTTTTTAAAAGCATCTCCATTATCAAGCCGCCACTAACCTACTCGGACTGGATAAAAAGATCTCACTGACTTACAGTACTGTAGGTTCAACCGACCCTTTCACCGGTACAATTACTGCTCGATTTGTTCTTTTATCATTGCCCTGGTGCCCAGACACACAGTCATCCTACTGCCAAACAAGCAGTCATTAGCAACAAGGCTACAAATACTCCCCTGAGCTTCAGCATGGCAGGGTCACATATTTAACCCCCGAATGATGGAGACACTTGAATAACATATCACCATTAATCAGCCTTAATACTGACAAAATGGAAGAATGGGACACTGAGTGGCCCCTGGGAAGTATTGTTAAGTCGCTGAGCCTTTATCCAACCGTCACTATTAGTCTGTCTCAGGACACGTGGACACTTAAAGGGCTAGAGAACTGCCATGCATTGTTAATCAAAGGATAATTTAGGCCACAGGACATCCATATTTACAGTACTTGCTGGACAATAAGCTTTTATTTCAGCTGTCATAAAGTGTTTGTCTCCTGACATGTGGCCACTTAAAACCAACTAGGGGAGGTGGCTGGGATTGGCATTCATTGTTAACAGAAGACTTGGAATAATTTTGGCAGGAGGTGTGCAAATTTACAGCATTTGAAATACAAATTAAATCAGGCTTAAAGAAGACTAAATGGGGGAGAGGGGCACATAATGACCCCTGGACGGTATTGTTAAGAGATTAGGCTTTTATGTAGACTGTCATTGCTTGTTAGTCTAAGGACACGTGGCAACTTAAAACTTCTTCAGAGGGAAGTTGACTGAGATCTAATGTAAAAGTCCAAATAAAGCACAAAATGGGTTGAAAGCACAAGGATATAAGTCTCACCTGAGTTGGGACTGCAGTTTGCCGGCCTTTGTGATAAAGTCCTCCCAAATAGGGTAGCTGCTCTGTGGGGGGAAAAGAGACACAAACACGGATGACACAATCGTCAGAACAGATTTCATTATTCCCAGAGTTGCATAACAGTTCCATCAACATGACACCAAACTGATGCCTCGCCTCACCTGCAGGGCTGAACAGGACAAATCCAAGGCTTAGGCTTTCCCCATACATGTGACCAAGTTTATCACCCACAAATGATGTTTTTTTCCCCCCATGAGAGTAGACATGAGGGAATCAGAAAACTGAAGCTATTGGATGAAAATGTGTTTAACAGAGGTGTATGCAACTGAAAGGCATGAGGTTTGATACTGTCATGTCCTGCATGTGACAGGTTGCAAAATGGGTCGCCGGCCTCTTTTGGAAAGATCCCCACACAACAAGAGCACTAATTCATGCTATAATGAGCCTGGTTCCCGACGGGACTCTAAATTTACCTAATTCAGGTCCTGGGCTGAAAATAAGCTAAAGAGCCTCCTATTGAAACCATCCCAGAGAACAAGTGGCCCAGTGCATCGTCTCAGTAAGACAGCACCAGATATCATGCGATGAGCACATGCTCGTCACTGATGTGCTACTACTGTCAGGGGTCTGAGGAATGTCATGTTATGCTGTCAAACATTACACCCAACAACCAACTTAACTCTCTCTACCTACAGTACGCCACTATCTCTTTGCATCCCTCTCTCTCTCTCTCAACCACCACCATCACATATCAAACACTCCAGCACCATGACAAATGGGCTTTCTCTGCATTTCTTACTCCCCTTGTTGACAGCTTGGGTTTAGTGAGCCTTCACTTTATATTTGGGTACACAACCTCGTCTTTAAAATTAAAAGACTTCACTGAAAGTGAGTGTGGCTTATGTACAGACAAAGCAAATACACTAAGCCTTTGCTTATTTTCACTGTATTTCCTGGCAGCATAGTTACCTGACAGTTAAGAGACATGACGACCCAAGTGAGACACGAGAGGTGCTGAATGTCGGAGCAGTATTCATAACAAACCTCCTGACTCCAGCAGACCCGATGGCTGGCCATTTGACCTCCGCATGTCAGAGCCTTCAGACCCTGCGGGTCATGTTCTACCCTGACAGCTACATTCCCAGAATTCCTTCGGGCAAGTAACGTTACAACAGCTGGAAGAATTAGCTAATTATCGTCCCATCGACCAAGCTGCAACGCTGAGAGATAACAGCTAAATAAGATCGCGCTATTCAGCATTCAACCAATGATGGCTGATATATCCACTTCAAACTGGAAAACAACAACAACAACAACAACAACAACAACCCTGTATTAATTAACAACCCAGAGATTAGATGCAAAGAGCGCATTGAAATAATAATAATGCAAGTTAGCTAGCTAACGTTATCACAAAATGAAAACGTACGTAGGTTAATATGAGACCAGGTAGACTATAGGGCTGCTAACCAAGCCATCATAAACATCAGAAAATAATATCTCAAATTAACTCAGCTCTGACGTCACTCCGTGTTGCTTATCGACTCCTACGGACGGTTGGGTTCAGAAGTCGGTCTAACGTTAAATTACCGTTGGTTCCGCTAACTTAAATACGCTTCACGTTATCTGTTGAAGCAAACATTTACACTGGTGTTTGGGAAGTTACCTGGCTGGGGTAGCTAACGTTAGTGTGTGTACGTCGCGTGGCAGCTCTCGGGTAACATAAGGTGTGCTGAAAAGTTAACTTGGCTCACCTTCATGTCTCCGATAACAGTTTGGAAGAGTCCTCCGAGCGCGCTGCATTCCTTCTCGATCACAGCCTCCATTTTCAGGACCAAGTCCAGCGGTCAGTCCTGACTCGGTGAGCCGCTATCCAGGAAAACCAAAATACTTCCCAAAAACGGACCAACTCCTTTATAAAGATTCTGTTGTTCCGTAATCGAGGTACAACAACTTTTTTTTTGTATCTCAGACAAACACTGAAACACAAGGAAAAGCAGCTCGGTTCTGCTCTGGTGCGTTTAGTTCAAATCAAAAGAGAAATTTAAATCCTCTCCCCTCCACGCCGTCCCGTTCATACCCATGACTGGGACGTGAAGATAATATTTTGCAGTTTGCTAGTCGAAACTAGAAATATTCCCAATGCTAGGCTTGTAACGTTAATCCGTATCTTGACAGGTAAATGCCGACACTCACGGGGTTTCTTACTGCCTTCTCGACACTGACTGAGTGGGAGAAAAAACGAGTCAAGAAACAAGCATCAAGCCGCCTGACTAAAGAGGGGGGAAAATCATTTCCGGTTGATTATTTTTCACCAAAATAAAACACCAAATTAACGACGGTTTTAAAGTCGTCTTGAAACATTTTCTGTAATACGAATTTAAATTGAAAATTAGGAAATAAGTATTTGGAGTAAATCAGTAAAACAGGTGTAATCCCAGCAGGTTACTCTCAAAGGGGTATTATATATATAAATAAAAAATAAAAAACATGAGGCCAATGATATCACAACACACAGACAGCAGTTCAGACATGCACATCAGTTAATTGCAACATACATTAGACATGAAACCTTTTAAGTAAAGCTATACATTGTTTGACACTGGAGGTGTTGTTGTTTTTTATTATGAAGGAATACACTCGATACGTTCGGTATTATTCTGTTTGACTTGACCATGATGATGGGAAATTAAGGTGAGCAGTAGTGAGCGAGCGCAGGGGAAGTAACGTTGATTGATGTTTTTCATTTGGCAGCATTGAACTGCATACAACAGGGATTAAACAATAGATGGAAGTTTAAACTAGGTTCTAAATGAGCAAATGTGACTTTTGTAAGAATAAACACAGTATTTTATTCCCTGCAAGTGTTGTTTGACTTCATAAGTGTCGAGGGTGCATGATACAAGCACAATATTGTCCAACTTTTTTAGTTGATGATGCCAACCTTTTACTATTTATGTATAAACATTGGATAAACATAGACATGTTGAGCAGTTGTAGATAACGGGCGACATCTAGTGGCTGAAATAAAAAAAGAAAACAAAATAACTGCAGTGCGTTCAAATGGAATATGATATATGAACGTTAATGTCGTCCAAATACATGTACAGTTAGGGCAAG
The DNA here is from genome assembly GCF_910591455.1 of Pholis gunnellus. Lineage (NCBI taxonomy): Eukaryota > Metazoa > Chordata > Actinopteri > Perciformes > Pholidae > Pholis > Pholis gunnellus. The sequence continues at coordinate 11,011,660 of NC_136534.1, read as the reverse complement.
TATTACTGCCTGGAAGGTCAAGTGAATGACAGTACCTGCTGTGTCCTCAAGATACATCAATGTCTATGCCAAGTGTCTCGGTGAAATGGGCCAATGTGCATAAGAATATGTCGTTTAACTCCAAATGTGGTACGAAATTAATTTTAATACACAAGCAAAGAACATTTCCTGTATTCAAGTGCATGTTAAAAACAGTTGAAATAGATTAAAAAAATAAAAAAAAAACTGCAATGTACGCCATTGAGAGAAGTTGTGTGTTCAGTCTTCTGTATAGTCTATGGTTCAGTCCCCATCAGTTACAGTCTCTGTTCTTGTAAAAAAAATACAGGGCCACCTATTCACTCTCACAGATCAACAAAGGGACATTGTTCACTTGGTCAAGTCTTTGAATTATGCAACCTGAGGAATTGTGTGGGAAACGACACTGCCTGGATCACTGCTGTACGCCAGTATATCCCTGGACACTCTCATAAAGCCCATACGTATAGGTCTTCAACATTTCCGGACTTTGGCGACGCCTAGTGGTAGCATCAAAGAAGACACTGTGGCAGAAAAACAATGCACCGTATAATGACGCGAAGACAAACGCGTCTTCTTTTTCAAAACCTTTATTTCGTTAGTTCTAAAATTAAGACATTAAAAATGACAAAAACCAACAGCAGGTGTCAAAAAAACAGAAACAAATAATTGCAAACGATTTTTAAATCAATAACATTTAATAGTCTGATGCAAACATAATTAAACAGTAAATACAGCTACTAAATCATGTAGCAAGATAGTTATTCATTTTGGCATTTTATAATGCATCATCACAGTTACAATCAGGATCAAACCCTACACACATACTATACATACTTAAATGATCCATTGCTAGATAATGATCACTGTTTAATACATAGTAGTTGACAAAGGCTTTTTTTTTATTGATGGTCAGATTAAATGATTAGTTTGAAATAGAATTCAATAGAATGACAGATTTACTTAACTAATACCTTGGTCAAATGATATGTATCAGTAAGTCACAGTGGAGTTAGCCACATAGGACAGCACTCAGAAAGAACAGTTAAGCAGCAGCAGATATTATTTTGTGACTAATGTTAACCGTGAATATACAATACTTACAATATTGTGAAAAACATTGTATGCGGGATGAAACAATTTGACAAAAAGCTCACAAAAAGAAATTACAATTTAGAAATTTAAATATCAGATCAACTGATCATTAAATAGCGGCCACATAAAAATGTAATAACAGTCAGTCGTGTTCCTTAGCACCAAGGTAACCAGAGGACAGTGGAAACACTCATGTTGCATTTTAGGCTCTTTCTGACAAATTACACCACCACATTAATTTTCTGTTGTGCATAACCCATTAGCAGCATACATAGGCATGTTTTTTTGTGTTAGGAAAGGGGAAACATTCCCTCCAAAGAGGATGTGACTCAGGAAATGGGGCAATATTCAGGTCCTCACTTTAATGTTCTGCTGTGCATAACCTACAAGCAGCATACATAGGCGTGCCCATGTGTCATTGGAAATGGGAAGTATTCCCTTCCAATGACGATGTTATTCAAGAAATGCGGCGATATTTGTATGATTGACAAAGTGGACTGGAAACAAAACCATAACTGTCACAAGCATCGATCATATCTTGCAAAATCGCCCTGTATAGCCTTGTACATATACAAGGTTATGTTAACAACCTGCTCTTTTTTAACCCTGTCCTAAAATTCCTTTAACAGCCCAGACTGTGACTACCTGAACCCAAACCTTCCAATAGCACAGAAGTAGAATCTCTGCAGGAATATTATTGTTCAGAAATCTTCTCATCTATATTGTTCCTCTGAGGATATTAGTTTCCCATCAGGAAATAACAATGTTCTCACTGAACTGAACTGAATAGCAGGACTTTCAATGGAGAATCTAGACGGTGTGGCTGATGTTTTAAGACACGCTGAAGTTACGAAGCAGTTATAAAACTAGTTTGTGCTGGATTTCAAGGTTACATCCTCCACCTCTTGAAGCCCATCACCATGCTGCAGCCGTAGCATAGTGTCACCACAAATGCAAATACCTGGGACAAAGGGAGAGAAAGCAAAAAAACAACAATTGGTCAGACAAACCCAGTCAATTTTACTTACATGTGCTAACTGCAACTTTTATTAACTAACATTAAAAAGACGAATCCATTACTAGTGTCAACAGTCTCATCTTAAGACGTCTTTGTTATTCTAATCAGCAGCTAAAAAGACCTACTGGAACCTCACGTGACCCTACATATCCTACCGAACTTATTGTTTTATTAGTTGTAGCTGATAGCATGCACACAATATTCTGTTTATTGAAGGACATTTATGGTCTTTCACATTCAAAAGGTGCATGCAAAAATATAAACCCAAACGAGACAAAAACTGATGTTTCGTGAGCAGGGAGGATGTTCATGCAGATGAGTCAGCTGAGGTGTTTCTCTGACAGCCTGAAAGAGTAGCAAGGCTGATGTCAGATTTTAGTTTTACTTTAAAGATTATAATGAATTCACCCTTAGTAATAACATGAGAACTATTATTATTAGTAGTATTCTTTCAGGAACTACCCTACCTCAGCAAACAAAGTCAACAAAGAAGTTTGACATCGGGCTATAGTCATTCAGATAGTACTGTGAGTGCGTTATGATAATATTAGTTAAAATGCACAAATGATGCATATGCACTGTGCTACAGACTTCATTTGAAACGACATATAGCACTCACCGTGGCTGCAACATTAATACTGTACTGCTTCTCGTTCATGACTGTGAATATATTGCCCCGAGGGTGGGTTATACACAAGACGGTCTCAGTGCTGTTGGGCAGGGGCTTGATGTTGGCTCCTCCATTAGCTGCTGTAGTCGCTGCCTCCAACACAAAGGCAGCAAAGTAGAAGAGCAAAGCCATGAAATGGTAAAACACATCCTGAAGGAAAAGAAGAGAGAATGCATGAGAAATAAATACCAACAAGTTCAAGTAGGTGCAGCAGATGGGAACAAAGAATGGGCAACGTGTGTGTTTCATCCCATTGGACAATTATCCGACAACGCTCTGAGCTGTGAAGCTACCTGGACTTTGGCATTCACAGAACAAACCGGGCCAATCAGTCAAAGCATCAAGCGTTTACATTAATTACAAAGCACAACTTAGCAGGCACAGCAAACACGGCAAAAAAAATAATAAGAGAATAAAAAAGTGATTTGGAAACCGTCCTATTACAAAAGAATAAAGGTGGATTATTAGTCACAGAGGGAGTGTCAGAGAGTCAAGAAGGTTAATGAGAGTTTGTGCTGTCGGCTGTGCGAGCCGGGCGGGCCTACAGGCAGGCCTTTGTTGCGTTTTGGTGTGAGCTCATCATCCATGTCACTCATTGTTCAGCTGAAAACAAACAACCAACCCCACACGCCTGGCTACTCCTGGGAGCAGGGCCTGGAGCCTGAGGAAGGGCTTGTTGTGTCTGAGAGCCCAGACTTAGCACAGAGTACACTACACAACACGACAACATGGCACAGGTTTACTTTAATCTCTCATAGATATAATCATAGCAGTTATTGCACTAATAGAATATGCTCTACAATGATACAATGAGAGTGTTTTCTAGTAGTGATTTCTTGTTATTTACATTTGAATAGTCCTACTTCATATCTACATGTCGGTTATTATCGACCGATCTGAAGACTATTTGCTTAATCAAGCAATTAATCATCCAACAAGTTAATCTACTGTATAAAACACCAGAGAACAGTACAAATAAAACTCTAAATCACAATGACTAAAAGCCTGAGGCGATGCCATTAAAGGACTTGTTTTGACTTGCAAACAGTCCAAAACCCAAAGAGAACACATTTGCTATAATGTAAGTCAAGGAAAAGCCTGGAACCATCATATGTCTCTCATTTATGCTTGAAAAATGACTTCAGCTATGAGTCAGTTTATAGTTGTCAATTAGTTAACCAATTAACGCACACAACGCGTTTTGGTGAGTAGCACTGGATGCAAACATGACTTTGGTCTCTTTAAAAGAAAGCTCTGCAGAGTCCCTTTAAATTCCAGTGCTAATTTCAGTCTGGTTATTTTTTCGTGCCATGTCAATCCTAGACAGATCGACAGCACGCTGAAAACACAGACAGCTAGACAGCTGTGCATATATATCTAGCGAGACTGATAGATGGAAGGATGGATGAATGAATGATTGGAGGGACAGACGGACAGACGAGCAGGCTGACTAATGTGACTGATCAGCTGTCAGCTGTATCGACATCTCACCAAGACATTCCAGTCGGTGTTGATGCGGTCAGCCAGGCCGGTGACAAAGAGCGAGAGGTAGGCCGAGGACAGGAAGAAGGTGGTGAGGGACACAAACATCACCCAGCCCTGCAGCAGAGGCACGGGCACGTTGGAGGACGCCACCAGGATCCATACCAGACCACCAAATAACTGGGGATAGAATCAAACACTCACATTGGTCATCATGTTGAAGAGGACTCAGTAACATAGTCACAGGCTTGTTGTCAACTGTTTATGATAACTCTAGATATGTTCCCTGTATTGCACCTACCAATGCCAAATCTAAAATCTGCATACGTCACTGATATGGAAATCATTAGAATATTGTCAAATGTAAGGTGACCTGCAACAGCTGTGACTCAATGAATATCACGTCTGTTGGCGCATCAATAACTTACGAGGTTTCGCATTATCTGAAAATAAAATTAAAATCATCTCTGCTTTTCACACCAGTGTTGTCTCCTGCTAACAGCATTGGGATTGGCGACAGAATCCAAGGCAGAGCAACACGTGTGATGTTTGACATGGTGTATTTTGGACATAGGGGCAAACATGAAGTCAACACAGTGGATCAAAACACGAAAGAAGATGGTGTTATGGAACTTCCCAACTATTTATAGCCATACCACCTGTGATTAATGATAGGCGTTGGGAAAGACTTTAAATGGGTGCACGCTGATAACAGCCACAACTCGGCATTTAAATGACACTCTTTCCATCTGAGGGCCTTTTATAATATATATGCTGGCGCTGAACTGCAAACAGGCCTTTAGATAAGTAGTCAAATCATCATTTGCTTAGATAGCATGTAAAGACACCGTTAAATACTGTGATGGTGGTCATTAGAAATGAAGCCTTTTACAGGCCTGCACTGGTCTATGAAACAGTCTTGGTGACATTGCTCGAGGCGACATTTGCCCTTGCTCTGGCTGTCAAGCGAAAGTAAAAAAAAACAAAAAAAAGTCAGGCAATCACAATGAAATCAGTGTGTTAACGACGATTAAACAGTAAGCAGTATGCACATCTCAGATGAATAGCTGTGTCAATAGTCTACAATATACAGCCTGACAACATATAAGGTCATTAATTATTGACTAAAGGTCCTGCAGAGAGTAGCCTGTTACTACAACAGCACTGAGGTCACTGATAAGACTATAACACGCAGCTGAACATAGATAAGCTCTCTAATATTAAAAAAAAAACACACTTACTATTTCTACACAAATGAGCGCTCCAGAGTAAGTTCTGAATACTTCCAGTCCCAAAGGTAGGGAAACAATTGGCGCTGGGAACGAGGTGGCAGCGGGATTAGTGGCTGGTTCCGACATCTCTATATCGCCCTCTCTCTTCTCTCTAACTCCCCCTCTCCTCTGGCTCTCACCCTCCGTCTCCCACTGAAAGGACTGCGTCGGACAAAGGACGGGAGCAGCGGGGGAAATTCCTCCGGAGTCATGTGTCCCCCTGAAACAGGTCGGACAGGTGCAGGTGCCACTCCCTGGAAACCTGCGCTGCATTCAAGGACCTCACGGAAGCTCCGACACCCAGATAATCCTTTCATAAAGTACATCTCAGGGGCAAATATTGTACTTTTTACTCCACTAAATTTGTCTGCCACATTTTTTTAGATCACAATTGCTATCCAGTGAAAACCCTGTGTCTCCATTTTGATTAGATCTTTTTTCTGACAAACTGATTATGGGTCCCTTCATAGGTTGAGTATATTCTACTACTTCTTTCAGATAAATACACTATTTAAAAGCCTTCTTAGACACATACAATCATCATAGTCAAACACTGTCAGGGATCATTTTACTGATGAATGAGTACTTTTACTTTTGATACTTTAAGTAGGCTTTGGTAATAACACTTTCAGCTAAGTAAGTATATAAATGCAGGACTTTTACTTGTAGTGGAGTTTTTTCGCAGTGTTGAGGCAGGATGAAGCCGATAAAATGTGATAAAAAATCCTGAAACTAAGATTTAAATGAATTTATTCGGAAGAAGTTGCTTTTAGAGAGGGAGGCTTAATAAATCCATTGCCCATAGTGACTTACAATCAAATGTATTTTCATCTCCGCCCAGACAAGCCGTGAATTGATATAAATGTTTTTCAAAGGTTATAACTTGCCAATAGATTTGATTTTGGTCGAATAAATCTGCTGTCTGCATCAGACATAAGTAAGGTAGTGTATCAATTATGTTATAAAAGACTTCAGGGTGTGTTTGCAATGATGAAACACCATTGACGGATTACTCCTTTACTCCTCCAATTGTTTACACGGTGTTATGCTCTCCACACCCTAAATGTCAATTATTGATAACTGCGCAATCATTCACATTATAAAAGGCATATTCATCTTGTATTTCTGGTAATTCCAACACCAACTGAAGGCAGCAATTTGACTCCCATTTTGTCAGTGTGTTGGAGCACTTGGCTCCCTCTGTGTGAGCATTTACAGAAACATGAGTGAGAGGAAAAATCAAATAGTTGGAGTCATGGCTGCTGATGACATTGATTTCACACTGAGGCTAAGAAACAATGGCATGTGCACTGGTTAACTTTCCCAGTGCGTGAGCAAATAAGTTTGAAAAGTAAACATTACCTTAAAGGTTAGCTGAGGAGAGAAGAGAACATATTGCCAAAGCAACATTTACCATGTTTGCACTAAAACATGGAACTGAAACGTCAGGTATTGGAGGGTATTTTGTTGGGAACACAGTTTTTCTTCATCAAATGGTGACGTCAAATTGCTATGTTGTTAATTCAGTTGGTGAGAGCAGTTTTTTACAATCCACATAGAGTTAATGTTTAGCCAGGACTTGGTTTATGTGAACCAATATTGATATAACCTCTTAAAGGGCACTGAGCTTAGTTCACTTTAGTGGCTGGCAGTTAGAATCAATACGACCGGTATAAGACCCCTGTATCCTGACATGCAATATAAGACAATTGTTTAAAAGATCAGCACTGCTAGATTAGAAATCTTTTTCAAGGCCGATTTTCTTTTTCGAGCATCAAAGAAGTTTTGAGATCACATATTTGTCACAGTTCTCTGTACATGGAAAGCCATTTAGTCTCCGGTTAGTCTCTGGAGGCCGCACAGTCATCTATGGAACAACAGGAAGCCAGATTTAAATAAGTAAATTGTGAAATATAACATGAGTCTATCAATCATTTAATTTTCCAGATTTTTATTGTTCATTTTAGAATCAGCGGAAGAAACATTAAGAAGACACAACAATGCGCGTTACACTTTTCGCTTTGAAATACTAATAATTGGTAAAAGCAGGAACACAATATGAAGAGGCAACGAGAGGATAAAAGAAAACTCATTCAGTGTCATTTTTTAAATGGATAAATCACCTTTATTTATATTTTAGTGCTTTTTAGATCATTTCTGAATTAACAGCATATTTGACACCACTAAAAGGAACAGCTGTAATCAGACTATAACCAAATTTATTTCCAGACCAGTAAGAGTGGTAATAATCAGATAAAAAATGGTGGGCACTAAATGGCATCAACTGAAAAACAAACAAATGCCCACAGGACCTTATTTCTCACACGCCCATGAAAATTTTGTAGTACAAGGCGCGTCATTAAATTTCATTGTTGAACGTGAGACCTCGGCACAATCCTCATTGTCACCATGATTATTGGGCTCCCCGCTTTGCCAGACTTCGTCACTTAACAGATCAGTCCCATCCACCCACTTCCATTTGCCCTCTTGCTCCTTGTCAAACAGACCGATCCAGGTTATCTCAATCGTTCTGATGACAAAAGCCAGCTCTTCTTTTGTGGTTATGGTCAGCAGGTCAGCTCCTTTCCCTTTACAGTAGATTCTGCTGCTTTCCCAGGTTTTTGTCTCTCCTTGAGCAGAGAAATAGTAGCACTTGTCTCTGAATGATTCCCATCCTTTGGGGCAAGGTTGATCTAGAGACAGCACATGTATATTTTAGTTAGTTTTCGTCTTAAGCTAAGATTTGGGGACCAGCAAGGAACAAGTTTTGTGAGCTTAACACCAGGTTCTCAAGACTAATTTCCGTAAGTGACACAAGTCAAGGTGGCCACTCCTCACACCCCAGAACACATAAGCCTATCAGACTAAAGAGAAACTGTTGGACGAGATTTTTAAAAAATTTGATAAAGAGGCAGTCATAGTAAATAGTTGACACTCTCCACATCGTATAGGCTACTGTAACTAAATGTACAGGGGGCAGAAGCTCCGGTAGATTTAGCCTACCATTTGAAAGTCCTGTTCATTTTTGAAACAATGGGTCCTTGATTTCAGACCGTGGCAGACAAAACAAGGCTTCTCATTTCTACGCTGCAACCATTTATTTTGTTGGCAGAAATGACAGCTATATGTTTTCACTTTTACCGTTACTTGCAAAGTTTGGTCATGAGGACTATAAGAGAGTGGTAAACACATGGTATCTCAGATAATGAGTTTGGCTGGGATTGCTAGAGTGTAAACGTCTCTAAACCCAACAGAGATGATTACTAATGCTAGCCTTCACTCTGTTACAGTAGCATCCACGACTGCCTTTCACAGGAAGTGCAATCATAAATGGCACTTATACCAATATATTAATTCTCTATAATGTGGCAACACAAAGATCAAGCTTCAGTGTGTTGCAAAGACTCATAGCGCCACTATCATGCAGTCAGCCTGCACTTGGTTAAATGATTCCTACACAACTGTACTAAATATTGTAGTTGTGGTTAGAATTTAACAGTGATGCAGATTAATCTTTCACTTTTGGTGCAAAAAGCCTGCTGTTTACAAGACGTGGACTCTGAGAGTTGCTATTTTGGATACCACACTTTTGTGCTGTCTGTTTAAAAGTACACAGGAAGTGTTCAGTAATTCTGTTTAACATTAAACAGACAATACAGGAATATTTAGACCAGTTAGATTCAGAGATAAATAAGAGCAGCAGAAAATGTAATGGGTTGCCTGAAATGATGCTGCATTAGTTAGAATTACTCATGTTATCATCCTGGCCCTTGTGCTTAATGGAGTATACTAGCATGCATTGTGTGATCCATCCAAGTCTATTTTCTGCATCTAAGTTCAATTTCCTTTCTACAGTAGTGAATCTACGATTCCATTCAAGTTTTAATTTCTTGCATAAGTACATTTCTTACCTGTTCTGTTGAGATTCAACCTGTTGACCTCCTCCTGTAGCTTATCTCGACTCTCCACCGTAGCGTTGTATTGGCTCTGCAGCACCTCCTTCTCTTTTGTCAGGTTGAAGGAATGAATCTTCAGTTGGTCTCGCTCATCTCTCAGAGTGTTTTTGTCCATGGTCAGGCAGTAGATCATGTTTTCCAACTTTGAGTCCTGATGATAGCCGGTAGCCCTGGAATCTGCAACAAGTTCATTTAGAATCAGTGAAAAAACATGAAAATCATCAAGTGACTAGTGAGTCTATACATTATAAAATTTTCCGGGTTTTTATTGTTTATTTTAGAATCAGTGGAAGAAACATTAAGAAGACACAACAATGCGCGTTACACTTTTCGCTTTGAATTACTAATAATTGGTAAAAGCAGGAACACAATATGAACAGGCAACGAGAGGATAAAAGAAAACTCATTCAGTGTCATTTTTTAAATGGATAAATCACCTTTATTTATATTTTAGTGCTTTTTATATCATTTCTGAATTAACAGCATATTTGACACCACTAAAAGGAACAGCTGTAATCAGACTATAACCATATTTATTTCCAGACCAGTAAGAGTGGTAATAATCAGATAAAAAATGGTGGGCACTAAATGGCATCAACTGAAAAACAAACAAATGCCCACAGGACCTTATTTCTCACACGCCCATGAAAATGTTGTAGTACAAGGCGCGTCATTAAATGTCATTGTTGAACGTGAGACCTCGGCACAATCCTCATTGTCACCATGATTATTGGGCTCCCCGCTTTGCCAGAATTCGGTGGCAAGGTTTATCTAGAGGCAGCACATGTGTATTTTAGTAATTGTGATCCTGAAACTGCTTTGTTTTTTAAGCTAAGATTTGGGGACCAGCAGGGAACAAGTTTTGTGAGCTTAACACCGGGTTCTCAAGACTAATTTCCGAAAGTGACACGAGTCAAGGTGGCCACTCCTCACACCCCAGAACACATAAGCCTATCAGACTAAAGAGAAACTGTTGGACGAGATTTTTAAAAAATTTGATAAAGAGGCAGTCATAGAAATAGTTGACACTCTCCACATCGTATAGGCTACTGTAACTAAATGTACAGGGGGCAGAAGCTCCGGTAGATTTAGCCTACCATTTGAAAGTCCTGTTCAATTTTGAAACAATGGGTCCTTGATTTCAGACCGTGGCAGACAAAACAAGGCTTCTCATTTCTACGCTGCAACCATTTATTTTGTTGGCAGAAATGACAGCTATATGTTTTCACTTTTTCCGTTACTTGCAAAGTTTGGTCATGAGGACTATAAGAGAGTGGTAAACGGTAAACACAAAGACTCATAGCGCCACTATCATGCAGTCAGCCTGCACTTGGTTAAATGATTCCTACACAACTGTGCTAAATATTGTAGTTGTGGTTAGAATTTAACAGTGATGCAGATTAATCTTTCACTTTTGGTGCAAAAAGCCTGCTGTTTACAAGACGTGGACTCTGAGAGTTGCTATTTTGGATACCACACTTTTGTGCTGTCTGTTTAAAAGTACACAGGAAGTGTTCAGTAATTCTGTTTAACATTAAACAGACAATACAGGAATATTTAGACCAGTTAGATTCAGAGATAAATAAGAGCAGCAGAAAATGTAATGGGTTGCCTGAAATGATGCTGCATTAGTTAGAATTACTCATGTTATCATCCTGGCCCTTGTGCTTAATGGAGTATACTAGCATGCATTGTGTGATCCATCCAAGTCTATTTTCTGCATCTAAGTTAGTAGTGAATCTACGATTCCAATCAAGTTTTAATTTCTTGCATAAGTACATTTCTTACCTGTTCTGTTGAGAGTCAACCCGTTGACCTCCTCCTGTAGCTTATCTCGACTCTCCACCATAGCGTTGTATTGGCTCTGCAGCACCTCCTTCTCTTTTGTCAGGTTGAAGGAATGAATCTTCAGTTGCTCTCGCTCATCTCTCAGAGTGTCTTTGTCTATGGTCAGGCTGTAGATCAGGTTTTCCAACTTTGAGTCCTGATGATAGCCGATAGCCCTGGAATCTGCAACAAGTTCATTTAGAATCAGTGAAAAAACATGAAAATCATCAAGTGACCACTGCTACACAGAGAACTTATTTATTTCAAGTGTTCAAAGGAGTATTTGCTGTGTACTTATGCTCATTGTTGAGGCAGTATTGTACTTACTGTGTGCCACCACACCTAAGATCACAATCAGCAGAAGAAACCCCAGACACACTGCAGCAGCTCCAATCCACCACACTAAAACACAAAATTGTCACAATAAGGTAATGAAAAATAACGAACAAGCAGTGCAGATGTCTAATTTAGCTGAATGGTATAATTAGCAGTACTTTGTCCCCATCCACATTTCATCAAGCACAACATAGCACTTTTATAATTACTACAGCTACTGTTTCTGTTAAATGTTGTGCTGTATATTGGCAGGAATATGGTTATATGTGTACTCTTACCTGAGCTGTGAGATCTCCATCCGTACTTTGGTCTATTGTCAGAAGGCATCAGATTCAGACTAGCTTCCCTAGCCTCCTCTGACTTGTTGCTAAATGTCACAGACATCTCCCAAATTTGTGGTCAGTATTTGTGTCAGTTTTTCTTCAGGCTCAATGATTTGCTGAGACTGCAAATACAGACTTGTGGGAAGGACATGGTTGGTTTGTGCTGGAGTCAGCAGAACTCTGGGATTTTTTTAATATTAGTTGTGAGTTCTGGACATGTGAAGCCTTTAGTTACAAAAATGTTTATCATTTGTTAAGATTACTGTGCACATTCATTTACATTTACCATACTTCATAGATGTATGCTTGTAATTGTGCATCAGTGTACAGTAGCAGTGTATTTTAACCTGCGACTTAGTTTCTGTCTTTTATTTGCATCAGGATTGCGGCTGAGCATTTAATGATGGCACACTTACAGTATAGTCTGCAATTAAAAGAGGATGTAAGGGGTAAGCCTCCCTTGATAGCTCGCAATGTAACCTTGCAGATTATACAGAGTAGGGCAAAGCAACTTGAAATATATTGGTCCATATTTAAATATTTAAAGTCACCACATGTACAGCACCGTTTTTGTACAAATAAAGACAATTGTTCATGTTCAACGCCATAACAAACAACAACAATAATACATGATTGATTTTTCACAATGTCTTGGTTCAAGGTCAATACTGTTGAATGTGAATGACAGGAGATGTCCTCCCATATTCAATCCATAGCAATCATGTATTAACTAATCGGACACAACCAACAAGTGCAGCACCTGCAATAACATTCAGTTGGTTTGTCGGTGATGTAGGCAGATGAGACACTTATTCATTGTCATTAGTCAACTGAGGCAAAATCACAAAAAAAAATAAAATAATCATACACATATTGTCACCACTGCAATTGTAATGCTTACATGTCGTTGATACTGCAGTGAATTGAATTGAGTTTTCTTTAAAGTGTTTTAAGGAAGTGGCAATTTTGTCTCTAATATGTTACACTGCAAACCCTCAGTGTTGTGCACCTCCAGGGGCCTAAAGGTGCACAACACTCAAAAATATGTCAAAGGGCAGAAACCTCAGCAGCAGCAAAAGAGGAAACATTTCATGGGAATAAGCAACCGGTTACTGGAACACAATAAGAAAAGTGCTGATGTCGAAACTGATTGCGGTGCATGAAGAAATCTTAAGAATCACCAAATATATTACAGTTCCTCCTGAGGAGAAATGACCAGTTTTCATGGTAATACATTCAATAGTTGTAATGTGTTGTCATATTTAATGTATGCAATGTTAAAGTCAGATTACAGAAAGGGCATATTGGCTAGAACATTTTTTGTCTTCTGCTACTCATTTTAAAATAATATTATTAATGGAAGTATCCATCCATTTAAAAAAAAAACACAAACAGAAAAACAACTTTATCTCTTTTTTTGTGTTTCACATACATGTGTAACTCAGTGACACTTCACCATTCTCAAAGTCGCATTTCTCTTCATTTTATGCAGTTGAATCTGGCATTTTCCCATGAAGTCATCTTTACCATTCAAACCCTCGTCTTCGTCCCAGACCTCAATCTCCAGGATGTCGCTTTGGGCATCCTTGAAGTCAAACCACTGTTTAAATACTGAGGCTTGATTGTTGTCAATGACTGTGCTTGTCCTCGTCACTTTGCCGACTGTCATTTACATTGAATTAAAGTAGCTACATTTTATTTTAGAACAATAGTGACACACATTAGACAAACCTTTTTACATTCATTACTACTCTAATATCCCCATTATTGTATTTCAAGGTAATTTCCCAACTTTTTGTTGCTAGAGATTGAACATTTGAAATTGTGAAATCAGCTTTTTGACCATGTAAAACATACATAAAATGTATGATCGCTTTAACCTGCCAATCATCGCCTTTGATATCACCTACAAACTGTACAAACTCACTTGCTTATGTAAAGAGATGGAGATGTCCTACCTTGATATATGTGTCTGGAGGAGAGAAGATATCACCACGATGTAGAAAGGACTTATTCAGAAACACTTTTGCTGTTTTTCCTTTGTATTCACCAGATCCATCAATGGCTACAAGAATCGCACACTTCATCCTTACTCTTCACTTCTTCACCTGTGTGTGTGTGTGTGTGTGTGTGTCTGATTGGCTTAGCACGTTGTGAACACTTGGGTGAAGGAAGGGAGCACAAATCAAGGTTCAATTTCCTTTTGCATTTTGTGTTTGAATGATACACCTTTAGTTGGATTTTTCTTATTTCTAATTCAAATGAGGTTTTGCTTAACAGCTCAAATATATTAGTGTCCATAAGTAAGCACTGTTTGCCTTTGTGCAGGTATAAGCCTACAGCAAGATCACAAGTTATAAAGTAACTACAGTAAGAATTCAAAAGCAATACTGGTTTAGTTGTTAAAAATGTAAATATAAAAGCAAGCCAACGGCCAGCATTGAATTGGCACACTTGAGTTTTAAACCCTAAAAACAAACAAGCTTACTTGCACAAACCATTCTGCTACCAACCCAAACTATATGTATTGCTTGATAAAAGTCTGTTTAAACTAGAGCTTAAACAATCTGCTGATTCATTCAGGAATCGCCAAATGCAAGAAAATTAGCCAAATGCAAGAGTAGCCAAATGCAAGAAAATTGAATGTGCTCAATATGTGCACTACAGTATACAGGCACTCAATGGCACGAAGAAGTAGATGAATCAATTAATCAAGAAAGCAGTGTGCATAGTAATCGGCAATGAGGATTGTTGCAACCAAAATTAAAACTCTTACTTAGAAAGGACTAAGAATTTAAGGCTATATAGTCTATATAGGGAAATTCTGAAAATGTATGTCATTTGAGCTGATTTTGACTTTAATTTTCTCAGAAATTGTACAGTAAAATCTCATGAACTTAGACATGGACATAGTAGGGATTCTGATGAACAATAATCCAGTGAAAGTTTGATATAACCTCTGAAGGAATTCCAGTAATCAAAGTCCAAATATGAGGAAATTGTGAATATGAATGCCATTTGAGCTGACTTTCCCTTTAATTTTCTAAAAAATTGTACAGTAATAGCTCATGGAATTATACATGTACATAGTAAGGGTCACCGTGAACAACAATCCAGTGAAAATTTTTTTTTAAATTAGTTTTTATAAAATGTCAAATATAGGGAAATTATGAATATCAAAATGTAATTTGAGCTAACTTTACCTTTAATTATTTCATAAAATGTACAGTAAAATTACATTCCATTTGACGTGGAGATATTTGGGGTCATCATGAACAGAACTCTAATGGAAATTGTAGCTAACCAATGAAGGAAATGTTTTTATTACAGATCAACTTATATTAGGTAGTATTATAATTCCGAACCTTTTTTCAATTAAAGATTATACAGCAGTGTCATTTCAGATTTTATTATTGTTGTATTTCACAAAATGACGTTGTTTTTGACTTGTTATATCAAATTGGACAAATTATTGATGAAATATAGATCATATCATATCATATCATATCATATATCATATCATATAGATAAATATGAAATATAGAGTTAGCGGAAAGATTAACGTGACAACTTCCGGTTTCTTTAGACGAACATCCGGTTTTCAGAATAAGATGCCAACAAAGTATACATATTGCATAATGGAAATATGATTAAATGAATTATATTCACATTAAGTATAAAACATGCTACCTGCATCTCGTGAGTTAAAGGGAAAATACACCTACATTGTGCGTAAAGTGTCTTTATTTTTTGATTTGAGGGTTGCTGGAAATTAATAATACCTGACTGACAGTCGATTAAGATATTTTACTAAAACTCTGAACTGAATTTGTACCTTCAAATGGCACATTTTTTTAAATGATTAAGGTACTATAAAAATGTTTTTCTCAAAAATTCCACACAATGACTAATGCATATATGTTCAGGACAAAATGGGTAGTATCACAATATTTGAGGTTCTACAAAAATATTTTTCTCAATAATTCCATACAATGACTGATGTATGTGTAATCAAGGCATCGTTGACTTAATAATTGTTAATAGTTTTTTTAAAAATGTCATAATAACAATAAATAACCACAAACAAACGACTAGGCTGTCCTAATTTGCATATCCCAAGATGCATTGCGTGCCGGTGAAGATTTTATTTGAACAAACATGGCGGCGAGTGATGCGAGAGCTGGAGAAGCGGCAGTATTCACTTTTAAACGTAAGTATTGGGTTTCAACTCACTCGAATGTCACCGATACTATTGTTGAAGCAAAATAATAGATCGTATAACATCACATGTGTGTTAAAATGTTCCGTTAAGTTACGTGACGTTGGTAACTGACAAGCTAACTGACGTTAGCTGCTGTGCTATTACCGGCTGCCTGCATCCGACCATAGTTAGCCTTAAAGTAACTTTTAATAACTTCACTTTCAAACCTCACAGGTTGAATAATATCTTACTGAGATTGTGATGATTTTACAGATGATTTATACTTCATATCATGTACATAAACGGACCAACGTGAGCTCAGGTAGACAGGTTGTGAACCTGAAATATCACTTTAAGTCCGGTAACGTTAAGATTAATTACACGAATACACTGAATATGAGTATTTTGCTAATTCTGTTCTTGTTTTGTTACAGGGAGCCAGGAGCTGAGGGGAGAACGATGGACAAACATTCAGCAACCATAGCTTTGTATTAAGACATTAGTCTATTTATAATATCTCCATTTGATCATCTGTACTTAAGGTTACAGTTACATTAGCTCTCATCATTATAAAGCCTTCACTAATAAGACAACCAGTTAATCCTTTTGATGTGTTAATGTTGCTGTCGTAGTTTTTAAATTGAAATAAGACATCCATGTGAAGGATTTCTGTGTGAATTTGTGTATATTCTGCTGTGTAAATTATAAAAAAACTATGTTACTGCAAGTTAATAAACACGTTTGCTGATATTTGTTTTGCTGCTGTTAATGTTAACTGTCTTGATTTCCTCTGCCTTAGGATATATATATATATATATATATATATATATATATAATCCCGTTAATGCAAACAGGAAGTCCTCTGTAGCGTAGGCCATCTCATTTCGTAGACCGCACGGTCTACGCAGTCCTCAAAGGACGCGGCCCACGTAGACCACGAAGGCTGGGTGCTCCAAAGGATGCAGCCCCTGTATTGAGACACAGCTTACTAGCTGTGACTTAGTCATGTGAAACAAAGAAGTTTAGTAAATAAGAATGTGATTCAACACTGGTTTCAGAAGTATGCTTAATCAGAGCATTTATGTAACTTTCACCTGCATCATAGAGCTTGTGACGCAGGCATCTACTGGAGCGTTTCTGATATTAAGCTCAGTTTGTACAAAGACATTCAACACATTGGACAGGGGGCCATCAGGGTCTGGTAGACTTTCAAATTCCTGGTCGCAGCTGAACTTCAGGGACCACAACACCAGGCCGACGATGACCACACGGTCCAGTCCAGTCAACTCCAAACTCCATGTCAACCTGCAGTTAAAAGAGTTGAGGTTAAAGGGTCTGTTCAGCCAAAAGTAATGTTTAAGCTATTATGGTCAACATGTCTACAGAACTGTGAGTCATTTTCAGTCAGTTCATTTTTTAGAACCTTGTTTGAAATATCATTTGTTTTATCATTTCCTTTGATTCTGGATGAACATGCCATTAAGAGCTATGGCATCAGAAAGAGATGGATTGCTATAGGGAGCAGAGAGCTACGACGTATAACTATCTCTCTAAAACACTGCTTGTTTGATCACAACATTTTAGCAACACCTTATTGAAGTTTTGAAAGTGCCCATGATATGCAGAACAAAAAGAATCCACATTTACAGGCCTCTCTATTAGTTACATTATGCTTCTGATACATGCACTTTGGAATGAACCTTCCCTACATTATTGATAATATAAAAACTGTGTAATGTTAGATAAAGTGGGGTTCATGTCGACATTGTCCCATGTAGGAAAGTAAGGTCATAGTAAAAATATTCAAACCTGTATTGGGTCCTGCTGTGCCTCATGTTCATGGAGAGTCCACAGTTGCAGCGGGGACTGGTTTCCCTCAGTGCGTAGTCGGTGGCAGTTCCAGCCATGCTGGAAAAACTGAAGGTGCTTCTGTACGTGGGGTACGAAGCACCAGTGCAGAGCAGAGAGATGCATTTCCTTGTCGGGATTGAGAAGGCCTTCTCTCTCAAGGTTGGTAAAGATGGTGTAGAAGAGATCAAGTACGCCGCCATAAACGTCTCTCCAGAGCCTTTCTATTCTGACGGGGAAACAAATATTTAGTCTGCCTACAATGACAGTTTATTACAAATATTTGTGTTCATCTCTTAAAAGGATAAGTTGACTGCCTGACACTTTACATTAACTTTAGCAAAGCTCTTCTTCAGACTTCACAATAGAAATAGGTTAGTCTAGGGTTAGCACTGTTGGAATATCAGCTGAACTAATCACAGTTTAAACCTCTTCAATCCATATTTACAGTTCAATAATCAAACTAATTCAACATCACGTTAAACAGGATTCTTCTGTAATGTGACACTGTGGGACATCCACTACATGGAAGTCTGAATCATTTCATTCTTTTATTGGGGACAAAACTATTTCAAATGTAAAACATTTGGTGTCCTAATTATACTTTTATAATTATACGTTAAAATAGTTCTTGTTTAAGGAAAGCTGAGAGAGAAAACAGCTGATTACTAACTTTTCAAAGGCAGTGTAATAACATAGAATTGAAGAGAGTTTATACTGCCATCTTTTACAAAGGGTTATTTTGATAAATGTTTGAATGGACGATTATGTTACCTTTGATTATGGATGCTCCTTATGGTTCGCCACCATGTAGCGTGCAACGTCAACATTTTTCCCCGCCTTTATCTGACCTCACACGAGATGGCACACCGTAGACACCGACAGCTTCCAGAAAGCTTCTTAGGACTGTTGCTGCTCGATTGTTGGTGGCGGCACTCAAGTACACTATTAAACGAATAAAGCCATCAACAGCACCATGCAAAACAATACGCCATCTGAAAAAGATATGTATGAGCACAGATTAATATGAGTTCCACTAAAAGTCACTGCTTAACTGTAAACAAATCCAATAGAGAAAGTGTCACTTTCAAAATATGTTCTAACTGACCTGTGCATACACACCACTTAAAAAGCCTAAAGGTTCAAAGAACCAACCAGCTTTACTCTTAATTTCGATACTGGCACAAGCCAGGTAAAACTGATGTTCATGTGCAAGAACTTTAATGGATTTGCTCCATCCATCATGGATAAATCAAAGGCTGGCTTGCAGTGATGCTGATGGGTTAATTCAAATTGTAGATGGGCCTATCTTTGTAACTGTTCTGGATATACAGTTGTTGGGAAAAATCAAAATGACTAATTAGTATGCATTTAATAATTAGTGAATGTTACACATTTAACATAAGCTCATGTCCTCTGTAAGCATTTAAGGCCTTGTACTCTGTGACACTAGGCGTCTAAGCAGCTGTTTAGTCTATCCGAAAGAACACTCAGCACTGCTTATAATAATAATAAACCTGTAGACGGCGTCAATACTTCATGACGTCTTCCGATTACGATAAAAGTGACCTTTGTGCTAGAACCAATTGTTACAGTGTCCAGATACGTAGCTGTATGAAGGCGACTCGTATGTGTTATCCTTTCGTGACGTAAATTACCCTGTGCCAGCCCACTGCATGTTGTTTACTTAGTATAAATATCAGACTCGGAGACAGATCTTCGAGCAGTCATGATCCATGTATACTGTATGTGAATCAACTCTGTCTCCTTCTTTGCAAAGAATAAATGTCCTGTTTAATGATTGTTACCACAGCTCGAGTGAATTTTTCTATCAACAGTATACTGGGTAGTAAGTATCTTGAAGTAGTACAATCTACAGTGAAGTGAATGTTTGAGCAATGGTTGGGATGGTTTATGTGTTTTTGATACCTTATTAGTTTATGAATGCCGTCAATGTGCCATAAACTGTTTGGTGCTGGAACAGAGTACTTCCTGTGCCTTCTTGGGTTCAGACTGGCACTAAGTAAGGCTGTCTTTTACCACATTGTGAGGAAATCAGCAAGTAGACCAAATCCCAGAATATAGGTAAATAACCACCAAATAAATGATAATGACTACTGTCCCTTACTTTGTATACGTATGCCTTGTGCATTCAAATGCCCAACCATCATTTTGTATCCAGTGTTGGGATGTTGCTGCAGAATTTGGGTGACAGTTTCATCCAAATCGTTGTCCTCTAATGGAGTTAATAGATCGTGGACTCTGATCATCAAAAATAACAAGACAAAAGTCAAAAGAGACAACAAAAGAAATGTCACCTAACTCACAGTACAAAAAGAACACACTGATCACAAGATGTACGTTGATCTGTCGTAAACTGCAGTTTAAGGTTGAGATTATTTTAAACCTGTCATCTGGAACAAAATCACCTGGCGTGCTTTAGTTCCTGTGTTTAATCTAAACCCAGCTATGTGCTGTAGAAATAAATGAAATGTGACTAGAGGTCATCATGTCTCAGGTTTAACTTTAACCTGCTGCCGAAGGACAGAGGTCATATCACTTTTTACACTTTATTTATATTTTAAGTAAAAATATTTCACATGGTGAGTTGGATAGATTGATAGATGACTTGGCTCAGCGCAATGCCAGTATGGATGTGGAAGTTGACCAAACAGTGTTTGACAGTCTTCAAGAAGACTGCGGTCAAGTGAGCCGTCATCAGCAGGACGTTGGTCACGTCAGCCGGCACTTGAAATGTAATGCTTGTCTATTTGGAGTGCTACGGTACGGGTGCTTGGATAGCCCAAAAAGCCCGGAAATAGATCAATCATTTTTCCAATTTTATATAACAAGTCAAAAACAACGTAATTTTGTATATTAAGTGAAATACAACAATAATAAAAATCTGAAATTACACTGCTGTATAATCTTTATTGGAAAAAGGGTTCGAAATTATAATATTACCTAAAAACATTTCCTTCATTGGTTAGCTAAAATATCCATTGGAGTTCTGTTCAAGATGACCTCATATATCTCAGTGTTTCCCCTACCATTCTATAGGAGGGGGGGGGGGGGCCCGATCCGCACGCACACGCACACACACACACACACACACACACACACACACACACACACACACACACACACACACACACACCCACCAGCGGATGTGGTGAAGATGCAACATCTCTTTTCTTGTTGTCCCAAAGGCCATGTTAGGTGTTCCAATATGAATTAAAATAGATTATTTAGGTAGATAACAAAAAAAACAGCTGGTAGGAGCAGAAGGAACATCCTCGTCTTGGCTGTTTTCTCAGATGTTTTTCCTGGATATGTTATTTTTTTGTGTGTAAAGTCTGTTAGCATCAGTTCTGTTTGTATGTGTTGGAATTTAACAAATTAGCCTGCATTAAATGTATTTAAGTACTGCACATAAGTAACATTTTTACATTTACTTCATTTTGTCTCGTGAAAATTGTAAAAAATGTAATACAGTATCACTTGATTATGCAATAAAACCTGCATTTAAAAAAACATTCTTAGGATAATACATTTACCATTTTGTAAAAAAGATTGTTGTAACACAAACATCAAAGGCTACACACAAATGTCGGGACAGTGACACACTCATGCCTACATGCAGACACACACACAAAACACAAACACATAGCTCTATCTTCATGCAATCATGATTAGGCTCATTTGTACTGTGTAGAAAAACAGACAAAAATATTGCAATTGCTATAAAGTTTTATCTTTAATTGTCATGCTTAAGTGACTTCATTCTTTTAAATAAGCCATTAGGTAAAAAGCAAGCACAGCATATAGCTTAACAATACAAACATTTTCTAACATACAAACGATTCAGTTCTAACTAACAAAATCTACTAATGAAGAAGCCATAGTGGCAAGAACTTTACCAGCATTCACAAAAAAAAGACAGCTAGCCACAGATAGTCTAAGAAACCCCTCTCTTCTAAATGCTTAAGTAAATTAAACTACAAACACACTTGAAGCTGCTGTAACCATAAACACAAGAGTTAAGGCTGCGGCTTTCAAAAAATGTCCAGGATTTTAAATTGGCCACAGCCCATATTCCTATACCCAGGACATCATCCACTTGCTATTTTCACAAAATAGCTCCTTTAGTCTCTTTGCAAGACCACTTCCGTGTCCGACAGATTTGTAGAGCCTCATCATACTAACGACACTGTCATAGTCATGGTCCAAGTAAAGCATTGATATGTCTTTATCAAGGCTTAACTGCCCAATATATGACAGCAAATCTGTTGGCAGGAAAGTTTCTTGTATTTTCTTACGGATGTGTATTTCTAACCTGTCATATAAATGCTAGTTCTACACAACATGTCTACTTATATCTCTTTTGCATGCAAGTCTGAGAGTCTCATTGACTCATGATGATGCCAGGGCAGGTGTCCCTCCTCTTCCTCCTCTTCCTCCTCCCCCTCTTCTCCTGCTCTTTGGGAACTCGCAGATGAAAAACATGGTGGCTTCACACTCCACATGACTCCATGCCCCAGTGGTGAGCAGCTCCACACAGCTTGAGTTTGTGGTGGGAGCTACTCTAGAGCTGAGCTCCTCTTCTTGGCTCCACGCTGCAAACCCCTGCAGAGGGCTGGAGTCTGCATACACAAAAGTGCTTGTTTCATTCTGATGACCAAAACAGACGGAGAGAGAGAAATAATTAGAAAGTTCATCTAAAGGTTCCCGGGAGCCTTTGGCCCTAAATATTCACCCTCCTTTAGAAAACAGTGGCAAAAGAGGACAAAAGACAAAAATTGGAAACTCCATCTGCTACCGTGTGTGTGTGTGTGTGTGTGTGTCTTCGTGTACATTATGAGCATCTGACCACTTACTGTGTCCTTGCTTTGAGCCAGCACTCCTATATAAACTCTTGTCAGTCCTGCCTGACTGACATAGTCTGCCATTAGATGGTTGGTGTTGCTGGTTTTTGGCATGGCCAGGGTGCCTCCTCTCAACTTGCAGTTCATTGAAGCCTCTTTGAACCTCTTAGGCTCCTTCACCAGCAGGTAGTACCTCTCTTCTGTTTCCTTCAGCCCCAAGATGACTGCACAGCACAGGATTAACAGTCTTTAGAAGGTAGAAAATGTACTGTATTTACATGATACATCTACTAAATAGTTTTCTTTGGAGAGAATCTGTATGTTCAAAGGAAATAAAATAAAAATAAACTACAAAACAATATGTATTTGGTAAAAAGAAAAAAAGACATTAAATGAAAAAATAACAAGAAACAAAAAAAATCAGAAGCCAGTAGGCCAGTGTGAGGTGCCATTAAACCTTTTCTATAGCAGGCTTTAGCCTCATGATTGTTGGGGCATTGACATGGCATTATGAATGAAAACAAGGACGTAGTTTCATCGTATCTAATTTCCAGCTCCAATATGCTTCTCAGACCAGTAATCACAAGAAAAGAGACAGAAAATTGAAGAGAGAAAAGCTGAGTCTCTTTGTCAAAGTTCATCTAATTACATGCCAGGGGTAAACACAGGCATGAGAAGAAAAGTACATAATGTAAGTCTTTCATACATACGAAGAAAAGGCAAATCAGGAGTGGTGTTGTACATTCTAAATAACAACAACGTAAGGGAAGGGAATATAAAGAAAAGAAAGATATATTGAGTTGCAAACATGTTTGTTTTTTCTTAGATGGCCTACAAATTCATAAATTCAATATCAAGTCAATATAGCTTTTCCTTTTTTTATCTTTAGAGCTACATGTTGTGTTTTTCACACTTTTGAGGATACTGAGGAACTTACTGTAGTGTGTGCTAAATCATAGATATTACTCGGCACTCACCATTCTTCACAAACTTGACAGCATTCCTCAGCTTGCCGACATTGACATCCAGCTGTCCAACCACCTTCCTGTATCTGCCACAGTCACATGTTGTGCCTGGTAGTAAACAAAGGCCAGCACACGTTTATTTGAGTGTGTACAGGATTTTATTGTACATAATTAACCTTTCTGTTTTATGACTGTGACAAAACCGCTGTGCTTTCTTTGTTGTGTGCTTTCATAGCCATTCGAGAGCCTACAAGTTCTCAGTCACTCTATGCAGACAAGTCCTGCTGCATGGAAAATGCCTCCTCCACCCTAGCCTTGGGTTGTTAGAATTAGGTTCATAGCATTGAAGGATTATTTGTAACGCTATCCATACGTTTTGAATATTACATCATCATGTTGATCCCAGAGCAGTTAATAGGTGGATATTGTAACATATATAGGATATGAAAAAAGCAATGTCTGCATGCTTTAAACTTACTCACCTGGTTTCCCTTTTAGACCAGTGGTTCCCTCCAAACCTGTATCACCTTTGTTACCTACAGAGCAATAGAAATCACATGAGACTATTCCTGAAATTCTGTGATGCTGACACATCACCTTTTCTTGTTTTTAATCACATAGAATATAAATAAATAACACAGTACTATCACTGACTATCTATTTATTAATAATTGAACATACTGACAGCTTCTTGTGTTATGTGACATTGGTATGCAGTTACAGCAGGTTACCACCAGATGGCTGTATCATACATGAAACATTTCAAATATAGATTTACTCAGGTCAAATTTTGACCTATTGTGACTGAGATGTATTTGTTCCAAATAGATCTCAACATGACAAGGAAAAAACTTTTTTAAATACAGAAATAAGGGTAAATAGTAGCTTTATGTGTATATAAAATCAAGAATATACTCTCTTATACTTGTGCTTTACTTAGTAAATGAACAAACATCACAATTGGCTGGTTTTATATGTGGACCTGTACAATCTGATCAGGCTGAGCGGCTTTTGTCAACAGTTTTGGTTTCAGACGTATTATCCTGTTTCCAGTATAGAAGCTCCATGTGTTATCAAGACAAATGTCATCTCTGGAGCATATATATCAATTCACCCCAAACATTTCTGTTTCTGCAGTCCGATGCCCAAGCAAAATGTAAGCCCTGTAAACTAATAATAGGATGACATATGCATAGAATTATAGCAGATACAAAAGATACTTTCTTGTGTATCATAATAATCTTAAATGAACACCCCTTTTTGATAATGTAGCCATGGAAATTAATAAAGTTTCAGTCTGTAACATGAAATTCAGTAAAAGAGTAGCTGAATTTCAGCTTGTGATTCTGCTAAAGCTGATATTGCCCTAAACATATTTGTTTTTTTCTCTAGGTGTTTTATGAGCTACCAGCACTCAGGATCAAGGGAAATGACCTCACTCCTTTGCCTGACATGGCTGATGCACAGCCACTTTCCTGTAAGTGTATTAAACATAATGAATACTGAGAAAAGTAAAAACCTAAAGAGTCAGGGGAACATGACTGCTCATAAAAATAAAAATAAAGTTTGAAATTGTTTCAGCCACCCTGGGCAAAGCAGCCGGATGACCTCATACTGTAGGATTATGTTTTCTTCTATCTTTGGATGTGATCTAAAACATAAAATAAATGGGAAACATTCCTCCTCGCGTGTATCAGTCTTGGGACTAATTAAGTTTGCTGATTTGTGTAGAGATGTCTGTTCTACTTATTTTAATGTTTTGAGTCTATGATTATGGAGCTGCAGTCCAGGCTGAGGAGGAGTTCGGGAAACTATATTTCTTCTTTTAGACAATTATAAAGTCATTAAAATCCTGTAGAAACCTCACAGCTACATTTTTATAGCCTGTTGTTGACAACTGCATGCAGGTTTAAAAAGTGTGATGGCACCAGAACAAGGATACATTTATGCACGGGATGGTTTTAAAGTCAAATCATCAATCTTTTTCTCATTTTGTAAATCTTTTTTTCCACAGGGCACTGAATATATTGGAGGTTTTCCACTTGATGCACTCACCTCTTTAATTTACTGTATACAATCTATTTGACTTAATGTGAATCCATAAGGCCTATGCTTATAGTAGTAGTATAGTATGGCGTTAACTATAAATAAAGACAAAATGAAGTGGATACAAAGACAGGAACAGTGTTTGCATGCTTGTAGAAACTACTTTTTTGTTTTACCTTTGTCTCCAATAGGCCCCATCTTTCCTGTGTGGCCCACCTCTCCTTTAAGCCCCGACTCTCCTGACGCTCCTGAGGAAGAAGAGAAAGACAGAGGATGAGAGGAGGGGAGAGAGGAGGAAGAATATATGGAGATGATTCAGAGAACACCGCAAATGAATCTCATCATTTCAGTCTGAGATTATGACTTTCCAACACAGAGGGATGATTATACAGAAAAGGGTAGTGTACATACACGATGCAACACCTTCCAGAATATGGTAGATATCACTGTGAAATCTCTTCATTGTATCTTATGAAGCCCCTTTATTGTTAGGCATACATTATATAATCCATGCTTGTCATATTCTTACAATTATGACAGTTTCTCATGGCTTTCATCAGTTCTCTTTGTTTTTGGATTATTTTGTTGTTTTAAAGCCTAATCAATATATGCTTCGAGAAATTGCAAGCCCGGAGGCTTTTTTCCAACAATCTCTACATAGTTTGGTTTCAAGTGATGCTGCTATTGTTATTATTATTATTCCAGTAAATAAATTAGAGGGAAAATGCTGATTGATTTTAGGCACAGACTTAAGTTTTTTGTGTTGAGAGGCTGCTTGTGGAGTGAAGATATTCTGTGAGAAAGTGTGCTTTGTTGCAGGTTTAGCTGGTTTAGTCAAAGTGGACGTCCACCTTTAAAATGTAATAAACAGAGTAATAAATGCATTCATGCATTTATTATTTATTTATGCAATTGTGTTACATTCTGTTTCTTTGTTTCCTATAAAGTGTGTAATCAACAATGATCTGGTGCACAGAGTACGATTACTACGAACTGTCACTGCACAATCCTATTGAGGCCTCTTTGGTTTGGTGTTAAAAGAGAATATCAGTGTGTGAGAGAGATTGTGCGTGTGTGTGTGTGTGTGTGTGGGAAAAGTACAGAGCAGACTGAGGCTTTCTGCCAGCACTTGAATGAGTATTTCCTCAGGAAACTATTCAACTGGAAATTGATGGGGTTTGAAATCCTAAGTGACACATAAGAGGGATTCGCTACACACACACAGACACACACACACACACACACACACACACACACACACACACACACAAAGTCAGATATTCACTAGGATTTCCCATTTCCCACTTTCTCGTGTGGATTTTCTACTTGATGATTTGTGAGAAGTGTTGGCAGAAGGTGTGAGGTCTTATGGATTGAGGTCTGGTAGACTATGTAAAGCTCTGGCCTATGGGAAACTTTTTCACTGTTATCTGTATGCAATTCTTTGCGTAATTGTCAGTGTGAATGCCTGAGAAGCACATCTCAAAGTCAATATTTTACGAACTGATTGTGAACCATGATTATAGGTGTTTGTTTTTTGCGATATGCAGAAATTGAATCTATTGGTCTCTTGTTATTCCGTCTGTGTCTATAAAAGTTGATAAATGTTGTTTTCGCATGTGATTGCTTGCCAGTTAAACCGTCTATCTAAACGTCCAGATAACAGTGCTCCCTATCACTGCAGTCGCTCTTTATAATGGCCAACCCCTCCAACCGGTTAAACGTCTGGTTTCTCCAGCTGCTGGAGGATAAAAGAGGTGAAGGCCATATTTTTCATTTTAATCATAGAGCCTTAAGCTATTTACAAAACGCTCAATGGACTAAATGTGTTCTAGGCTTAATATAACAAAAATACAAGAGCTTAAAATGCTAAGCAGATCATTCATTACACTTTGTTTGCTTAAAGATAAATGAATACTGGTATTTCTGTTTACAGAGGGAATAGAGCTGGGTCTCATGAAATAAATTAAGGCTTATGCTAGATTTTCCATTTGTTGTACATATGGTTCATTGCTTGCCATCCCAACAGTTTCTCCACAAGAATTAAGATCCTTACATAACACTTAACGCTGATAAACTTTAGCAGCAGTTTTACAGTAAGTAAAGCACATTTAACAAATGCAGAAATCCAGCACCACACTTTGTCGACGTTATTAAGCAAAAAAATAGTTTTTGTTGCCCACCAGAGCATTCAGTCATGTATTCCCTTTTAACATTCCAAAATTAATCAACTGCTTCCTGTAAAACGGCCTAAACTTAAGACGGGGAATACATGCGTCATCTGTTGAGCTGTTGGCATACTGCAGTTACAAAGTCATCACAGGAACCTGCCTTCATCCTACAGCAAGCATACACACAGAAAAACCATAATGATTGGGTTTGCTACACTGTTGAAAAGTTGAAAAGGGTTCACTTATATAGACTTTCTTTCTCTTTACAGTTTTGGAAAAGACTCAAGCAGTCATAGCATGTGTCTTTCTGTTGTTGTAGTGTGTGCGTGTACGTGTGTATGTGTGTGTGTGTGTGTGTGTGTGTGTGTGGACCTCTGTGTGAAGTTATTGAATAAAACAAACATCTGCAGAGAGCAAGAGGGCAGCCAGGAACCAGTGCTTTTATACAGTGTGTGCGTGCGTGTGTATATGCGTTGTATCTTTGTGCGGGTACGTCTGCCTCCTTGTGTCTACAGGCTTGCTTGCCTTGTGTGCATATAGTTCATTTTATGCCTCAGTGTGTGTGTGTGTGTGTGCGCAGACATGTATATCATATGGCTGCTTGATTAGCTAGCTCATCTACCAACCCAGTTGGAACACATATGGCAACACGGGACGCCACTGCTTTCCTCAGCAGCAATTAACACGTCTGCTTCCTCCACAGACACACAGCAGTGCAGGTCTGTCTGTCTGTCTGTCTGTCTGTCACTCACAGAGCAAAGCAGGCCTCTATATCTACCACGAGGCAAAGGAAAGCAAACTGTCTGGAGCAGGAAAAAGCAGAAGCTGCTGCCAGGGCAAAGTCACACAGGCTGTCTGGAAGCTCACAGTACAGAAAGTAAGACGTGATTATTTGTTCAGGTTACAGCAGCAATGTAAATTACATTTTTGAGTTACAGACGGGTGAAGTCAGACTTTACGCTTCTGTGCAAACATAAGAGAAGTGAGGCCTTATCACCCATTACTTTTGCCGTTTTTTTTCCCCTTGCAGTTGTCTTTAGCCCTTGTTACACATGTTGCTAATAAAGACAGAAGCACAGGAAGTAGACTTTATTGTCATATCACTATTTTGCACCATTTTCCCCAGAGGACATTTTGACATATCACACTAGGAGAAGCACAGGTAAATAATATTTATTATTAACTTTCATGTTCACTGTCATGCCTTACCGGGACAGTTATAAATAAAACAAAGCTATCGTTAATCTCATGAGTAAAACCTGTGCTTTTCCTACTATGAAATGCCAAATTGTCTGCTGTGTAAAAGGCCTGTTTGAATAGTTATTGACTTAATTTACAATGAGGTGAGATTATTTCACCACATTTGAATACAAATTATCTTTTCTTTTAGGATTTTTCATAAAGAAAGTGGAAAAATCTGGATAATAGTGCAGCAATCATTGTTCTCTGTACTGAACTTTGCAAAGTTCAGTACAACCACAATCAACGCCGAGTCTACAACTGTGACTGTTTTTTGACTACATGTTTTCGGGTTTCAAGTTTCTACTACTTTTTATTTTCAAGTTGAGTCTGATTCTTCTGTGACTCACAAAGTCACCCAGCTAGTGTGGGTGCCATTAAAACAGACCTGACATCACTGTGAGTATGCTAATATTTCCCTCTTCAAACATCTTCAAACAGCAATCTGATACCAAACCAAAAGTTTTTTTATTTGGACTATACGCCTTCAAGTGGAACTCCAACAATTCAACAGCTCAAAGTCTGTTTACAGGTCTTGGGGACTGCATATGTTGAAAACAGTTGTATGAAGACATTTGTGGTGATGTAATTTGAGTCAGCATCAGTTGGGTTTGAAGACTACAAATTCGAAAATTAAAAAAAAAATGTGTTCGATACCTGGAAGTCCTGGTGGTCCATTCTTTCCCAGTTTTCCTTGATCTCCCTCCTCTCCAATCTCACCTTGGTCTCCTGGATTAAAAGACAGTAAAGAGGATGAAAGTGAGTTGTCCAAGAACAACTACAGCAGAGCACACAGTGATTGAGTGTGTGTGTGTGTATACGATATAGTGCACACCCAGTTGTGGCTTTAGGTGCACTGCTACTGTAAGGTTAGATTTTAAACAACTTTGGATGTTTAAAAAAGTATTTTGACTCTTCATATTCCCTTATAATCTATGTTCATCCAAGTCACCATCATTCTCAAAAGCACTAACTCATTTTAAGCATTAATGACACCACATAGTGTTCGGAGTTGAAAGCACAATTGAGCGTCAGAGCTGCTCAAAGAGCTCTTGGCAGGAAATCTTGAGAGGTTTCATATTGTCTATGAGAGCTGTAAATTTGCCCCAGTCGTGGAAGTCAACAGCAATCTATATCTTGTACGTGCTGGGCATTGAAATGAAGGATGGTAACAAACTCCCTCTATTAGACTGGAGGAATACTTAGGAAAAGTATTATTCAATTCTGCAGGCTCAAGCTTTCAAGCAGCCTAAATCATTGCAATTGCAAGTGTTTCCTTCTGTGGACAGCTGAAGTGAAAACATTTAGGGTAAAACTACGAACATGCCTTGCTTGTGTGATTAAGGTATCAAATCACAGAGAGATTTGTGAGTAAAAGAGAATTCAAAGTTTGTCATGTAACCTTTCTCAAATCTTTTGACATTCCTATGTTTCAATAAAAAAAAAGAAAAATTCCGGTAAATCTATTTAAAAAGGCTGAAGTCAAAATTCCAGTAAATGCAATAAAAGTATGTTTGTTGTGAAAAAATAAATAAGAACAGTTGTGTGGACATTTTTTCGGGGAATGATGCACGTCCGACACCCACTCAAATACGCAGACGTGAGAATACAAACACTCAGACTGACTCTGTGGTCAGCGGTGTATCTGGGATGAGTCTTGTACAAATAATCATTCAGTTTAGTGGCAGCTGTCTAAATACACTCTGTCACATTGGGACTTTCTTACTCGTACAGAAAACTGTAAAATGTACACTCACTTCCTACGGAGTGTACATGATGTTACTGTTGCCTATTCACTTCAGCCATGCTACCACTTAACTTTGTAGTTAAATAACTACTTTTGAAAAACTATTTGTCCACAAGAATGAAACAAATACAAATGTCAAATGTACAAAGGTCTGTGGAGGTCCGCAAAATTTTAATTTAAATTTTTTCAAACATGAATCTGTCCATTATTCTAATAGTTCAGTATTGTATGCAAGATAACAGGTATGTTTATGCATGGCAGTGGCACTAATAGCCCATCACTAATTTCTTTTCCACATTTATGTTTAAAATAAAAACGTCAATTTGAATAGCTTGTGTGCATGATTATCATGCAATTGACAGACAATGTTGATATTGGCATTGGTATCAGCTGACACAGTATGTTTAGAAATGGCAGTGGTACGGCCACCCTACTCACTGTGCCTTGCACATGTTTAAAATGAAAACATGAATATATCAACCTGTGTATTATTTGAATAGCTTAGTATTGAATGCACAATAAAGAGGTATGTTTATACATGGCACTAGGCCCAGTTTAATATAAAACACAATTTTATACAATAGATATAGTCGGGTCCCTGCTCCATCTCTCTATCAGTTTGGGCATCCTTGGCCTGAAAAACGTTGAAGACCCCTGTCTTAAGCCATGTTTTTCAGTAGCGTGAATGGAGCTAAAAAAATGGTGCTCTGCTTAAGTGTGCATTTTATTAGGTCTGTCTGTCTGAATCAGCAGGGGAACAAGCTACTGGATGTCGTAAAACGGGGAGGCATTCCCTGCAAAAGTCTATGGGGTAGCAGACTGCTATAAACTGCAGGACATTACATGCTTGCTACCTTTATCATCAGCCCTGTAAACCCTGAAGAACATGAGGGGTGTTTCCTCAGAATTTTCCATTTGACGCATATACAGATATTGGCATTTACATTGTAAAGACATGTAGTTAACACTCCTATACTGTAAGAGTAAGTATGAACAAACAACAGTTAAGATTGTGAGAACCCAAGAACCCAAACAGAATATGTGGAAAAAATGTATGAGAATACTGTATATTAAAGTATGTTTAATCCTCTTCTATCACACACATGTGTGCAATTAATAAGATCTGATTACGATGTCAGTCAGGTTTAAACACCAACACACACACTGGCAAACTCGTAGCACATTCTGGGACAAGTCTTACCTTTAGCTCCAGGTAGGAAGGTATTGGTGCAGACTTCTGTAGAGGCAGAGATGCAGTTGAACACGGCTGCAAACACACAGAGCACCAACAGCACCATCATCTCCCAATCATCACGAACCACTGAAGAAGATCCTGGCTTTCAGATTTGCAGGAGTATCTCATGTGCCACTGATTGACTGTTTTGACTTTAAAACCAGAGGATGCAGCACTAATGAGAAAACGTACTGCAGAGAGGGTCGAAACAGAGACGTGCTTTTGTAGAACACACACACACACACACACACACACACACACACACACACACACACACACACACACACACACACACACACACACACACACACACACACACACACTTGTTTATAGAGTCTTATCAGTTACTTGTCATAATGTCAAACAACACTAAACAGAGAATTGCATTCCTGTATGTCTTGCCCCTTGGAATTTGAAACTGTGTGTAATTACAAGTGCCGTTTTTAAAATATATGCACTATATAGTACCCTAAAATATTCCAACAGTGGAGGGAAAAGTAGTGTCGACAGCTTGGTCACATGGTCACATTTCGTTGCTTTTGGATGTTTACGTAACAGTTGTACACCAGTCAGCACTAACACAAAATGGTGATGATTCATAAATCTCAGTGTACTACTAACTAGAGACACAGTGACATCAAGATAGTTCGTAGACGCTTGATGAAGAAAAGGAAAAATATTTTTACAACAACAATATAATGCAATTCATTACCATGAAAATAAGTAAATAGTGTCAATTGACACAAATAGGTTATACAAGTGCAACTTGCACTACTTAAGATATCGCAGTATGGTCAGCATGACAACGAATTGACTGTGACGTGCTGGATAGTTTTGATGAATCAACAAAAAAATTACGTAACTATTTAGGCTAAATGGTGAGTGCACAGTATGCAATATTAGACATGCCTAAAGCAACTGGGATGTTTTCTTATCAACAACAAGGGAGTAGCACCTCTGGGCCAGCACATATTTCCTCTTCTCTCCCTTCTTCTTTTACTCTTCCTCCCACCCTTCAGACCACAAACCATTTAGTGGGAGAGGTTTACGCTCACACATGCACACACACACACACACTCACACAGAAACAAACACACAGATGTATATTACGTAAATGCACACATGCCCACAAACACATGAGACACCAAAAGTGTCCATGCACAAAAACAAAAATGCACACACACACACACACACACACACACACACACACACACACACACACACACACACAGATTCTTGCATAATTGCATCCTCTGGTTTGTCACTATGTGATGAAAACATACAGGGATTAGAGGGTTTGGAGGCCTCAGAGGGACAGCGAGAAAGGAGGAAGGGCGGGTGGCAGAAAACGAGAAAAGAGACATGATGAGAAAGAATGAGACATGATTAGAGAAGAAGACACAGAAAGACAAGAGACAGAGCAAAGAACAAAGAGGGATAGCAAGTAAGGAAGGGAGTGTGGTCAGAGCCACATGTCTTGGCACAAAGATGGATTTCCTTATTCAAGAGTTATGCTTCCTGGGATGTCTTAAGCTCTCCATCAGTAAGGCAGGTCATTAGGGGCATTTGTGTGCTCGCTTCTTTGAAGAACAGGGAGGAGCCGATGTTATCAAGGCTATTAAGTGAAAAAACAACATCAGGGAGACTCATCTTAATCACACATGAGCTGTTTTTTCCTTAGGTATTGAGTTGGCAAGTTGTCACTTTGAAAAGCAGCCATTTTGAATGGTTAAATGGTTCGTTGCTTTTAATGTGGTTGGCCTCTCATACTGATATTTGTATTTACAAAAAACTTTCAAATACACCCAGTATTGGCTGGGAAATTCCAACACATTTTTCTGCTTACAGACACGTTACTATTTATTTTAACTCTTGCAGTCACTGTGCTCTTCAAATAAAACAAATATATCATCAAATGTAGGCCTGTTACACGGTCATAGTCATTAATCAGATCTGGCTGCTGATTGCAATGTTTGTTTCTTTTGGGTTATCTTTAAAAAAACATTTTTAAACCACACACAGACTTGAATATATTTCAAGACTGACACACTTGATATCAGTGAGTCTAACAAAGGTTTATTTTGGCTTCGACCACTGTTTGCACCAAGATTCGAAGTCTATGTCATTTCTGCGAAGGAATTTGTTGATGTTGAGAGCTGTGTATTTTGGTACGATAGCTCTTTTATGGCTCTGGCTTTTGGTGTCGCAGTCGGTGCAGCATTTTCAATTACAGAAACAATGCTGGTGAAGTGGTGAGAGTGAACCAAGATAGTAATAATGCAGGCCAGAAAACAAAACAAAATGAACTTCAAGATGACACAATTTTCTGTAGAGTTCAAGAGAACTGCAAAGTCGAATAATTAATCATCTGTGAATTTATCACTACGAGGGACACCATTCACATACCACGAGACGGGTGATCCATTGATAATATGAAAATAAAAATAAGAATTATAAAAGCCACTTTAAGGAAATGGAAATTACGCTAGAAACACTGGGGTTTTACTTTGGACTTTCTGTTCAAAGTTCAAGGTCAGATTCTGATAGGTAGATGATGATTAAGAGACAACGTGAATCAAAATTAAAAAAAAATACTGGAATAAATAATCAGCTCCCAATTGATGGCATTCCTCTCAGAACACTACTAAGTCAACATCAAATTATAGCATCATTTCAGAAGTTATCCTAATCTTGAATGTGCTAATTACTGGTTTAAACAACAGCCTCCATATTTATAGATTTATCAGAAGCATTTGATGCTGTCGATCATCCCTTGCTTTTGCAAAGATTATCCTCTGTCGGCCTGTAACTGGTTCCGTAGCAGATTGATCAGTGTGTGAAGGTAAGAACGGCCAAAGTTGAATTCCAACCAGTTGCGAATGGAGTGCCGCAGGGATCCAATATGGGACCGGTCTTGCTTTTTATTTTTAAACATTTTATGAAAGAGATTATCTCTGCTGTGTCGATAGTGTTTGTTCATGTGCAGATGTTACTGTGTTGCTGATTCTGTTCAATCTGCAATTGAAACATTAACTCTTCTTCAGGCACTGCAATGTGCCCTTATCAATCGTCAGATGTAATTATTTCTCAATGACAATAAAACAGTTGATACCCTTTTTTCAGATCCAGATGTATGGATTATAATGATTTCATTACCTACACTCGGACTGGTTTTATTATTGAGCGGGTCACAGAATACAATTCTGCTCTGGATTATGGGGTTGTGATATATCAACATGCTGCTGCCTCCATTTTGAGGAAACTAAATGTAATTTACAATGCTGCCCTCAGGTGTATTACAACACTCAGCACTGCATTCAGTATGATAAAGTTGGTTCCCTGCCCGAGAGACGTAATAATCAGTGGTACTTATTTATCTACAAAGCCCCAATTGGAAAATTACCATCCTACAGTATCTTTCCTGCTCTGGCACTACGGCCCATTTAACATGCTCCAGTGATTAGTTGAAGCTCTAGGAACCCCGTGGCACAACTAATTTAGGAAAAAAAAAACTGCCTTTGCTGTTAATGCATGTGATAGTCTACAATGTTGACTAAAAATCAAAACACATCTCAGTAACCTCATTTACAGTTCTCTACCTGCTTCCGAATGCTTTCACATTGTACATTGTCTAAATTTCCATTTTAAATATGTGTCTGTCCAGCATTGTATGCTCAACCAACCTATGCTGTTGTGTACTGTAGGTGTCTATACCATCAGTTGTTAATCATCCTTTGAATGTGTGTGGAATTTCTCTGGTACAAAAGTGCAGCATTCTTACTCCGTGTGCACACACACACACACACACACACACACACACACACACACACACACACACACACACACACACACACACACACACACAAACAACCCTGCTATCCTGAAGGCTAATTGTTTACATGTGGTTTAGATTGCGTTCTCTAATTAAGAATGTGATTCACACTCCTGGATTGAGGGTTGACTCCATAGTGGTAACCACATCACAAAACAGCCCTGTTTTCTCTGCTGCTTCAATACCCGTTTACAACACTGGAAGTACCATTCGTGGCATAAACTGGCCACATGTGTGTCAGTGACAAATCTGTCGACAGCAACTTCAACATATAAAATGTTTACCCAACCTCTGCTCTAAACCACATTAATTTACTATAGAGCATGAATGTCACAGCTGTGGAAGCGAACGCTACCCGTGTTTCCTGGTATTTTTCTGGGGAAATCGGGCTCAGACAAAGCTTTTTCTCGGGGCAGCAGCAACACACGATGTGACAGCCAAAGTCACACTGGGATGTGTCTTTCTGTGTTTTTATGATTTCACTTTTCTGAGGAAGTGAGTCAGATGATTTTTTTTTTTTTACCATCACTGGATACTCCTCACCAGGAATCAATTAAAGTCATGTTTCAGTCATGTTTGCTTCAGCGCTAAATCTTTTGTGTGCTCTGACGTCTTCCCGAGCAGTCAACCATTAACACTGGTGGGCTTGGTAATCTGTAGTGCTGACTCTTAAAAAAACCTCAATGAGAAGTTTAATTGATCTAAAACATTTAAAAAACATTTAAACAGCCACAAGTATAGTGACAGCAAAATACTAGGATAGTACTGAAATTAAATCGAGGTTAACTACAGTTATAAGTCGTATATTAATGCCTACTCCCACAGGGGTTTTCTTGACTCTTAAAACGCTAGTTAGTTTCCTAACAGGGCCTGCAAGATGCATAAAGATGTTGCTTACCCCATTATGTTTCTTACCAGTTTGAAGCTCATCCAGACTCCAACCCAGTCTAGATTTGATGAAAAGAATGCAAGGAAGCTAATGTTAGATGTTACAAATTGTACATGCAAAACAGCAGAAGAGGATAGAGTCATCTGTTTTAAAATATTGACTGATATAAGAAGCATTTTTCTCCATAGTATAATTCATAATGGGCCACTTTTTTAAAGCAAAATTTAGGATGCTTTTACTTCCAAGTTCCTGAATAAATCACATTTCAAACAGATACAACAAACAAAACAGTACAGTAAACTCAAATGTATTGATTCAAAGTAAGCAAAATGGTAAAATTCTTAAACAATATCTGCACCCCTAGGACCTGGTCCAGCCTGACGCACTGTACTCCTCCCACAGGATGATTTACCCTTTTTACTCATTGTGATTGCTTTGAAAAACAGATAAAAAGAAACCATACATTGTTTGTAGCAAAACTCACAGAGTATTTGTTGTTGCCACCACTAGGGAACCAACATCATGTCTGGCCTGGGCGTGAACCGCATTAATGGATTTGGGTTACTTAGCATGCTTGCTGGGTGGTGCATCAAATCGGTGATTAATGGAGGTCTATGCCGAGGTATAAAAATACTTACCTTGATCATAACCCATATACTGTCAATCTTCATTTTACTGCATATGAGTGGCCTCCCTAGATCTTAGGCCGGTGCTGCTAAATTCCCCGTAAACCCTGACTCTCCTCTAGTGGTTGGTGACATACTAGGCAGATGGAGCCAATCCCTGAACACACTGGGCAGGAGGCAAAGTACAGAGATTTGCACACATTGAAGATTGGTCTATTACACAGCCAGAGGAAAAGGACTTCTCTGACATTTTGGTGACAAAAAAACAGCTGGTTATGCTTTTTAAACTGAAAGCACATGTCTTGAGGAACTACTTACGTCAAGCACAAACATCTAAACGTTGCTCAGAGAGATGGAGCATGGAGCAAAGCAAATGTGGTCATATGTGCTTGTGACGGATCCCTTCAGTTGTTTTGGGCAATCTTACCCGTTCAAAATTAAATCTGGGAAGACTGTTGCAGAGAAGATCTTCACACACACATCCCACTGTTTTCCACACTATTTTAGGACTTTTTTTTTGTGTCATAATCAGGGCTGGAATTTTAAAACAGCCTCTTTAAAAACGTATCCACTGATAACTTCATACACCACCCACAATACCACCGTGTGGAGAGAGTGCTTGACTGGAGTGGCCAATGTAATACATGCTTACAATTGCACAAGGCATGACACCACATTGTTAGCCATTGTTCCTGTTGTAAACTAAACGACACCCTGTTAGTACATCAAAATGAGCAAAATGAGTTGAAATGCAGATTGAGTTCTCAAAGATAGACTTCTTATCTGGCCTTATTTAAATACATTTAAACAAAGAAAATGCCGTAATAAGCTATTCAGGTCTTCTCACTGTTGAGACCAGTTACACAGACAGAAATCTTTAAGATTTTGATAATTGAAGTTGTGCAGGCACGAGACCAAGTTCAACAATTTTAGAAAAACAAAAACAAATGTAGGTTTTGATTTAGTTAAGATATACAGGTAACAACTTTGTATGACCGCAGACGAATTTCACTTTGACAATATATTGACAGGGGTTGGACCAACGTTGGTCCAGACTCATATCACACATGCAGCATCAATACAGAAGAGCTTGGTCCTCTGACATTTGTATTAATGCAATCTTGAAAAGCAAGTTTGTGGAACCTGCATAAACGATGAGAGGCATATTGTTCCTCCCCATGAATAGATGATGTTTCTTCAACAAAATCAGCAGATTTGTTTGACATAGAAACACTATGATGAAAAGTAATAGTGTTGTGTTTGGGGTGATGGATGGGTGTTTACATCTGCCTTAAACTCTGCTGCTTTGATTCAATATCCAGCCTTTCCAGGAAGAATTTTACTCAAAGAAGTTTTCATTTTTAGGCAAAAGTTGGTCTTTTTAAACCACGACCAATGGCTTTCCCAAACCTAAAATAAACAGTAATGTTACTAAACCTCAAACTTAGATATTTTATTGCTTTAACCTTACCCCTAACTCTAAGTTGTTTTAACTGGTTACCATTATTTCACCTGTATGTCATCTACAGTGTATGACACAGTGACATATTCAATGTAATGTTCACAGCTCATAAACTGTGTTCCAGTTCGTGCTCACACCATGAAATCTAATGGCACTGTGTTGAACAGACACACTTCAATGCATCTAATGTCAACTTTGTTGTCATAGTAGTAAAATGTTAACCACCTATTCAAATGAAGAAGGAGAAAAAAAGCCCCTCAAGATAAAGAACGTACTCCTCACTATACTGTATAAACCGTTAACAGTCTGTGTATGTATATGTATGCAATATACTTGTATTGTTTTAACAGCAGACACTGTATGTATGTTTCCAAGACAAATTTCCTTCGGGACAATAAAATCCATCTTATCTTATCTTAAAACTCTGTGCTGAATATAGATAGATTAGATTAGATAGATATAGATTATTTCCCCATTTTTAAGAGTTGTCCTTTTTTCCAACAACTTGTCCTGTCGTTTAAAAGAAAATCTGTCAGAGCTGTAAAAACAAGCTTTGTTTGCTGAACAAATGTTTGCATTCATCTAGCTATCTTCATTTCTCTTCAGCGTTGTATTCTGTGGAACTTGATCAAACCAAGTTTCTGGACACAGTTTCACCCTCTGGACAAAACAGTTACAGTTGAGGAAAATTATAAACAGCAGCAGCAGTACTAAACGTATGCCTTGCCATGTCTACAGAAACATATGTTTGTTTTTGTTCAAACAAAAGTGAGTCATCGCACATGCTACTTATTTATTTACCAAACAGCAGCAGTAGTTTTGTCACTTCTACTATGTTGCTTGGGGGCTTTTGACCCTTTATACTGCATGACAGTAAAACAGTAAAAGTTAAATAGGCGCCTCTGTATCTGTTAGTTAGCACAAATGTGTGAGTGTCTTGTTAAAAGCATGCTGTACTGATTTGAGGCCTGAGCTGCTGTCGTTTGCATCGTTTGAGCCTCATTTTCCTGGAGAAAGTCCCAGGGGGAAGTTTGATCAGCTTCACTGAACCCTGTAAATGGACACTAAGAGTTTAAGTATAAAAACACCATCCATTCATAGAAGTCAGTGGGCACACACCGCTCTGCATGTAGGAACTTTATCTGTAAAGAGGAGAGGGTTTTTATGAAACAGATTAATCACATACATTTATGGTAGATAGACAGACACAGGCAGGCAGACAGACAGGTAGACGTTCACAGGAGAAGATACATCACTGTCACAGCACTCACTGTCTAGAAGTGAGAGAGCATGTGCATTACTGAATGATTGACTTAATCACCATCACCATCACCTTTGGGCTGTTAGACCTGCCACTGAAATCACTGGCTTTGTTTTCACCGGCCTTATTACAACTCATTTAAAACAGCCTTTTGGTAAATGTTTTAAAGATTACTGTGTTTTTACATCTTCAGAGCGTTGCAGAGCCACTCTACTTTTAAAACTAGAGTCTATTCCATAATTGTTATGAGGAAAATTCATTTTGAATGCACAGTGAAGACACTGCCAAGATAAGACCCGCTTCCAGTAACAAATCAAACATATCAGATCATTTTCTCCTCCTTGACAACCAACAGTGTGGCAATGCTATGAACACACACACACACACACACACACACACACACACACACACACACACACACACACACACACACACACACACCACTACATTTATCCTTATAAGAAATGTAGAAATCTTTTAATCAAATTCTGATCTGACTGAGATTACAAACCCTTCGTAATGTAACCTTTCAGGATTTAAGGCACTATTTGGAGCGACCGATTGCGCAAACGGCTTTATCTCACTCTCGATGACACGCTAGATTATGTAGGGAGCTTTAAGCCGCAAATTGTCGTGTGCAAGTAGCTGGCGATATTAAATAATATGAGTCAGATGGGTGTTGAGAAAACCACCTCTAGAGTCTTCACCATTTCTCACGACTCCACCTTACAGCTTTGGATGTCATGCTGTTTTTATAGTATACCTCAGCCAGACCTGTGGTTGCACTTAAATATTAAAAATCCTTCCTGTTCTCCATGATTGACTGAAGCTTAAATTCCTCCTGTGTGTCTCTGAACTACACCTAGAAGTTTGGAAATAACCTCTGCATAAGAACAAGTAATAACTAGGGAATCAACTAAAGTTGAACACACATCCTATTATGCTAAATTGTTCCCTCCACTAATTTATCAATACCTCGATGTTCAGCAAATAGACACTAAAGTAATTAGATCCACACTTGTTTTTCATTATGAGCTTGTCTACAAATACCTGCATGTGTATTCATCATGTGTTTATTGAAGTGGCTCACCTTATTGCACAATAACTACACAAGAGCTACTGACTTATATGAGTTTTGTGAGAATATTAGTCACAAAATCATATATATATCATATAGTATCTAGAATATATAAGCAGTGCCTATATCAATAGCTTCTGCTCTGTAACCTGGTAGAATGAGGTACAAATGGTGGCTTAATGTGGAAGAGGATTTACATGTTTAAATGTTTTATAGCCCTGTAAACCTCTGTATGCATGACTTGGGACAGGTCTCACTTTTAGGATATTGCTAACCACTGATGTTTACTTAATATTTTGTAATCTAGTATGCACTCCAGACAAAGCAGGCTGCCAGAGACACAGACAGATTTGGTGCTAATCATCTTGTCAGTTGTTGGATAAAGCGATTAAAGGAACAAACTGTTGTTTCTCCCTTGTCAGACTGTCTTGTGTAAGCATGTGCTGATCATCTTCAGGGCCCGTTACTATAGCAACATAATATATACTTGTAGTTCACATTTTTATAAAATATATAAAATTAAAAAACAAGATCATTTTGCAATATTTGTATCCAGCATTTTTGTTCAAGTCCAATCTTTGTTTAGCACATGGAATATCTATTTATTGTAATGGTTCTTTTGGTTATTTGATTCAGCCAATTAGTCATTTTTGGTCATTTTAACAGTCCGTTAAACAGCCCACGCACAGTTTGATGGAATTAACAGAAAATAAGACGATGGAAAACTTTGAATGGTACTTTCTTGTCACTGTGGACAAGTTTGTCTTTTTGAGAATTCCCCTCGCTCCCTTGAACACGTTGTGAAAGTGGTTTGGTTGCCGTTTAAAAGCTTCCCGGTCTTCTACATTAGTGTCTTGGCAGCACGGCCTGTTTGTCTCATGCTGAGTCTTTGGAGGGTGACCGAATGACTGATTTCAACATCAATGTCTGACACAAAAACACAAACACATGTTGAACCACTTCTCACATTTTAACTGCAAGGTGACCTCAGCTTACCTTTGAGTTTACGTCTTGATTCTGTCTCGTCTTGTAAATTCAACCATGTAAAATACTCCATTAAGGTAATGTTAAGTTTTCCCTTCATGCTTTTACTTAAAATGCAAAAGTATTAGCAGCAAAAGTTAACATGCTCATTAGGCGGGAAAATGGCTGTTTGATTATTATTAATATATCACGGTGAAAGCAGCATTTCATATACTGTTGGGTAGTTTTATTTATAACAAATAATTTCAGAATAGCAGATGAATGAAAAAAAGTACAGCAGTACTCTTTCCACCATGAATATGTGTGTGTGTGTGTGTGTGTGTGTGTGTGTGTGTGTGTGTGTGTGTGTGTGTGTGTGTGTGTGTGTGTGTGTGTGTGTGTAGGTGTGTGTGTGTGTGTGTGTGTGTGTGTGTGGACAATGGGAGGAAAGGTATATGATCTGTATTGAATAGACGTCAGTGAATTACTTAAACAAAATAAAAAAATATAAAATGCACCTGCCGTATCAATCTAAGGCTGGAGAAATGCTTGCTTCTTACTACGTATTTGCGAGAGCATGACATTGATTGTGGACGTGCTAATAAACGCGACGCAAATGTGTTGCTAAAAAGCAAGTATATCTCCAGCCATAATGACAACGAGAGGTAGCAGCAGAGAAAAGCAAGAACAGATTTTTCCTTTCCTTTCTCCCAAAATACAAGACTTTAAAAGGACAAGATACTGCACATACACCTCTTGATGTTCAATGACTTTAGGCTGCTCTGTGATTTCTCAGAATAAGAAAAATACAACTTTAATAGGAGGTTAGTAGAAGTCCTTGGACTCAAACAGAGATTCTTATTTTTATGGTTTTTTCTTCACGGCGTAAATCACTGAGAGAGAAAATTTATTTTGTGGTGGATGACTTATGGAATGACAACAGACGGCTGGAGTGACTTTTGAAGGCTGAGGTTGGAGCCACTATTGTTGCTTTAGGCACAGCTAAGTATTGCATGTGTGTGTGTTAAAGTGTGTGTGGGTGTGTCTTAAACATGGATTTGATATTCTCTGTCTGGATTCAGAGTACACACAGCAGCCGTAATCATGCATTTCATGTATGTAGCACAAGTAACGCAAACAATGTTTACCTCTGTATTGACTGCTTCAGTTTTTTGTATGAAAATGAACTACTGTATATCTACACTGGCGGGGCATGTAGCAGTTTGTATTACAGTTTGTACCACGATGTGTGGGCTAGGATCATAGTGCGTGGCTTCAAACTGGGATGTGCGGTTTTAAGGGCTGCTTGAAATATGGTTCCACATGTGAAAGTTTGCAAAAAAGACCTACTATGCCCTTTGCTCTCACATTCATCCTGTCAATCTTACCAAAAGGTGAATTGTTCAACTGTGACAAGAGGAAGGGCGGAGAGGCACATTCTTGAGGGTGTATTGCTGTAGCATATTGATTCCTATTGAAATTTGTTAAAAAGTTATTGAAGCAGTTACTGAGAG
Source organism: Pholis gunnellus (assembly GCF_910591455.1). Classification (NCBI taxonomy): domain Eukaryota; kingdom Metazoa; phylum Chordata; class Actinopteri; order Perciformes; family Pholidae; genus Pholis; species Pholis gunnellus. The sequence goes on along the minus strand of NC_136534.1, from coordinate 10,967,723 downwards.
GCACAGTCATGTTACTAACCTGACTGGTTTGAAAAAGTATAGGGACCAGATACGCAAAAGATCTTAACTCAGGTGAATTGCTCGAGAGGGCTGCTCAGATGTCCATCGAGTTGGAGATTTGGACAAGCCTGTACACAAGGGACTCATCAAATACACTTCTCTACAAGAGAGTGAATTAGTTTGAAAGTCACCGGTCGAAAAGGAACCATTTGTTGTGTTTTCTTTTGGTTTGCAGGATTATCCTTGTGTTATGTTTGGGGCTCAGGGAATTTGGTTCTGCTCTGTGTCCGAGATTTGTTGCATTATCGGATCAGATAACATTGATCTTCTTTCACTTCTGCCGTTCCAAATGGTATTTTTTCTTTGCCTAATACATCTTTCTCTATGTTTTTCCTTATATTCTGGTTGAGGTGGGGAAAACGTTCTCTTGACTGCAGAGAGAAGAAATGGCATTAATCAGCACTAAGTTATCCCATGTGTCAGAAAATATATATAACATGTACACACAGCTTTGCAAAAAACACAGGAATCCACATGTATAAACTCTAGTTCAGGGAACGTGATCATGCAGCACTGGAGAAGATTCACATTTATGAGGTCTACCATCTAAAATGTTTCCAAAAATGATTTGAATCTTAAATGTTTAAACATAACTCACTTTGAAGGAGAGTATGCACTTTAAGAACTTGACAGAACCAATTAAAGGTAAGACATTCTGCAGACATCATGTGATGAGCATCCACTAACTCGTCGTCTTTTCCCCCTGTCTCTTTCCTCCTGTGTTTCCATGTCTCCATTCCCACTATATGTTTTCTATTACTGGTCTACTGAAATTTCATGAGCTTAATGACCAAAAATTAAGGATTATGTGAAGCAGGCACAACGAACTGCTGTAGTTTAACACTGAAATAGTGCCATGGAAAGTATAAGTGTGTGCATATAAATTCCTTTTCAACTCAGACATGGGTTAGTGCTAAAGTCATGCTTAGAAATTCCACTAATCATGACCAAAACCTTCCTCAGTTTCAAGGAACATATTTCAATTTTACTCACATCTGCACATGAAAAGCAGGTAGACAAAAACAGGATTCTCATTTCTAGTCAGTGACTGTTAATTGAATTGCTGACTGAAATGAAAACTGTCTGGCATATTGTATCCCTGTTTGCTCCTGTTAAAGTTGCTTAGTGGAGCATGAGGCAAAAAAAGTTCAACTTCTGAATATAAAATTCACAAAAAAATTGCCCGGCTGTTTCGTTGATTTTCTGCATCCATCGGCTGAAAGAACACGCGCACTAGCGTTTTCTTTAACCTCGTCGACCAGCCCTCGGCTCAGCCTCCTTCTCAGACTCACTGACATTTACAGAGGGAGGAAAAAAACTCGGCATTGGGCTATTAGTTTTCAACTTTTAGTACCAAATGATTAAAATAATGGCTATTCAAGTGTTCCTACTAGGGAGTTGATTTACCTAAAAAGATCTGCTGAGTTAGAGACGTCTCTTTCCTAGTTGAAGTCTATGGGAAAAAAGTGTTTTTGGGCCCCAATGTTATCAAGTTACGGACATAGAAATTGTAATTCCATTGTTTAGCCACTATGTAAACTTTGCTTCAAAGACTGGTGCTCTTCCTGGGGGCTTGCTTTATACATGATATCATGCTAGATTGATATAAACATTAATGTTAAAGCTACATGTCTTAGACAAAAAGACAACATCCTCCTAAGGTATGTTTAGAAATCCAAAGCTTGACAGACTTGCTGTGCCTATTTACAGTTACTAAGCTAGAGAGTCACTGTTTGGGGTTTTCTCAAATGGTCTTGTTAACAAGTTACGGTCTGAAAGTGAACACTACAAAGGCTTTCTTGCCTTTCTATTACATATGGCATTACAGACTGCCCCTAGTGAACAAGGTGCCACCATTACCTCCATTCATTAGTGGCCCTGTTCATACCTGGCCTGTCCACACCTCACTGAGATCCAACTCAATGCCACATCGCCATGTGGTCTGGCTGATCAATTCCCAATGTGAGCAAGATCTGTTCTCGTAGCATACTGACTTGACAGCGAATGTGTCCTGACATGATCAGAACAAAGGTTACTTTGAAAAGACAAGTCTAACCACGGGCATTGAGGACGTATTGAGATCTGATCACTTTAGGAGGTGGCCTCGGCTACATATGGCCACATTCTTTGAGCAGCGTGTACGGAAATGTGTCCTGGGTCACAATTAAGGAAGGCCTGCTAAACTGATATGTGTGTGTGCATAGGTGTTGTGCTACCAGATCGCAGCAGAATGACGCTCAGACATTTATTTTTTTCTCCAAGTGAGGAAATACAATATTCACATAATTTACAATACAATATGCAATTGTCATTAAAGCATATGTCATGCAAGAGAGACAATAAATACAAATGGATTGGTTAAAGTTGTCATATTGACATTAAAAGGTGTGTTGATTGATTCACAACATCAACTCGTGCATTGAGCATCTGGCAAGAAAACATTCCACCTTCAAAGTTGCCGGTAGCCTTTGAGCGGAACAGTGAATCAAATGACTCTTTCTCAATCTATAGCTAGCTAACTGCTTCATGTGCTCGGCAAAAGTAAGTAAATTATATATTTCAAAACACATACTGGATCCAACAACAACGCATTAGGTCTTTACAAACAGAAATTAAGTGTTAAATAATAAGTGTTAATGTTGCAGCAGGGAAGTGAGCTCCGATGGCCATTGGTCACTCGAGACACATGTGGAGGAACTTTCTAATACCAGGTGTGAACTGACGCACTTAGAACTATTCGCTGTGTTGACGCCAGGTCTGAACGGGGCCAGTGCTGCAGCTGAGGGTGTCGTCTTCAGTTCATTTTCCCTGGCTCAGGGTCCTGATGGTGAATCAACATTTCTCCAGAGATTGATGGGCTTGGTAGGTAATCACAGACAGCTTGGGCAATTATTGTGATGTGCTCATCTCATCTGTGCTCTTTGCTGTCCTCTTTCCATCATCCTGCTGGCTCAGATTTCAGATTGTGCTCATCTTTGCCTTCAATGTTGTTAAATTGTGCGTCTGCAACACTGCGAGGGCAGCTCTCTCCAGAGCCCGCTGGCCCCACCCGCCAGCACCTAAAGACCCGGGAAATAACTTGTAGAACGTCTCTTGTACAAACTGCATCTTCAGTGCAAGACTACATACAGAGGCTGAGCTTGTCTGCTGTTAAGAATTTAAGAAAAAAATGTATGATTACATTTTAAATTTTAGAAAAGCTCACCCTTAAATTAACCTTCCCACAAACACATCTTTCCGTCTGTCTGTGCATATTTCAGCCTCTGCGCGTTTCCCACCGCACCGAAATAGAGGTGACATCTCTAATTACATTTTGCTTAATTCACACTCGTTCTCTCTCCATCTTTCTGTCCTTCTTCTCCCTCCACCCAAACAGTGATGACAGCAAGTCACTTACAGATGAAAGCTTGCTTATATTCTGTTTCCCCAGGGCATAGGGTGGAACATATGATACGGTAAATAGCAGGAAGGGAGGGGTAAGGCAGGAAAATGAAAAGCGGATTGGGATGGATGATTGATTTTATGGAACATTGGAGCCGTCGTATAAATGTTCATTCATGCTGTTGGCTCTGGGTTTAAGATTATACTGCTGTCTGTTAGGATCCTGGACAATTTTGCTTCCTCGGAATACTTACTGTAATAATCATTACACACAGCAGATTCCAGGTCACCAGCTTTGCCTTATTTGGGCAACATTTTAAGTGGAAATAAAGAGGGCCGGTAGAATCAGGAGCTGCTCTTGTAAAGTGTTTTATTATGACTATTTCAAACGAGTGTTTCTTAATGACTTAATATGAAAACTATAAATAAGTCTTGCAGAGAATAAAAAGTCCAACAACTTTAGTTTTCAAGAGATTTTCATATCCTCAAATGGATGTGTCATATTTTACACAAAGGCGTGTCCTGTTTGACGCAGAAACATCTTGAGCTACTTTTCACCACAACATGTGGTAATGTGATTTTTGCATATAAATCTTTGTCACATGCTGTGCTGAAAGTTCTCACCACCTGAAGAAAACCGGTCCGGTTCGAAAAGCTGAGCTGAGTCTCTTTGAAAATGTCTCACTTGATTGATTTTTTTCAGCTTAAATTTACATTATATCTTTTCTCTCTTTGTTCAATGGATGTCCTGAATTTTGATGAATATAAAGATTCAAATAATCTCCAACTCGTTGTTAAACAACCATTTTATTTTCTCATTCATCTTTAAACCTCTCGACGGCCATTGCAAATATACTGTATTTACTCAATCACCCCAACTTACATTTTAAAGCCCCTAAAAACTTTGTTTCAAAAGTATCTCTCTATAATAATAAACATGACTTAATCAAAGTTGAAGTTTGAAAAAAATAACGTAACTATTATTTCCAAGTTTAACACAAACAAAAATGTAGCTAATATGCTTCATGTGTGGTGAGATTGAACCAGATTGGATTGAAAGTAGCCGCAGACGCAAACAACTCACCTCCTGTCAACACATTTTGAATCAAAGATTGTTAAACTCTTAGAGGTGCATGGAAAAACGTCACAACTTTGTCCACATCCAACTAGTAAGAAGAGCACAGACAAAAACTAAAATGCAGCATTCTCTTATGTCAAATAGTCCAAACTGTTCTAGCTTTGGCAGAACATTATGTGTTCCTGTTGGACCTTATCTGTCACAGTGAGAAGCTGTTTGAGAAAAAAGGTTTTCTGGGTGTTTAATTTAACACGTTTTACATGATTTCATCTTATACACTACTGTATTTTTTCCGTCATCCATTTCCAAGAATAATTATTTATCATCTTAATTTGTTTAGACTCCGACTGGGACCCACTGACATCATGCCCATGACAACATAGACCCTTATAGCGGTTGTTCAGCCCATTTGCATCAACAAAAGACTGTTGAGCTTCTCTGGAAGCGGACAAATTAGATTCACAGGAGCTACAATAACTTTCTTCCATTCATTCTTTTTTCTCTATCGTTTTACCATCGTCCCCGCTTTCTTCCTGTGGCACTTATTTTCATTTCTCCTCCCAGTCGGTCTCTCCTTCTCTTCTTGTCTGATGGGCTAAATGTGTCACTGTCCTGTTAGAGAAATAAACAGAGCGCCAAAGTAAAAGCAGGAGGACAGAGAGCAACTGTGTCCTCGTCTCACCGGTTCTGATGAGAGGAGCAGACAGAGGGCTGGCAACACTACAGTGAGGTTTTCTGGGAGAAAGGGACCGTGAGGACGAAAACATTACGTCATCAAAGCAGACTACAGAGGTCACTTTAGATGCTCGGGGACAAATACAACCTTCCTCCAGTGAAAAGGAAAAAAACAGGAAACCAGTGATAGAAGTTATGCATCTGAGAAAATCTGAGAAAGTCAAACTTTGAACTCGAAATTTGAATTGTCCTTACTTTCTCATAAATCGTGCTGTAAATATGTGTTATGTAATGACAAAAAAAAGAAATACGATGCTTACCGTCACCCATCACTGCCTGCCATTATGAATCATAATTTACTGTATTCACGGACATATTTCCTCACCACACACTTTGGAGCTTTTACTCGCGCAGGATCGTCTCCAATATCCCTTTTTCACTTATAAATAACGATACTTGTTGTGTCACTGCATAGACGAGACATTACATCTCATTTACCGGTATGTTACTGCAACATCTGCTGAGTTATTTGCAGCTCTCAAAAATGCAGTGCTGTTTGTCCTGCATTGTATAAAAGTAGAGGATCTAACTGCCTTTAGCTGTCTCTCTTTCATGGGTCCAGTTGTGTTGATGGAAAATGACGAGACTGTAAAAACTCACAGCAACAGGTAGTCCTGTAACCTCAGCATTTCATACGTTACCCCGTGAATTTGAATCACAACAGAAGAACGTACAGAGTAGTGTATGGATCAATATATGTATCACTGACAAAACGGCGGCTAGCAATATCTGCCCACAATTGACTGGTTAACTACGGGGCATCATTGCAGAAAAATAAATAAAACTTGAATATTTGGTAATTACAATTTTGCCCAAATAAGGGCACACGTCAAAACAGATATATTTAAATAAATATTTTGATATTTATAAATATTTTCAATTCAGTTTTGACTAATCCTTTTCTCTTTTTCTCTGCCCTTGCAGCCCTCTGTGATTATCCTTTCACTGTGTGTGTATTTTACTTCAGTTCTGCTTCCCCAAATCTTCTTTGCCCTTCTTCTCTGTCGCTCTCTGTCATCTGTATGCAAGATAGTAGTTGTTCAAATGGACCAGACGTTTAGAGGAGAGTGCAAAGTTGCAGCTCTGCAACAAAAATAAATTTCAGACTGTAGAATAAAGTGAAGTTTCAACCCCTTCAAATGTAAAGGACATGGTTCACCGACCTCTTTCATGTGTTGAACTACAGTAGATTTATGAACTCTGGCCACTGGAACAAATAAAGTCCTGCAGTGCGACAACTGAACCTGGCTTTGGTCATCAGTGGCATGATCAAAGCCCATCCTTGCACAAATTCATGGTCTTCATTTAGAACGAGGATCATTGCTTCGTGGCAGAAATCACTGGAAATATTCAGACCCAACGCATCATATTTGACTGGGGTTTGAGGGTTTCTGCAAGTCGTAGCCTGTTAATCTGGGTAGCCACAGTAGCTTGGAACCTTATTGATATTTATCACGGTCGTGTGTCTGGAGGCCGAGCAGACTGCCACTAGTCGGTGGGTGTGAGTCAGGAAAATGGACCAGTGGTTGATGATGTTCTGGGTCAGAAATGATCCATGGCATGACCGGAGGAGGGACGTCTAGCAGGTGAAATAACAAGCTCTCGTGAATCACACACTCACATAAAATGAGTGTGGATATTGTAACGGTGCAACATCCGTCCGATGCCATGTTGTGAGTGTGTTAGTTGGATCGTGCGGTGGTGAGAGAAAGGATCAGAACTTTGAGGGACAGAATATGTTGCATTGATGAGAAAACAAGTGTGCAAATGTTACAGTTGACCACACGCACACACACACACACACACACGCGCACACACACTTATGCACACACACGGACATACAGTGACCCATTCATCAGGGTCTGCGGAGTCTGGAAACTCCCCTGTCACAGCCAAACACACACAGAGAGACACACACACAGTATATGCTGAAAGACTGTGAGAAACACATATCCAGTTGGCCTGCTGTATCCGTCTGTCACATTTCATATACTTAAAGAAATTTACATCTTGAATAAATCTGTTGGATTTTTCTTGTCTAACATGCAAAGCTTCATATAATATTATGGGTCTGTTTTCACGCCATCTAAATCACTGAGGCCTGGGATTGCTTTGGCTAATTTTCATGTTGTATGTTTTTGTATTTTTGGCTGAAATTTGATTTATTCGTGGGTGTGGTATCCTTCTGCACTTTGCAAAAACTATGCAAGGAAAACTTTAGTGCTATTTTAAAAGGCCTAATTCATAAACCAGAGTAGGAAGATGTAAATCATCCATCAGTAAGGGACCAAAAAAGGTATTGTTTTTGTTTTTAATCGTAAATTACTCCTGAAATTCAGTGCTCAGAGGAGTTTTCTTGACTACGCCTCAGTACATTTTCATTTGTATTAGTAGAAGACTCCCATATCGCTAAAAACTGGAGTTTGATGTTGGCGTTAAAAAGTGCTGTTGCAATTTCAGTGTTGGGAAGTTGGAAGGAAAACAGTAGCGGCAGTGAGAACCTCAAGCTGATGTGCATATTTCTATTTAGCCCTTAATAGGAAAAAGGTTATTTTTTTTGTCTGTTCTGCTGTTCAAAGCAGTAAGAAAAAACATAAATCAAACACAACATAATGAGAATAAACATAAATGATAATACGTGTGATGGGAATAAGATTGTATTTGCCTTACAGGATTTTAGCCGTTTAGTGTGCTTCCAGCAGTTTGTCTCACAAAACCACAGAAGTAAGAAAGAATCATTATCATCACCATAAAGTATCATCATCATATCATTATCATCACGGGAAATCAAGCTCTCAGATATCTGCTTTTTCCCCAGGTTTTCTTTCTTTCTTTACAACCTCAAAGCAATTTTCAGCCCTTGATAGAGACACGAGACGCGATCCGACTCATGAAGGTTTTCTGGGCCAACGCAGACACATTCATACGACTGTATTACCGTTCATTACATTGAGGCCAGTCCTAGAGCAAGATGAACTTATATTTCCTCCAAAGTTCCCGAAACTTGAGTAAAAAACTATGTTGCTCTTCCAATTGACCCAATGAACCTGGACCGGTAGTATGATTAGAGCTTTGACTTTGGACGTCTAATTTGGCGGCTCCTTGATGTGATGGCAGAATAAAGACAGCGAGACGAGAGGAGAGGAGAGGAGAGGAGAGGAGAGGAGGACTTGAAGTGAAGAGGACAAAATTGGAACATTGTGTGACCACAGAAAGGCCATAGATGGTTTTAATATGCCCCTCTAAAAAGAAGGGGAAAGCCAGAAAAACAAAAGGGGGTTTCGGCAGCGCCTCTTTCGCAAGCGTACTGGCCAGCTGCTCAGGCAGGGTGCAGGGTGAGTGGGGTGTGTCACACACATGGAGGCTGCAGGAATGAGCTTTCCTCCTCCATCCCACTTTCTCTCTCAAATTATCTGGATCCATTCCTCCTGTTATCCTATCCTGAGAGTGTTTTTATGGAATTTAATTAATGACTATTGTTGCATCTTTTATATTGTATCTGTAGAACTTTTCATTCCACAAAATCACACTAAACAGGTAGATCCAATGAACAGGGGCTCACCTTGCCCATCATCATCAGCATACAGCAGTCAATTGAGGCTTAAGAATTTTACCAACTTCAGGGAAATTGTTCTGGAAATCTTTAGCTGTAAGGTGGTAATAATAATGTGGCGACTGCCTAATGCGCTCAATTTGTCACTCGGCAACTCAGGTCAACTTACTACTAGGACATTTTAAAAAGAACAGGCACGAGTTTGACAAGTTAACTACCACGACGGATCACAAAGCCACATCAACCATCTTAACTTCCGAGAATACACACAGAGACCGGGGTAAATTAAGAAAATATTTCTGTCTTTCTTTAGCTATTTCAATCTTATTACGTTGCCCAGAGGAATATAGTTAATTACTAAAACAGAAACTTGGAAAGAAGTTTCCCAATGGCAGGAATCAGGGACATCTGAACCACATTTTTAGGAGGGACAGGGATCTACTGCAAAGCACACTGCACATATAGACACATAAACTGTACACGCTCACAGAAGCCTACATACATTAACAGAAACACACACGGAGATCAAAACATTTGCCAACCCCAAAGGGACACACATGGCGCTTGCATGACATGAACACGGGAACTTATATACACATGTGTGCACATACAACCGCTGGCATTGCATGTTCCAGGATTTGTGTGTCCTACATTTACCAGAAACTGTATTAACAATAAGAACTCTAACAAGATGATTATATGATTATTACTGTCTTGGCCCGAGTGAGAGTTCAAATCGACGAGAGGGCAGCTGCGGTTGGAAGGAAATGACATGAAAGACTCAGGGAGGAGTTCTGGACGTCCTTGAAGGGCTTTTACATTTTTCTTTCAATTTCAAGGATTTTTTAAAAACAGGAAAGACGGGCCTGAACCTCAATGAGACACGAAGACCATGTATCTTTCAGTATTTACTGGTAATGTCCCCACAATAAAACCAGAAAAAAGCAGGGGAATACTTTAATACTGTGTGTCCTTGGCGACCTTAGTTCAAAAACAGATTACATCTTCCAGCACACACAATAAACGCCTTTATCTATCTTCCATGTTTTCTGGAGAGCTGTCTACCAAAACAAGTTGTTTGCATCATAGGTGTGAAGTGACGTTCTTGACATATCTTTCCTCAGGGAAAAATCTCACACACTATTGCTCAACTCTTGCACTTCTTTACCTCATTCTGACGTTTGCTCTCCCAGGATTTTCAGAAATTCAGATCAAAGGCAGTTTTATCATTGTTTCAATTTCACTGAAACCTGCCGCAGAACACACGGTCTGATAGATGATTTAAGATCGTCATTGACCATTTGAACCAACGTCCACGCGCAGAGCAAGTTTCCAGATGTTCATTGATAAACTATGGACCCGATTTGGCCAATCCACTCACACCGGACCACAATACTCAGCCATCTGAATGGGAGCATGACAGAGTGGCCTTCTCCCCAAACCTCACCGCTGCTTTGAACCTCTAGAAGGTTTAGAGAGAGACTTAGGAGCTAGGCTCATAATATGGTTACTGGTTAGCCACCAGCAACCACACTCTGCTCTCTGATGTTGCCTTCAGAGGCCCAATGCAGCTGGCGGATGGTTGAGGCTTGGCTGAGCGAAGCTCTTTGTAGTGTGGCAGGTTGCAAAGCAGGGAATGTCCCTTTCCTGGATTCCTGCCCCCCCTAAAACAATTGAAACCTTAGACAAAGGAACTGTGACTCATTGATTTGCATTGTGTCTCAGAACAAGTATGTTCTGCAATGTCAAATGCAGTTAAAGATCTGTTCTGTTGGCGTGGGTGATGGCTTACTTTATTAATCGAAACGTCCATGACTTCACTGTCAGTGGAAATAGGTTCAGTCCGACTGCCATGACAGTAATGGGGTGGGGTTGCTAAAGATCACCACACATAATAAATTCCAAGATAAGTCTTTATTTTCCCCATGTTCATGTGGGCTTCTTTCAACTGTCCAAGGAAGCTGAATTTAACACTATAAATTGCCTGTAGGTGATAATGTATTTCTCTTTTAATGCAGTGTTAGACTGGGGTTCGGGCCAGGGTGTTTTCCTGCCTTACCCAAAACTATTGTGGGAAGGCTCCAGCCCCTTCTCTGACAGTAATAAGTGAGTTTGTCCAAAATGGACAGATTAAATTGATCTAAAGGCAAGCCTGGCTTTTGGAGCATCCCAGACTGGGCTGTGCCCTCTCATTTGAACTCCTTGGCAACTGGTCCACCCTCTAATGTTAAAATGTTATTAACAATTATGTTTTAGAATTGAATATTGGAAGGTTGAGAATTGAATTTGGTTGATAGGCGGAGTTACTATAGCATAGCATCGTCGCTCTCTACGCCACCTTCGGTCTGTGAGCCCTCCTCCCTTGATCCTACACCGCCAGCACCACCACCAGAGACAGTCCAGAACTCCCAGACCCAGCTTCAACAGTCGTTCTGACTGATAGCTCTACTAGGAACAAAATTCAAGCTCCAAGTTACAGTACTGCGCTGCTGTAAGTGTAAATGTATTTGTGCCATATTGGAGTAATTAATCCACAACAGACTGTAGGTCAAATGTTGTGCACTGAATTGTTTTTGGTCATGTCAGAATTATTCTGGGGCTCACTGAGTAAATGTAGCTTGTTGATTTGAACTGTGTATGTTGAGTTTGTTTTAAACTGCTCTGTGCAGATGCATAGCTGTGTTTGTTAAAGTTGCTGTGAGGAACACTAACTGGTTATGAAACACTCTCAAGTTAATACTGATGCCAATATGTAACAGACGTAAGTAAATGAGATATTCATAGAGAAGACTGTCTATTTCTTTATGCCATTCTCAATGTTTGTCATCAGGTCTCCTTCCGCACAACATCAAATCATTGTGTTAATTAGAGAGCTTCACAGGTGCTGGTAGGCGGGCTTCTGTACTTTTTCCTGCCAGGTCAGCTGATTCTCCCTGCCTTTAGCTTTTACGCTAATCTAAGATTACCATCTCTGTTTCAATCAAGAGAGACAAGTCAGATGAAGAAAAGATGATGGATTGATGAGTACATGAAGCTGATCAATCTGCGAAGACTGGGCGGAGATGGGGAGGTGCCGTGGAGGGGCGAGTAACAGCAGCATGAACGTACTGAAGGGAGACCATCATATTTAAAAGAGACAGCAGCAGGATGATAGGCGAACGATGTAATCGTGTCGTTGTGCTATTGGACAGAAGAGACCAGCTGATATCAGAACAGCTGATATCATGATTGACAGCTCCGAACAATGACAGCAAGGAAATTATGAGTGAGCATGCATGTGGAGTGAATGGCAGATGTATGAGAAATAAACTAAAAGCCTAAGCATGCAAAAGTATAGTCTTCCTGACTGAACTTATGCTAGAGCTTCATTTAATTTTAGCTCCATATTTGATGCAGATACCTTAAATATTTGGTGAAATCAAACTGAGTAGAAGAAAACTAAAAAGAACTGAATCAAGTTGAGCCAGTGGGTATGGCTGCCAATCTGATCAGTTACCACACAACGACAACTGGGAAATACAGCAGGAACAGGGATCGGTTAGCATCACAATGTGAGAATGCTCAGCCACAGAGGAACCCATGATTCACACAATAAATATGTGGTGTCTACGATCAGTCATGCACCAAGGATGTTCTGCTGGTTAGGTTCATTGACAGAATACATAGGACACTTTCACATCAGTGAGTTTATGTTCGGGAATCATGTCATTTGGCTAGCTTTTGCTTTCACACCCTGAAAAAAAAATGCCCTTACCCACACACTCACACACACACACACACACACACACACACACACACACACACACACATACACACATCATAGGCTGGTCCAAGCTGTATTACTATGATGATTTTGGTTTCAGGAGGAAGACTTACCACTCCCTCTCACTTCATAACCTTCAGTAAATATTTCACTAGTGACTCGTGTGTTTGTCACAGCAGCCATGGTCTTGTTAAAGCTTGGCAAGATATAAATACCCTTATTGGAGAGTTCACATGCTGGTGCCTCCTCATCGGCTACAGGGAAGTGAGAGTTGTCCCATAGACATCAGGCGACCAGATCTCTCCTTAGGACGAGTGTTTCTTACATAAATTAGACTATCACTTCAATATGTATAATTACTCAATATTTATGGTGTGAGCAGCTTAAGCCAGAGCTGTCTGATGTATCTTTTTATTTATCTTGTATTTTAATTAATAACTCCTTGAGCCCGACAGACCCAGTACTGGGTCCAACTCTGTGGCATAGTAACATAAAGTCCCTTTGGAAGATGACCTATTTATTAAAGTTATAGGCCTGTTTTAAAAACATTGGATCTTCAGCTATCTGTATGTTCTGCAAATCGTGTCTCATTATTCATTATGAAGTGGTAACAGTAAAGTCATACAGATAAACTTCGTAAATATAAGAGCCAGTTGTGTTCAAAAGATCCGGGATAATTTTCTCATCCGTCTACAATAACATGTTTGGTGTCTGTTCTGCCCCCACATTTCTGTGTGTGTATAATGTTATTGCATTTCATGCTCATATTTATCCCTCCTCTCCTGCCGTAGTTAGGGCCTCGTTGTTTTGAGATTCTGATGAGAGTACACGCTGCACATACTGCACTAATGTGTCACGTCTTCTGTTTGGTAGCCTGTAAAGACCTTAGTCTGTAAGTATTTCTTTATGTTGCAATAAAATATGTACGAAGATATATTCTATTCTATTCGCTCTGTTAGTATAGCATTTGTGTTGTATTAAATGCTAATCGCGGTTAACATTTTTCCATTGACAGTAATGTTCAAATTAGCTTAGAAGCTAGCTAGTCGGACATTCTTACACGATGCTATATGCTGGATTGTTGTTTTGTATTCATGTATGTGTATATGGACAGTTTGTAAAGCCATATTTCATATTGTGTTTCCACAGTTTTACAATTAAGAAAGATTCAAACTAAAGTCCTGAAACTCCAAGACGGATTCCATGGTCTTTATTTCACGGATCTACTGTTAGCTATCTGCTAAGCTTTCCTGAACAAAGCAAGAGCAGAATAACGCCCATGTCACTTTGCGTTGACCTTATGTGCAATAGCACTGCCTCTGAAGTTTCTTTCACATTTTGTCTGAAGCACGACAAAAAACTAATTTAACTTTGATTATGTCTTCTGTAAATTTGATCTCCCTACATGATGGTCTTAATGCTGTTAAAAAGTCTTCTCCACACTGAATTATGCACTAAATACCTTTATTCTGTCTTGATTTAAGTTTTACCTAAAATGCGTCCAATTTTCAATTATTTAGTCATTAGTTCTCAAGTCATTAAACTTGGGTGGGTGTAATTTTGTGTTCGTATGTGTAGGTGGCTGATTTTGTACAGGTGCATCAATGTGTGACACATTATACATTATAACGGGGACAAAACCGTTATAAATGAAACGAAGATGAAAATACAATCATGATTGCCATCTAGCCTGCACACCTGTGCCAAAACCTTCCTCTGAGAGATGATACAGGACCGGCGTGTGACAACATGAGACAACATGTAAACTTCTCTCACACAGCTGGAATGTATTTCTTACTTTACTTTGTTTGATCCTTTTGTTTTATAAGCTTTCCTTTTTTCATTTTATTTTAACTGGAAGGAATGGTTTGACAGTTGGGTAAATATGTGTATTTGCTTTCTTGCCAAGGATTGGATGAACAGATTGATGCCGCTCTCTTTTGTTAATTGGAGTAATCTGCTACACCTTTCGTCTCTGTAAACAGCATTCTGAATGAGCTGTAGTTGTCTGATTGCGTCGAGGACAACGTGGTCATTTCTTTTTACCTAGTCTGTGAAAAGGGATCTTTTTTGCCAAACTTCTCTCGTTCCACAAATAAGCATGTCAATTAAGGCGTCTATGCTGACCGTGTTAATGGACCACTACAACCTGGACCATCATGTTTTACGGTGAATTCTGGAACTGTCTGTGTTCGAGATGCTGGACAGCAGCCTAAACAACTTTGTACAAGGATTTGTAAGATTATGCGTCCACAATAATTCAGAACTGTCATCCAGCAGGTAAACATCAGCAAGAAGGCATCACTGAACATTGTGTTAGTTTTAAACTAAATATTATTTGTATTTCTGACCTTGTACTTCTGTTATCTCATTACTGCTGTCTCTTATTTTACGATTTAAAGCACTTTGTGCAACATAAATGTTACATTTATCATTATCATATCACTTGCATCTCCTCTCCAATGAATCGCTACCTTAACGCGGTGGAGGGGTTTGTGTGCCCCTGGAAGCTGTGTTGTCGGGGGATAAATAGCTCCTGGTGGGGTCTCCCAAGGCAAAGTGGTCCCAGGGGAGAGGCCAGACTAAGAGCGATCCACTGACCCTAAATGAATGGACCAGAAAATAATTGTGTGTGTGTGTTTCCTATTCATACCTGTTGGAACTGGGTGATTATCTCCTATGGTAAGCTGTAATTTAGTTTGATACTACATCATTACAATATGTTTCCTCATTTCATTTCATATTTTTCTTCCACATTAATATTAACTTCTACTGTTACTGTACAGCTGTTAGGATCGTGGCCTATCTTCTATTTGCAATTAATATGCATTCAATCCAGTTCAATTATTTAAATGAAAATGATAATTTACTCTGGCTAAGGTAGCTTATCAAGAGTAAAATAATAGCTGTGATTTAACTGCACGTGGGACTGTTGGGACCTGAAGTACTCTGGCTGTGGTCATTACAGTGAACCGTGTCTGGCAGTGTGATGAGAGGGCACGTGAGCCCTTGTTGCTGTACTTTATCTCCTTGGAGCAGAGGCTGCATTTAGCATACCCTGTCTTATCAATGTATTTAAAACACTGTGACAGCAGGAAGCTGTACACTAACAGTAATAACAGTAACGCCTTTGAATCAAATGAAAATCTAAAATATATTAGATTATAATTTGCACAATATCTATTGTATATTAATTGTCCTACATTGTCAGATTTTTGAATTATATCAGAAATATTATGATATTGTTTCTAATACAAAGACATATTTAGAAAGTTTGTCCTACATTTATTTTGCCATTAGGAGCCCTAAAAGGAGGCAGTGAGGTACTTTTACTCAGATTGGCTTCTTTTATCATTTTCATATCTGTAGACCTAAGATACTCCCATCAAGTGGAATTTTTGTATATTTCTTGTCTCTTCAATTTGTTTGTGATTATTAGTTCAATTCACTTTATTAGAATAAGCAGAGACGGGTTGTGTAATGTTTACAACTCAGCTGTACTGAATGGTAATAGAGCACTGAAAGATAAAATAAAAATAACTAGTATAAATCAAATAAAAAATTATTATATATAAGAGAAAATATTTAATATTTCTCTCTTTCTGTCTTGGCCAATCACACGCACGCATCGCTGGTTGCCATGGAAACAACCAAGGTTACTTAAGGCCTCAGAACTTTCTGATCGCTCACTTTACACTTGGACTTCAACACGAGCAGAACAACTTTTGAGCAGAACACTCTTGAGCTGAACACTTCTTGTGAATCCAAACTGTAGAGAGCCAACTCTTTGAGTTTTTAACTTCTTGAGAAAAGCTACTTTTTACGAAACTTGTTGGAGAACTAAACTACTGGATCATCGTGGGCAACAGAAGAGACTGAAGATGGAGAGCGGTCGTCGGCTGGAGGAGGAGCACCTGGAGAGGGGAATGAACCGTGTGGACAATAACTGGGCAGGTAAGACAACGTTTACATTTAATTTAGCATTTTTCTTTTGATTCATCCCCTTCAAACCATTTAAAGCATTCTCAGTTTAGAAATCAGTGAAACTTTTTGAGTTTAAAGGAGTTGACACTATATTATCAGGCCTGTTGGAAACAGACACTCGTGTAAACTGATTATTTAAGTGACAGAATGTCTTAAATGTGGCGGGACGTCTGTGGAATGTGTTCACAATAGTGTAGCGGTTTAATAAAGTTATTAAACCACAGTTATTTTGGTTTGAAGGCATCAAATCTTCCTATTTTAACATTAAAATGTATATTTCTGAAAATAGAACATTTTCATAAAAATGCATGCAAGTTGTGCACCATGGTAACCATATGGATCTATCTATGGTTACCATGGGGCACAACTTAAGCATGCATTTAGCCTTTTATGAAAATGTTCTATTTTCCGAAATATACATTTTAATGTCAGGACGTATAGCTACGTCATCAAACCAGGCCACGATGCGACCCTGAGTGGGTTTGACTGTTGACACTTGAGTTATTGAACAAACATCTGCACTATGTTTGGTATTAATGTTTAAAGGTGAACTCTCTTGCGTGTTGGGGACTTTATGTGAGTCTTGTAGTGCAGTCCTAATTACTTTATGGCTCTGCTTTCTAATTTGAATTCATGTAATCCAGAAATATTTCATGTTTTGAGAAATGCTGAAAGTTTAAATGTTTCCCTCTCAGCTGGTGTTGACTATGTTGATGAACGTCCTGCACAAGATGGCCTCCCTGAAGTCAACTGGATCCTGCACGACGAACGAGGTGTTCTCCCGATCTACTTCTTTTCTGATGAGGAAGGTGAGGTTGAGATTGTGGTTGAGCAAGGCGTTGTGGGTGGAGATCAGGTGGAGCTCGGCATTTTGGGTTTGGATTTTATTCCCTTGCTCCTCTTTAACGATGTGGAGGAAGAGGACGAGTTCGACTGGGAGAGCGAAGATTCTGGGTACGACTCCATGATCGACGATGAAGAAGTGGAAGAGGAGGAAGCCGCTGTACGTCTACGTATTTTGGAAGAGGAGGAAGCCGCTGTACGTCTACGTTTTTTGGAAGAGGAGGAAGCCGCTGAACGTCTATGTTTTTTGGAAGAGGAGGAAGCCGCTGAACGTCTACGTTTTTTGGAAGAGGAGGAAGCCGCTGAATGTCTACGTTTTGGTGTGGAATGTCCTGAAGATGCTCCGCCCCCAGTCCCGTGGGAGTCAGCGCCCTCCACTTCAGGCCTCGGATCCTCCGCAAAGAGGACCAGAGAAGAAGACTACTGGGAGTCGGCGCCCTCCACTTTAGGCCTCGGATCCTCCGCGAAGAAGAGCCGGGCAGATGACTACCGATGGTCTCCACCCTCCACTTCAGGCCCCTCATACAGAAGATTCTGGCTTTCGGCTGAAGACAGTGACTCGGATTGACACTGACAGCCTGTTTGCTGCAGGATTGTAAAACCTTTGTGTCTGGTAGGACTGATAAAGCACCAGACAGCCTTCCCTTGCGTCTGGCGGGGTTGGCGATAGGTAGCATCCTGCAGCAGAGCTTTTAAATATTGCTTCTTTGTTGATTTTCCGTTTGAATAATAGTTAACTGTGAATGGTTGGTATTGTTGTTGTTGTGTATGTTTCTTTATAAAGTCTAGGTGTCTTTAGCAGACAAAGGTAAGTCAACATTTAATAACAACATTTTACTCACTCTATATCTGTTTTTCATAGTTAGGTGAAGGTGGCTGTATCAGACAGAGGTATGGTAAAAATTACTAACGTTAAGAAAAGGTTTCCAAGTCTCTTTTACTCAGGTATCGATAGCTGTAACACAGGAAGCAACAGGACCAGATGAGAAGGATGGAGGACTACAGGACCAGATGGAAAGCGGCATTCTTTCAGTCCTTCAGGGGGCTGGGTAAGTAATCCCTCACTAAGACTACAGAAGTATCAGTAATAAGATTCCATCATTGAACAACGTAAAGGTCGTATAGTTGAGTTAATTCATCTCTTGTGTTTGTGTCTCACAGGGCAGGACTCCTCTGAGTTTTTGTCTCTGTCTTTGTCACAAACCAAGAAGCAGACAGACGGTTCAGGCTGAACGAGAAATGATAATTCTAAAAACCTCAAGGTCTTTCATTTGTCACATACGTATATTCATGTGAACTGTATGTATACTGTTCATTTACAGAGTAGCACAATACAAATAAATGTATGACAAACTTTCTAAATATCTCTTTATATTAGAAACAACAACGACTGCACCTCAGAGGACCCAGCTGTTAAACTCCTGTAGTTCGCAGACGACACAACGGTCATCGGCCTCATCAGAGACGGTGACGAGTCTGCGTAAATTGAGGCAAGTTCAACCTGCCTCAAGAGCTGCTGATCCTGTTTTACTCCGCCATCATCCAGTCTGTTCTCTGCTCCTCCATCACTGTGTGGTTTGGATCGGCCACCAAACAGGACAGAAACAGACTACAACGGATTGTCAGGTCTGCAGAGAGGAGATCATTGGTTCCAGCTTGCCCCCCATCCAGACACAAGAACAGCTTCTTTCCACTGGCCGTCACTCTAATGAACAATAAATAAGTCATATTGCACTACTACCTCTGTTTGCACTTCTACCTCTGTTTCCACAGTTTTACAATTAAGAAAGATTCAAACTAAAGTCCTGAAACTCCAAGACGGATTCCATGGTCTTTATTTCACGGATCTACTGTTAGCTATCTGCTAAGCTTTCCTGAACAAAGCAAGAGCAGAATAGTGTCGGTAGAAATTCGAAGCTTTCTAATACATTTTAACGCACCGTGACCTGAAACACACAGCTGCCAATAATGGGGAGACGAAGCAGTCAAACTTTACATTTTACAGTCAACACTAACATAAATCTATGTTCTAGCCCAATATCTCATCAAAGAATATGTTATTTTAAGAAATGTGCTTGGTCAGTGCTCCTCTGCATCTGATACCGACGCACCAAAGCACCGGGCTTTCAACTAACTAGACCATAGACCCGCCCGCATCTTTATTAGACGGTCAGAGCAACTGATGTGGTATAAAGTAGGAGAAAGTCTGAGTAGGGCGGAGAGGAGTGGAGGTTGGATGGGTCAAACAAACACAGGACTTTAATCCAGGAGTCCATTAGTTGTGTCCCGTGTGAAACCTTATTTTACCACAGTTCTGTTACATAACTTACGTACTTAAGTAACAGAAGTTACGTAACAAACAGACTTATTTTAACCAAAATCACTGTTTTGCGTAAGTAAACAAGAAAAATAAGTAAACGTAAGTTTATTTTGAAAAGAAACTGAAACCGACACGTCCTAAACCGACTAACCTAGGCAGTGCTAGTTTACAGAGTAGGGCCACTGACCAAGGGTCGGTATTTGACGGGACCTCATCCCTCAGAGAAAAGGCTGCTCTATAATAACGCTGCACTATTTCTGCCTTGGGATTCAGGCAGTGGTGCTGTGAGTCAAGCTTCCCTGGACCAGAGGTGTGCTGTAGAGGAATGATGTGTGACAGCATCACCCATCATCATAAATCTGAGTGAAAACAGCGCCCTTGTTTGCTGGAATTATCATAATGAACACACCTTGCCTGTTAACAAAATTAGGAAAATGCACTCATCCATGTTTACGACACATACCAGGGGAAATAGTGAGTCTTTTTCAAGGCCAAACCCTAAAATTATACATGGCAGTAATTATGACAAACATGACAGAAACTGTGCAATAGTGTGAAAAGAACTGCAGTGAGTCAGATTGAGGGCTTTAAAGAGCAGGATTGTGTTCGGAAAAGGGGGCTGGGTAGGTGGTTGCTGGTTGGGCTTGACCTGGTAGAGGATCAGTTGAAGGTGTGCCCACATGAGTAGTATTGTAGCTCTGCCCAAGCAGGTTATTGCATGAGACTATGTCGTGCTCACTCACACTGTTCAAGCACATTCTGTACACTGAATCATTTAGCAGAAATTTCCAAAAAGCCAGATATTACTCAAACTGAAATAGCAGACTGGGTGTTCTTATGGTGTAGCTCTATATTGTGGGTTAACTAAACTACAAACTGCAGCAGAATTCGCCGACTGTAAGTATTAGAGCCTGACTAAACCGCCACAGTGGTTTTGAGGAGGACATTGATAATTAAGGGTTTAAAATGTGATTGCGATTTTATAGGATATATTTATATCAAAATGTTGACAAAGAAAAGTAATAAACTGAACATTTTATAAGGGAAAACTAATCCTGTCAGTGCTCTATGATTTACCCAATCCACTTACAATAACCTTCAGCATTGTTTGGAAAATATGTGTTTCTGCTCCAC
This sequence comes from Pholis gunnellus, assembly GCF_910591455.1. Lineage (NCBI taxonomy): Eukaryota > Metazoa > Chordata > Actinopteri > Perciformes > Pholidae > Pholis > Pholis gunnellus. The sequence goes on along the minus strand of NC_136534.1, from coordinate 10,946,872 downwards.
GATCTCATAGACATCTAGAAATTGTGCTCAATTTAACTAATCTCATTGTATAATATACCCTCAAACTGCATGCGCCAGACTCAAGCACAGATTGTATGAGAAAAGAAAGCAAATCAAAACATTTCATCATTTGTAAGCTTGTCCCTTTTGATGAAACTCAGATATTCACTGCCTCTCCAAACAATGTCATTATGAATTAAGAACAATATTTCATTCAGCCCTCTACTTAACCTTCACTAAACATACACACTATTTCTCACCATTGAAATGCTTCACGATTTACATGCTACTGTCGGTTACTGCTGGAGGCCTAGGCTCCTTGGTCAAGAGCAGTTTATTCTTCAGGGAAGCTTGTTAATTTAGCTTTCCCACCCAGATTTTCTAACCTTGTGCTGAGATGAGATCTTTCAGCGCTACAGTCACCACACTGTTAGCCACGCCAAACACCTCCGTGCACCACGACTCTAATCTTGCAAAGCCCGACCTCAGTTTAATCAAACTCACAGAGGTCTGGAGAACATACTGAGAGAAACAAAGCACCAGACTTTAGAAATCCTCAGCAGCCATTGAATTGACTGTGAGTTTGAAAAATCCTGCAGTAGGAAACAACACATCAGTAAGTCTCCTGTTGGGGTACAAACTAATGCTCTGTGGTGTAGTTTTATTGGTTTGTAGTACCGTATAACACACAGCAGCCATTATGTGATCCAGGCCACACAGCTCTGCCAGATTGTACAGTAGAAAGCCCTTTTTTCATCACCTATTAGCCTACACAAGCTAACTCTACCACCATTATTGTAAGTTACGAGCTATCAGGCCAGCCAGTGCCAACTTTGGGCTTTATGGACCCACACTGAACTGCCAATTATTAAGACCAAGGCATTTGAAGCACTGATTTAATGCTGTATCAGCACCAGCAAGCAACTATTTCCCTTTGAATAATTGTGTGCTATGTTTGTCTGTTCAAACATGCCTGTCTTGCTTCACTATTTTCTGCCAGGTATGTCTTTCTTGAGAAATAAACATCTGTTTAGAAAAAAATAGGAAAAGAGTGCGATTGCAGAAAGAGAATATGGCTGAAAAGAGTAAGAGAGGGGAGACATTACAGGTGTGCTCAAGTGAAGTATTGTCCAATAGTTTAGTTAAAATACATTTCAGTCTGGACCAAAGACGGACTGACATGACATCACAAGAGCCACACAGCTAGCATGACTAAAAGCATATTTGTCAACACAATAGAATAAAAATGTATCTTTACCAAAGATTTTGTCTCATTCATACTGTCTGTCTCTGTTGTCCTTATAAAGACAGTGTTTCCAATATATCATCCTTTTAGAGTTGTACATTTTCCATGCTGGCTAAACAAACACACAGAAAATAATTATTAGCTACCTACTGTGGTTATACCCTTGTAATTCTAGTTTACATGCGATGCATTGCAGCTAATAAAGTGAGTCTAACTGCAAGAACCTTTGCCAACCATTACAGCAGCAGACATCACCTCGCTGTTTATTTACCCCGGACACATAAGTGCTCTCCACCACTCTACCACCCGTTGCTTAGCATTACCATTAGAGGCACTGGCTGGCCCACACACCAATTCATGACCAGTCTCTTCTCCTGGCTGGCCCACTCTGCCTTCCCAGCACCGAGCAACTGTTTGATTCCACTGGGAAACATCCATTTATGTTTCTCATTGCCTTTGAATGTGGAAATAAATAGTTTCCGACCAGACGGGGATCACTAAGCTGCTTTTAGAGGCATCACCAGAGCGTTGCTGATTATGGCCTCTAAGGCTGCATTTACACACAAAAAATCTGATTTTTAACTGTTTATAGCACAGACGATATGTGTCAAGATGTCTCATATAATGAATCCTGATGGAAGCTCACTTACTTGCTTCTTCATTAGTCCGGTTTTTACATCACTTCTGTGAACAAAGAGAAAAAAACATTAATAGTTTCAGTATAATTCAACTCTAAACTCATACAGTAAATTGATGACAAATACCAGCATGAATTTCTATAACTAGCTCATATTACACTTGCAATGTATTTTCCCAGCGTCATTCGTATTCTGTGTGCGGTTCAGGGAGATGACAGGATTGATGGTAAAATAATAATATTACGCAGATTTACCACAAAAGGAATGCATTGAATAACCTCAAATTGTGCCTGGACTCCATGAAATGACGTGTCCGACCTACTGTACATTTAGAAAGGATGTTGCGACCAGAGAGGCAAATTAAGGGAAATACCCAAAATAGCTGTCTGTAATTCAAGGGCTTCATATTAATCCAAAACCAGAGAGAGAAAAGCGTTTTGATTGGTGTAGATGTAGCACTCAGAGAAATATTAAAAAATATCTTTAAAAGTCTTCAAAATGTCTTTTTTACAGGCGATATGCACTTTATGATATATACCTGAGAGTTAATCTTCAGATGTTTTCAAAAGATTATTGTGCCATTCACAATCAACACATGTTCTCTTCTCAATGTGGAGACACTAGCAGGACATTTGTTAACAATTAGGGATAATCCAAACATACACACCCTTTGAACACATCTGATGTAATTAAAAACATCAAATCTGGATAAGCTCAAGTGTCTGCGACCTAAATTTTGTGACGGTGGAACATTTAGGAACATGTTTTTTTAAATTTAGTTAAAGGCCTTTCAGTCTTTTGACAAAACGTTTTTGTATTTATTAGTTAGTCACATCTTAGACATTTAATTATGTAAGTTTAGTGTAGTTTCAGTCAACGAAAGCTGAAGACACTTTACTTGTACTGAATGAATTATTTCATGTGCTTTTTAACTTTTTTAGTTTTACTAAATATGTAATATGTTTGTTTTTTTACTGTATTCTTAAATTGATTTTGCATTAAATGATGAGGCCTTTTTCACAGCAGATATGGTGTCATAGCAAGCACAGGTGTTACTAATAACATTGAAGATGGCTTTCTTCTAATCAAGTGTCCCAGTAAGCCATGTGACGGTGAGCCAGCACGCACAACGACCTTGAGGCAGCCAAATGGAATTCAATCATCATTAAATGTATTTTTCACACCTACGTTTGTACTGTGACATGTCAAAATGTCCTCTGTGAAAAAGTCATCTACAATGTGTACAGGTAGGTTGAATAATTCTCATGATGACGAGAAATTGAAATGCGAGATACAGTGCTGTAACACAGCGCCTTCGTTTAGTTCAGACATGCATTTCAGATTATTTATTTTAGTGCGCTTTAGCGTGCCCCAATGGTTAGCTCATGGCCGCTATGTTGCACTCTCTCTCATGGCGGTTACAGCTGATAACACCTTTCCAACCAACAGCGCCGTCAGGAAAGCGTAGCACCCTCCCTCCGGTTCTCCCTCAGGTAAACACTTTTAGCTCTGTCAGCACCTTTGCTGCAGTTTGCACTATGAGCGCTGTTAGTGCTCTTAGCTGTGAGCCACAGTCTCGCCATCGACATGTCGAGAGCCGTTGAGAGGCGATCAAAATACTCCCAATCTCGGCTCTTGCACCTTTAAAAACAAGCCATAAAATCCTAAAATCAATCCTGAAACGAACAGGATGTCAGTGGAGGGAGGCCACTGCTGGTGCTTTGTGATCCTGTTTTCTTTTCCCAGTGAGAAGACGAGCAGCTGCATTTTGTAATAACTGCAGACGACGACATTATTGGCCTCATAGGTAAAGGCATTGTCTCTTCACACTATATTATAGACACCACCCACAACCTGCTCCAAGACTTCAAATGAAAAGGAATGTGAGGAATCTAACTTCATCCAATGAGAGCAGAGAGATATGAGACATGTGACTCCACCCTGAATAAAAACAATACAGACATTTTTTTTTAGGGAATCTTGATTAAATCTGATGCAGTCTTCTGCTTCTAGTTTTATTTCACGGACGGAGGTGAGGAGAGGGGTGTATATACCTACACTGATACCATCTGCACTCTTTGTTAATACAAACAATGGGAATCTTATTATGGATTTAACAACATGCACTATATAAAGAAAGCTGGGGTGGAGTGTTTCTCGTGTTGGTCTCACTTGACCTGGACATTGAATCATGCTCAGAGTCACAGGGTAGAAACAGTCGACCTGTTATTGTTAAGTCCCGTCTTATTCATGAAGGTGGAAGTAAGTCGCCTCTTTGTTCTTCCTTCCAAGAGATCTACTTGAAAACAGGTGGAGTCTGCTCTCAATTAAACCGATTAGCAACAGCATTCAAAGTAATTAACAGCAATCAGACAAACAACTGACCAAATAACAATTGAGACTATCACGTTGCGTCCCCTTTTCTTTCTCTCTTCCTCTTTCATGCACACACAGTGGTGATACTATTCCTGGCAGGCAGCTGCTCTGGTGATGATTCCCATCCCACCTCTTTTTTTCTAGCGTAAGAGGTCATTTGTCATTTGTGTACGAGGGTGTAAATGTTCCTGCCGCGCACACATGCTTTCAGGTCCTTCATTCTTTTAACAGAACAATATGGTATTCCCTCTTTCTCTTCATGTGGTCGTGATGACGTTTCCAAGAAAGTTGAGCATCCCGAGAGTTTGACCGCAGCGTGACCGTCAGCAGACCGCTGCTGTGGTCAGAGAGGGAGACCTTGCTGAAAAGAACGCCTCCCATGGATGGATGGACAATTCTCCTCCTGACAACCTCTGTTAAACAAACACACAGTGTGGTGAAGGCCAAAAGGAACACATCCATTGATATGTATTTATTCCCCTATTTCTTTTTCCATATTTGTCATCTCTGAGTTGAGATCTATATATCAGATTCACTATTCTTGTATTTTTTTTCTTCATATTCCTTTGCTGTCTCTATTTTTTCTCCTCTTTCCCTCTCTCATTTTTGTGGCATTCTTCCATTAGTGCACCTATCAATTTCTCTCTTCTGAAGGATTCAACGGTTTCCTCTGTGCCTTTTCCAGTCAGTCAGACCCCAGCTCAGACAAATATAGTTTTCAACTCCCTTTTACTGGTAATGAACCCATCAGTGGATTTAGCTCACACTCATAGCAGGCTGGCAATTTAACATGTCAAAAAATATGAATGAAAGCATGTGTCTGTCTATCTGCCTGTGCATTTCAATCTAGCAGTGTACTCCATTCACACTGCAGTGGATCACCATACAATTAGCCTGAGCATAAGTGTGTCTCATCAGAAAAACAAACAAGTGTAATTGGTTGTAAATGAGGTAAAGGATGACTGGAAGTCCTGCCCTGGCCCCTGGGCCTCCTAAATTTATATATATTGGTAAGAATAAGCAAAGACGGGAACCATTATTTAAGGATTTCTTTTAAAGACCTGGGTCTTATTTTTCTAACGGTTGCAATAATGTTTTATTCATCAAACTTAATTGCTGAAATTTAGGGAAGGTGACGACATTGCTCTCTCTAGAAGAGAGTCCAACAAGGCAAGCAGCACAAGCAGTCAGAAAATCAAACATGCTGTTTGTTTTGTAGAGAAAGACTTTAGACTATAAGACTATAGACTTTATGTTTTTATAACATGTCAGGTTTAACATGGGTGGTTTCATCAATGATGAGCACATCTTTGAGCAGATGTTTCTTATGTTCAGGTTCAACATCTGTATTTATGTTTACAGCAGATAAGTGCAGTCATGTATTTTGAATGAGAGTCAGCTGATTCCAATGAGGTCAACAGGATAACTTCAAAGTCATTACATTTTCCACAGGTTGCTTGTGAGGTGTGTGAGACTCACTTAATGTACTGTTATGCTTCTGTTGGAATCCCTGTTGCAACATCTGACAGCTCATTGTTTCATTAAATGTCATTTTGTTAGCTCAGAATTTTACTAGTGCTGTAGTTGAAATTGCTAACATTTGTGTCTTTATTAAGCAAAATAAACACATATTTTCAAACATATTGTGTTTTGGTTGTTTATCTTGCGGCTTCTGGCAGATGAAAACAAAAATAAAAATGTCTGTATGTGCTCTGAGGGTCCAAGGAGAGAAGGTGTCGTATGCTATACTTGTAAAGATCTGTGTGGCAAATTTGTGATATTCATAATCACAGTGCTTATAGGAATATTAAGCCTCAGATTGCTCTGAGCATGGCACAATGTTAGTATGCTGTAATGAGTATTTAGGGTTTGAAAGGGATGTTGAGAAATGAAGAAATATGGGCTTTCTTCATTCAGTGACCCAGACCTATGTCAATTTCGTATTTTGACAAGAAGTGAAGCTGGCAAGACAACAAAAATGAGGGCAAAAAATATGGGCCAAAAGTTCAAACATCAGTATGAACAACTACACACAAAATGTTGCCTGTTCCCACTCCACACACACTAGTACCTCCACACATTTACCTTCTCTGGTGACTATCTGTTTCGCCCCTTACCCACTGCAAAACACACACGCCCACCCACACACTCCCCGACACACACTTGCATGCAGACAGGCAGGCAGGCCATTCCTTTAAGCAGAGCTACAGTAAGTGGCCGGTGCTGGGAAAGCCTCGTGGCCTGGATGCCAGTGGCATCCTGGTGAGAGAGCCGGAAAACATGCTGCTGTTTCAGAGGCTGCTGGCCTGTTTGTCATCTTTTCCAAGGTAACCATGCACTACAGGAGATTAAGCCAGTGGAAAATACTCACAGGTAATGATGGAAAAAGACTCAAGCGGAAACCCCATTGTCAGTTCTTGATTATGTCATTTTTGAATAAGCATACTTCACATTGAAGAAGCTGTATTTAACATTCTGAACATTAATATAGCAGCAAACAACTGTTTGCTATGTAAAGACATAAGGGGAGTGATGTCTACATGAGCAGAGGATGAAGTAACTCTCCCTCTGTGTGTGTTGTCATCCAAGCTTCATCTTGCTTTGTTGACATAGCCGGGCCTGCCGCACATGCGTGTCTTAAACCAGCTGATTCGTGATCGCACGGGAGGAAAAAAAAGGTTGCATTACGTTTATGGCATCGATGTCAGCAAATAAATAAGAAGAATAAAGATAAATGAATGATTCTTACCAACTCTGCAATCCATGACAGTTAGTACTGTAGGTAACCTATATAGACGGCCTTTCCTTTACTCTGGTGACTCTCTTTACAGACAGGTACAGGCATCATTTTTGTTTGAACAAGTCTGGACAAAGTGATGATGACAAATGCATTAATAAAAACACTTTGTGTAACAACTACATTATGGTGTGTTTTAAGCCATTTATTAAATGCGTACTGCTTATAAATGCTATAGCTTACAGTAAAATGTTACTGCCATAAACTGTATGTAAGAATTGGAAGTAGTCATTGTGACATCACCCATTGGTTTGTGGACTGGTGTTTTGAAGCCTTGAGTTTTCCGATTTTGCCACCGCCATCTTGGATTACGGCAGACGCCATGTGATTTTTTTTGCAACCAATGAACGGAAGTTACCATATATGGAACGCAGAGGAGTGACATAGAAACACTTCTGGTAGCGGCAACGACCTGTCAATCACAGTAAGCCCGCCCTAAAGCATACTTTATGGTCTATTTTACTCTAAATGGACCATAATTTAAGAAATAAACATCATGCTGAATTGAAGAAGACTTGAAACTAGCGATTTATTGAACAAAAACTCATGTTCACAATGTTTACTGAGGTTATAAATCTAGTGAGAAGTAGGGTCATATTCTCATAGACTTTCATACAATCAGACTTCTTTTTGCAACCGGAGGAGTCGCCCCCTGGTTGTCAGTAGAGAGAATGCAAGTTTAAGACACTTCTGACGATCTGGTTTGACTTTGGGTAGTTTTGAATATTCCTTAATGAAACAGAAATATTCCCATATTATGTGTCAGATTAGAGGCCTGCAGCCAAGATCGACTTCCTCTTTCTTTATGGTTGGTGTTTTATTTTTATTCTGGTTATTTTATGGAGGTGTAACTGAGGTCGTCAGAGGTGAGGCCTTGTAATGTACACTGTAAGTACAGTAGTTGCACAGTAAGGCCAGCTTTACTTTGGGTCCATGCCACAGTAGATTGTGGCCGGTGAGTAAGAACTTCTCTGCCACACGCTAGTTTTGGACAGTCAACATCAGGCACAAACACACACATTCAGTGCTCCTCTCATGAAACGAACTAGACAAACAGGGAAGCAGGCGGCTGCCTCTTGTCTGTTGACTTTCCCTGACTGTTACTTTTCCCCTGCTGGCGGTAAAATAATTAAAGTTGAAAATACGCCCTTCTAATTTAACTGTTAGTTTATTTGAGATGCATCTGGCAGTGTCCCAGTAGAGAATTGTTTGTAAAACACTTCATTTGTTCTTAAAAAAATGAATACACTCTAATAGTCCATCTTCGGAGAGTTGCAATGCTGCAGTGCACCTGACTTTATGGACCTCATAAATATCACTGCTTTTAGCTTGAATCTAAATTCCTATTGGTGCATAGTTCACGGTCTAGTTCACAGCAAAGTTTATAATGGCCGGGAGATTCAATATCACATTTCCCACTCAAAACAATACATGTGTTGTTTCAGCAACATCAACTTCAATCTCCTTACGCAATCTCTTTCTCTCTGTGCTTCTGATAAGATGTGATTCTGAAACACACTGTTGGCACTCAGATTGTTTAATATATTGCACTGCCATAAATCCCATATTAGCATGTCATCCAGTGTCAGGAATGTGAAATATATCTTATTTTGTACATTACAGTGCATGCCAGGGAATGTCAAGGTCAACTGGGAACAGGAGGAACACTGAACTAAAGTCCATTCATTTGAATGCAGCATTTAGTGGGAAGCCACTGCTAAAGAGTAGGTGTGTTTTTTAACATGAGAAAAACAGTAAACACTAGTAAACAGTCATAGTTGCCTCCTCATTTTTTCTGTATTGTGTGGGAGTTTTCCTGGTAGCAGTTTTATGAGCGTGTTTCACTGAATGATATAAATAGTCTCAAGGTTTCTGGTCACAAAGACAGATGTATTGTTCTCAAGTTGCAATTTGCAAATCAAAATCAAACATTAGTATTGGTTACTTTATCATTCAAATTAACACTGCTGAAATTACTGACTTCACACGCCACTGTTAGTGCTTGTCTCTTATGTTGCCTTTAAGTTAATAAATAATTAGTTAATTGGCTTGGTTGTGTGTGTCTCACTCGTTTGTAATGGCCGTGCGGCCCGGTTTGTGACAGTTGCCAATAAATACATGGCCTTTCAATTGGTTTTAGGGGCTCATACGTTTCATACTATAGTGTTGTACATGATTTAGTAGTAAATGTTTTTGTCCTGCTTAGCTTTCCAGTTTATTTTGTGTTTTGTTAAACTTACAAGGTGACGATGAATGCATAAATACGGCTTGTGATCATATTAAGGTGCAAAGGGGCTCAATGACTCAGAATGCTCTGAGAATGACACCTCTCCATCAGACAGGCATGCAAACATCTCCCGAGAATAAGCCTCGTTGTATGCGTCACTCTCAACACCACCGTTCACAAGCCCAGTAGAGTTTCCCCTAAATCCGTTGCAGAAACCTCACCAGAGAAAACAAGGTGACCACATCAGCTGCCGTGGAAGTCCAGGGATCCCTGTGCTGTTATTTCTTCTCTCAAGGTCACATGTGACTCACTGCTTTGACTGGCAACACTTCCAACACTGGGCACAAGGTCTGCTCAAACCCTCATCCTTTTTTCAGGCCTGTCTCTCTGTTTCTCTCTGCTACTGCTTCCCTTTCGCACTCTCTCAATATGGATCTCATGGGCCTTCATCAGATACACCACCACATCATTTTCACTCTCCATTCTTCTGCACTTCATTCTAATCTGCCTCGCGCCTCCATGAGTCCACATTCACTCTGGGTATCTTTGCCACACATTGATAATTTAAGTATCCGGTTGAGGCTTTTTCATCAGTTAGCAAAATAAAGACTTGTCCACTGTGATTTCCAACTGAGGGGCCCAGGCAGTTAGAGATATAAAATATCCTGAAACAAGAACTCTGAGGTGGACCGCAGGAAGGCGGAGAGGAGAATAAGAGAAGGTCAAGAAACCTTTACAAGGCAACATGCTTCTTCTCTGTCTGTACAACAACACAGAATAAAGTGGTGTGGCTTGAGTTTCCTAAAAACCTTTTGCGCAAAGGTCACAATAGACCACTGACTTACTACAAGAACTAAACTGACCTTAATTCAAAAAAATTATAATAAAAGAAATCTGTCGTCTGTTGGATTTCTGAACATCAGTGTTTTATAGCTGCCATGAAAACCAACTTCCACCTTCAGATAGCAACCACCTTCCCTTGTTAGTTTAGTATAATTGAAGATAATTGAATACAAATGTAATGCCACTGGGAAGTAGAGAAATCGGATCACATCTGCACATTTGCGCATCATATTTACACAACGAACCACATTTATGATGTTTGTAGGCTCCATATAGACTTATAATGCTCCAATCACACACTCAGTAATCAAGATTAATGGCTAATAACATTATGCTAGCGGCAAATTAAAACATTTAAGTCAAGTCAGTTTTAATGATGTGGCCCAAAACCATACATTTCTCTTCGAGAGCTCTAAACATTATGCCACACCCTCTATCTTCTACCCTGAACATAGGGATAGGGAAAACACAAAAAAAACGTTTCCACAACAACAGAGCCAGGATTCCACCTCCAGGGTGGACAGATAAAAAACACTATAATGTTACTTAACATTAATCAATCGATGCAAATGATTAGTGATCAGACAGGGATGTCGTCCACAACACCAAAAATATTCTCACTTCTATATTTAGAATATCTCTGGAACGGCCTAGCCCCTCCGTTTAAATGGCCTCCACCCTGTCACCATTGTAGCTTTCCAACGACGGCTCCAGTGCGATAGTGTCCCTTTCAGAAGATTTATAATCCAGCATTGAAAAGGATACTTTATAAAACACTAAAAATCCAACAATGAATGTCTTCTGTGGTTATTTCTCTTTATTTCTGTGTTAAAAGTAGTTTTTGTTGTCTTTAGCCATTAGTTGGAGCCTACCGAGAGCAAGATTTATCTCTTATTTAGATTTAGCTCTTAGAGGTACAGTACATGGTGGTTTCCAACCTTTACTTTTAAGTTGCTATCTACCATAATGCAATCAACCGTATGCAATTTTTTATCATTTTAATAACTGACGTTATCACTGCTGTTAATTCCAGGTTCTTTATGGGCCTGTCAAGAGTTGTTTGGATCCTCTTCTTCTTCTATCTTTTCCTCTCTCAGGTAACCATCAACACAACAACCGTTATCAGTTCCCTTTTCCATTCATTTGTTTATGGAAATGAGTGCATGCACACACACAATTGTGGCTACTACGCATTATCATAGATCTGAACAATAATTGGCTATGAGGTCTGATATCTGCCTGTAGTATGCAAACAAGATGGCAAAAGCACTACAAAGAACTAATCTCAACATCTTAGTTGACCAGATATGCTTGATAGACAGATCATAGACAGACCATCATTCATGCCTCAGGGACATCAATACATAGACGGTACACACGCTATGGCTAAGGAGACAACACTCATCCTTCAATACATTTTGACTTGATATTCAAAGTTAATCAAAATGTAGTATCATGTTGACAGGCCAAACCAGCCACGATGTATGGACACAGAGTCAGCAAGTAGCTTTTTTAAATTTAAATGTGTGTGTGTGTGTGTGTGTGTGTAGCATCTGGTTCACCTCGTAACTCCCACGTTTTCCCTGCGCGCACGCTGCAGACCTTACTGCCAACTAACACGTCACGAGGGCTCGTCGTGAGTGTGTGTTAATGTGTAACTGTTACACGTGTGTGTGTGTGTGTGTGTGTGTGTGTGTGTGTGTGTGTGTGTGTGTACTAGAGAGGGTGGGCTTCCACTCCACCATTGTTGCGGTGTATACCAACCTCGATGCTGAAAGATGTGTGTGCTTTTGCATTTGTGCCTGCGTGTGTGTGTTAAGTCATCCTGTGGTGAGCTGTGACCTCACCACTAAGACTTCCCTCACATGCCTCGGAGACTCGTAGGTGGGCGCGCGTGTATTTTCTCTGATTACGTTGAGACCTTGTGCTTCTACGTCAGGGGGCTGTGACATTTCGTCAGGCAGACAGCGAGCGGCTAGAAGAATGGAAAAGCAGATTTGTTTTAGGATCTTTGACATCAGAGGTCTTGTATCAGCATCATATGTTGAAATCACAGTGTGGGAGTGCCCTTTTGGTACTATGTGAGTTGTCCAGCACCCATTGTTCATTTTAACCTCAGCGTGGGAGTTTTCTCTTCGGTTGAAAAGTTGTATCGTAGATTACCCTTAAACTTTATTTAAGTTTCAGATTTGAAATGTCACTGGCAAATGTCACTGGATTGGCCCATTGGACTTCAGAATTTATAAATATGTGTGTGTGTATTATTTCATATACCCAGAGTGCAAAAAACGTTTGTCGCTATGGACTCTACAGGAAGAGAAAAAAACGACTGAAATTCTTGACCTGGGAAGGGAAAAAAAAGACTCAGGGTCCGCTTACTACCTTTTTCAGCAGATGGAGTTTGCTCAGGTGTCATCAGGTGACCTAAGTATTGAACTTCAATCATGTGATTTACTTTCTTATTGTTTTTGTATGTTTATGACCAAGGAAACCTAGAAACATCCCTATGTTCTTCTAATGGGGATCCTTAAATAAATCATGATAACAGGTGGTTGTCTTTGCAGTATATATTTGGGAGAAATTGTAAAGCTAATAAGTGGATAAGTTTGTTTTGTTTTTTCAAATTACAAGATCCTTTATTCTCTCTTCACTGAAAGCAATTACAACTTATTTTGTATTTTTCTATATCTGAAGAATAATATGTTTTCCGTAGAGTTTATTTAGCCATACACACATTATATTAAAAGTAATTAAATGTATGAAGAATGCTACGTTCAAATGGCACAATACAGCCTAATAGCCAATTATGCCATTAGATTAGATTAGTTTAGTACTCGCAAATATTCACAGGAAGATGTTCAGTATCAGAGCCTCTAATCAAATGAATTTCACGACACAGTCCACTGTACAGCAGCTATGGCCTCAATGTGAGACCATCGAGCCGACAGGATAAGGGGCAGCTTTCAGGGGTGAATGTGTGTAACTGTGTGAGTGTGATCAGGGTGTTCCTGCAAAAACAAATTTCGCAGCACAGTCCTATTTGACTAAATAAACTGTGATGGTTCACTCTTTTAAGAAAGACAGTATTTTGATCTTTGATTCTTGTGGCTCAAGGTTCTTTAACAGCTCTTCTCAGCACATGTACAGTGTTGTCCAGCCTCACTGAGATAACATTTCCAAGTTCCACCAGTGGATGTTCAAACAAGCACAACCCGTCTCACTAAATGATTTTGGCTGGTCCAAATAAACAGCTGTCAATCATTGTATGTACATGCTGTCAAAGAAAAACTCACAACATTTATCCTGGAAAATATTAAGAAAATCACTCTGATTAAAACGTGTTTATACAGTACTTTGACACATTGGGTGTGTTATTGACGGGTTGTCAAGCAGATACATTATTGGCTTTCTTTCTCTAGAAATAAGAAATACTCACATCCCCACTAGTGAAAGGCACTTTTGTTTTTTGTACTGAACTCATAAGTGTGTTTTTTTTGCATTCCTGGGCACTATGTGTCATATATGCTACAGTGCAATGCTCCTCTATCATTCGCCATGTATGTATTAGGGATTTCTTTAGGGAATATTTGTAGAAAAGTCAGAAAGTCGACCCATCTGAATTCACGAATGAATCCACGCCGCTTTTTAGACCACGCTTCGTTTCCTTTGCTTTCGTCTACATGATTACTTTGCGAAATCGTAACTCCTAACAGCTCGTGAGGATGCAACATTTTATTTTTAGAAGCGACTAGAGAGAGAGAAACACAAAGACAGACAGGGAGAGGGCTGTACACTGGATAACGAGGTGGGTGGGCACATGCACACTCTCTCTCTCTCTCTCTCTCTCTCTCTCTCTCTCTCTCTCTCTCTCTCTCTCTCTCTCTCTCTCTCTCTCCCTCTGTAGCCTACTGTATAAGTACAGATCTGTGATGGAGACCCCATCACACCGCATTTCACTTTCACGCAGTGAAGATGAGCGCTCGGATAGCGAAATCCAACCCGGCCATGAAACTGATACTGGTGAGTAAACAAGCTCTTCTGCAAGCTCTTCTCGCTGGTCCGCTGAACCGATCTTATCCGCTGGGGCACCGGGGTGAACTGACTGGGGGAATGAGATTATTATTGCGCTACACGCGGTTTCAGATACGTGGTAATCAGTTGGGTACGAGCACTCGCCTTAGTCCAGATTTATTGCCCCAATATATTCGCTGATCACGTGTCATGTTCCCTCCTCACAGCATGCGTTCGCGTAGGTAATGTGATGTTCAATTTATCACAGGGGGCCAATAAGCACTCACTTCAGTCACGGGTGGTGTCCCCTGAGATTTTAAATTTGACATTTTGGTGTCAATTGATCACGTTCGGTCTTGTTTACAGTATCACTGGTTTTGAATAGACATGATCCTGTCTAAGTTTAGACAGGGTTATTATAGTATTCACCCCGTCTATACTTACCTGGTTTACTTGTAGTCGGCATATATGTGTGACGCTTTTAAATGAAATAAGTAAAGCTGCATCCACTATATTCAAACATTTTCATGATGTACAGGTAGTAACCTGACAATATAATGCAGTCCCATGTAGCAGCCCTGCAGTAAAAGCTTGTACAGGTAGTATTCAGTTTTGTTGAGGCTATGTAGAGAGATGTCGATGCTACTTTTTGGTTATTTCTGAGGCTGTTAGTGGTTGGTTTTGTAGTGTATAATATCATATTGTAAGCTGTTTGTGTAATGTGTCCCGCTTCAGTAACGTATTATTATTATTAGTAGTATTAGTATATATATGAGATCTTTCAAAGATTAATAAAAGTAAATTTTTTCAGTTTTGGAAATAGAATTGAACTGTTTAAACTGGAGGTTGTTTGCTTTTGATGATTAAAGGAGCTCATGTTT
Source organism: Pholis gunnellus (assembly GCF_910591455.1). Classification (NCBI taxonomy): domain Eukaryota; kingdom Metazoa; phylum Chordata; class Actinopteri; order Perciformes; family Pholidae; genus Pholis; species Pholis gunnellus. Next base: position 10,931,853 of record NC_136534.1, on the reverse strand, counting down.
CACCCATCTTTTTATTCACTGCGTTGAATACTCACAACCAACAAATGGACATACAAACAAGATCTACGATTTCCATGAATGACTAAAAGTTTACTTTAGCTCGTATTTCATTGCTTTTTCTATGGCACGTTTGAAATGAATGAAACTTAATCCTCTCATACAAGAAGAGGAGCGTGTTGCCAGCAGATGGTGTTTACTGTGAGTTTGACATTACAATCATTTGTTCTACAACGCTTTTAGGGGATTTTAATAGGCCTGCAGGGTAGGAGCAGTTATTTTCTCTGGAGTGTTTTGCATGTGGTGCTGTATTGGGCCTTTGCAGGTTTTGCATATGTGCATGTACAGATGTGTATCTGGGTAGAAACAGGTTGTGCACTGTCGCTACAAAACACTGGACCCACTATCCTCGTAATGTGTGTTTGTCTGCGTGAGAAAGAGGGAGAGATGTTGTGACGTGTAAGCTCAGTCTGTCATTTTGTTTGGAAGAAGTGCAGCTTCTTTGTGTGTAAAGTATAGTGTACAAGGCAGTGAAGTACAAATGACTGTGTGTGTGTGCATGTGACGGCTACTTTCTGCCACCATTTCATGTGATATCCTCCAGTATTCTATCCAGTATTTCTCTGTAACAATTTACCCAAAAATAGGCATATATTTTACTCTCACAATTTCCTGACGTAGTGTTGTTGTGTTTATCCATTATTCAGTTAGTCATGCAGTCAGTCACTTGGCCAGCCATGCAAGCATTTATCCAACTAATGAGTCAGGCGCCCAGCTGCCACAGTCCCAACTGTCAGCATCCAGCCAATAAATCAATCTGCACCCCTCTGGATCCCCCGTCCTCCCTTGAGCTAGCCACTCACTCAGTTCGTAAGTAATTCTGTGTTAAAGGGGCACTCTGCAATTGTGTGTTCAAGATATTGTTTTGGCTTAGGAGCCCAGCGGCCAATGCACCTCCTTCACCTGCTCACGCTTCCTGTTCCCCCGCACGTCTCTGACTCATGTGGCTGCCTTCTGTCTGCTGAAAAAACACACTTTTTGTTTGGGTCCTTGCCCGGGATGATGTCAGTGGAACAGACATGGAAATTGGATAGAATACTGTCAAGTTGTTCAGTCTTTTTGTGCAGACACATGTTTTCGAGTGTTAGTGAAGAAGTGAGGTTCAAAGGAGCGCAATTATGCAGCTGAGGACACCTGTCTGTCCATCCAGCTAATCAGCCGGCTAGCTAGCCTGCATGTCAACCATCCATCCGTCGTCACTAATCCCCATTATCTCCATCTATGATTATCTATCATCTGTGCTCTCTTTATCTCTACGCCTCCTCTCCTTCACTCTCTGTTGTGGCCGTTGGCACTCGCTGCACCAACTTCCCTAAACCTGGCTGCAGGTTCACACGCAGACAGGAGAAGCTGCAGAGAGGTCACTTGGCCAAACCGACTCAAACACTGGAGAAAGGGTGAGGAAGTGAGCGTGACAGGGGGGAGGGAGAGATACAGAGGGTGTGTAAGCGTACAGGATCAACATGTTTTAAACAAACAAGCACAAACGTTTATTCAGAAAGCAACGATTACCTCTGGAAGCTGCTTCCGCACACCTAACTTCCCCTTTTCCATCAACAGTAGTACTGATAGCAGAAGTAAGTGTGTGTGTGTGTGTGTGTGTGTGTGTGTGTGGGGGGGGGGGGGGGGGGGGGGGGGGGGCTGAGTGAATATCAGATACAAAGAGCAGAAAGAGATACACCTGTTCATGTCACAATCACACACTGGAATCCCTCTTTGTTTTATATTCAATCTGGATGAGTTGTATTAAAAACAGCGGGACTGATCTGATGCAAATCTCTGTAGGTGAAGTTTATTAGATATGTTTAAACATGAGGAGAGTTTGATTTATTTATTTAATATACTCCATTCCAAGTAAAAATCCTTTGTTTAAAGGTTACTTAAGTAAAAGTACAAAAAATATAAAGCAGCAAGATGACGATATATTAGTATATTATAAGATTGTTAATACTAATGGATTAATGTGTAAGTTGTAGCTTTGTAGCTGGTTGAGTTGTAGCTTTTTACACAGTAGTTGTAGGTTTAGTCCTAGTGGTCACAATATACATTAGGGAGTTTATGAAACTATAAAATGATCTTCTTTTACACAAATTTCAATTAATTTGTTGGACTTCCACTTCCTTGGTTTTTTTTTTCTTAAATATTGCAGAATTTCACCACTTTGGGCCTAAAATCGTCTTTTAAAATAAGCGAAAAGTTTAAAGTAAAAATATCTCACTCTTTGGTGGAACTGCTAACAACCCATAGACATCTGAAGTGTGACCAGGATCTCCAAGCAGACAAAGTTTAATATTTTGTAAGATGTCATGAGCCCAAAATGTTGGGGATTACTGGTTTAATCTTCAACAGTCCATCATATTTTATCAAATGTATATATTTAATATTTTCTAAATGTTTTTCATATAACATCTTCATATGTAAAGTAAGTGGTAAATATAAAATGCACTGGAGTATAAAGTACAACATTTTCTTCTGAAATGTAGTGGAGTAAGTAAGCAGCAAAAATATTAAAATAAATAAATAATATATTTAGACCTTCAGCAATCTACATAATGGCTGCAGTTAATGTTAATTTGTATTATTGATTAAACAGCTGATTATTTTATCAATTAATCAATCAATAGTTAAGGTAAGAAAATATAGTGTTTTTATTTTTGTAAATGCTTCACAACCAGCAAATATTACATCTGAGAGCAGCAGACTGACTGGGTTCTATTAATTAGCCAAACAGTATTAAATTATTGGCAGGATTGCACATGTTAAACATGCACTCACACATTTTCGAGTCATTTTTATCACAATATTTAGCAGATTCAAAATTAGAAGCACTTTTTGTTTGAGATGCTGGGATGAGTAAGTGAACAAAGACAGAGTCCATATTCACAGGATCCAACGCGCACACACACACACACACACACACACACACACACACACACACACACACACACACACACACACACACACACACACACACTCATCCCAGAGCTGGAATCCCCCCTCAGACCACCTGCGTTCTACAGTTAACTGAAGCCATGTGCCTGGTGGATAAGCTGGTGTAGTGTGGTTTGCTTCCTTTGTGCCATGGCTCTTCTCCTCATGCCATGAATTTAAAACTGACCTCTGGCTACTCAAACTCTGATTCTCCCCTTGCTTTGCTTTTCAGTGTGCTCCACATTCATTGTAACTCTAAGCCTGAACCCTATCCATAAGTTAAATACTGTAGCAAATTTGTTCTGGAAGCATTTGAATATTTCCACTAACAACAAAGGGGAGGACATGTTTTCAGTTTCAAACTGTAATTGGGATTCACTGAATTTGGTTAAGTTATTGTCTGAATACAGATGCTCATTTTGCCTCAATTTCTAAACATTTGTATCTTCTTTTTATTTTACCTATCAAAACAAATAAAAATGTATCTCCCTCTAACATATATTTGATGTCTGTTTGCACAGTGTTTACTGCATCTTCAATGTAATGCCTCTGATGAAGAGTATTTTAGCTCCAATTAATCGTAATAATTAATAATGTGCGTAAAATTAATAAAGCCATGTGTCCTCATTTTAAAGGCTATTTCTGTCAGGTGTCTGAACTCTTTTATTATGTTGCTACAGCCCATCTGTCATGCAGTGCATAAAGTGCAGTTACCAAAGCAGTCATCATTACACGTCTATAGCTATAATTTAGACAACAAACAGGTCATAGAGAAACAAAAACACTTAGAAGTCTTATGAACCCTGTCCAGCCAAAGGACTGGCGTTATTTCAGTAACTATATCATTGAATGTCAGAGGTATTACATGTGTGCCCATACTGATAGACAAACACTCGGTGAATGACTGTAAATTTGCTCGCTTAATTATCATCTCACCACCAATAACATCACACTGGATTATTCGCTGTGTCCCTCTTGCATGGCCTGTTGTGAGAAACGCGGCCCATCTCCTTGAGAAGGGCCCGTGTATCTCCACACTTTACTGACTGGAATACACTTGTGCCGTTGTTTGTTTCATTCCAGAGGATAACATCTGCTAAAAAGCACATGTTCTCTGTTGGTAAAGATCGTCTTTGCTCTGCATAAACATAAGGTTTTCTCTAAACTCACTTCAAATGGGATTTACTGGCATGGATTGCATAAGCAAACTGTATCAGATGAAGCCTGATTTAACCAGTAAATATGTATTTAAATCTTAACCATTAAGATCAAGAGGAAGGCGATTTGGTGAGCCTTTTTTTCTTTCCAGCAAGCAGCTTCAAACACAGCTCTCATCAGTTACAATCATTTGCATAGCAGCTGCCCTGCCTTGCTCAAGGGCATCTTTCTTAGGCAGAATATTATCATTACCTTTATACCTTCATCCATCCTTTCCCCTCAGCTGGCTGTGCTCCATGTAGGATGTGACTCTCGCTGAGCTTCCCTCGGGTGATGTGAACAGTATAATTATGGCTGTCAGTGGCCCCTAACTGCTGTGTAATTTGGGTTTCCAGCGGTCGTCCGTGATGTCATCAGATGGCAGCTTCTAAGGCGACAAGGAGGTGAAAAGTTCAATATCTCTTTTAGCTGCTGATAGACTGATTCACGCACACCACAGGACATCTTCCCAATAAGTTCAGTCTTAAAAAGTTGACAGATTTCTTTTACGCAGTAGCAGAGAGCTACTGTACTGGCTGGTTTTTGTAAAAGTGTGGTTATCCGCCTGAAGTGTGTCATTACTAGAAAACAGAATAATACATAATACATATGATGTACAATGTGTGAGGGTGCATTAAACCATTGACCTACAATGTGTTTTTGAATCGTTTCCCTATCATGAAGACGTGATATCACAAAGCAACATCTCTGAGCATGCATGTGCTGACGTTTTATTTTAAACTACTGAACATTATTCTTACTCTTCAGTATATTGCAGCTGGAGTCTAGCAAAACTACTGTGCTGTATGAGGGAAATAAAAAACAATACAAGCCTGAGCACTTCCACATGTGCTCAGGCTCATCGGCTCTCATGACTAAAGACTGACTGAAGTCAAGTCCTGCCAGTAAACTCATCCTGACTCAAACCTAAGAAGTGTAACCGTACCTAAATTTGCAAAGAAAACAGGTGACCCTCTGTCCGTCCCTCGGTGCCCTCCACCCTCCTGATGTTTCTGAATTGATTGGATGTGGTCTCACGGTTTAATAGTGTGTATATACACTTCTTAATTTGAAGAGCGAGACTATGATTATGGGTTTGATTCCCGCTGGGGCCACCCATGCTACAAACAAACAGATGCAGCCATGGTACTGCTCAGCGAGTCGCTGCGGATGAAAGCCTTCAACCAAATGTTGTGCTCAGTGGTCCATAGGTTTTGCCGGGAAAACCACTGCGCTCGCCAGCCTGTTTGAAGTTTAGGTTTCTATTATGGTGTGTAAAACCCATTCATCTATTTTTGCTATCTTTTTCAATGACCTCCTTTGCAAAAGGAAACACAAATAGAAGGACCTGCAATTTTTTTTTTCCTTTTCTGTATAATGCATCATTTCAGGTTGATAACTCCTTAAAAATGATAAATATTTGCACAGTGTAATAGAGGATTAAGTGAAAACGCAAATACAGTTACACACATACATGCAGATCAAAAGAGTATATTTAGCAACACATGACAGATGTGCTGCACACTGTCTCTTCTACACACACACACACCCACTCATACACACATGTACATTTCTGATGAAAAGATTTCTCTAGCCAAATATTTTGTAATATAATAGTGAATGAGAGATGCACACACACACACACACACACACACTGAAAGTATCACTCTTAGTTTTGTTTCACACACACACACACACACTCACATCGTATATTAGGTTCTGTGGTTGCAAGTTTTAAGGTAAATGGGATAAATACACACATGCAGGAAGGAGATCAATGGTGTGTGGCGGGTAAACTGTATAAAAGAGTGGGTTAGTGTTTTGTACTCTGGTGGTGAATTGGGAAAGCCCAGTAACCTCCAATAGTACTTTTTATGAACAGCAGCCAGGAGAGGAGACCGCAGAGCACACAGACCAACACTGAGGAAGACGATAATTGAACATCAACACTTACAAACACACACACACACACACACACACACACACATTCCTGCATACACTCTTGCACGCACATGCAAGAAGGTTTTGTAGTTGTTTGTTGTATGAATTCATTCATTTTTGAAGAGACACACACAAACAAAAACAGAAAACCCCATACAAGCAAACTCACACACAATGCAAGTACGGCCGATTGTTAGTTTGTCCAAGCAGTGAGGATGTATCCCAGGCCAACGGGAAAGTCCACAGCGCCAATGGCTGAGGGACTTCAGGGTGTAAGGAACCAGATGTGTGACATCTGGTCTGCATGTGGCCTCGACCAGCTGCATGGCTGCATGTCAAACATGCTCACCAACTGATATCTTGGATTTTAGGCCAAAGCTTTTCAGTTCCTGCTCGAGCGATGATACATGGGCTTGTTTTTGAGGCAATCGCCACATATGTCCGTCTCAGAGGCCTCGCTTACAGCCACCCACTTTACAGTGTGTCCATATGGATGGATGGATTAGGGGGGAAGATATATGGGTGTGGTGTACTCCTGCTCCAGGGCAATATTAAACTGCTGTAGATCAGCGTTGAACCACGTCAGATGCTTTTCAGCTAGAAAGCAACCCATCTTACAGAGCTGCTGACAGCGGTAGGAGACTGCTTGTGAGGTCAGAGAACACAGGGCTGCACAATTATGGCAATGTAGAATGATCCATTACTGAAACATCTGAATTCATTTATAAGCTTTGGAAAATCGTTAAGATTTTGAGAAACAGTGATAAAATAAATATGACCCCTGAATCAAACCAATAGTCAGGATAAAGTTATGCTCACAGCATTTAGCATCGTGATTGAGGGCAGGACAAACAGGACAATATTGCCTCCTGCTAAAAAATGCAGTAACCCATATCCATGGAACTAAAGCTAAAAGTTTGAAGTCCCTGACCGGCTCCCTTTAAAGCAGAGGAAATCACTTTAGGACTGCGTGTCCACCAGGAGCTTCAACTTTACAGCTCTGACCTTTCTTTCAACTCCTTCTTACTGGAAGCTTTGGCAAGTGCTCCAAAATGTAAAAATATTTGAAACTTTAGCCAAATAGGAGCTGTGCACGAGATGGGTTTCATTAGAGACTTTGTCACTGCTGTTGACTCTAAACTACTACTAAACCATTTCTCTTTCTCTCGCAGCTCTTCACAGCCTCTCTTTCCTGGGCCTTACAGCAGCAAGCCGTACCGCCAAAGTACCAGTACCGCGACCCTGTGACATCTGACCTCCTGCTGTGTGACCAGTGCCCTCCTGGCACAGCCGTCAAACGACACTGCACCGCCGACTCACCCACAGAGTGCCAGGCCTGTCCTGAGAGGCATTTTGCTGAGAACTGGCACTGGGGGGACACGTGCCAATACTGCACCTCGGTATGTACGAGGCCAAAGGGTTCACCAAAGGTTCTTTTTAGTTTACCTCTTAATACCCAAGCAGCCTTTTTCTTTCTTTAGGTTAGACATCTTCCTCTTCGCCACTCTCGATGAACTACGTAATATGTATTGTTAACATATCTCCCTTGAGGTGTTTTTATATCCCTGTTCTAGTGTTTAATTTCTATGATTTTTCCAGAGACTGCATGTCGAAGCAGCAGCACAACACTGTTCATATATGTGCATGTAAAGCAGCATTAATGTAAATGTTGCTCTGGACCTGCAGCAGCACTGTTTCAATGTGTGTGTGTGTGTGTGTCCCTGCTTTGTTGTGTTCAGGTGTGCAAAGAGAGACAGCTTGTGAAGCAGCAGTGCAACAGCACAGGTGACCAGTTGTGTGAGTGTGCCCCGGGTTTTCACCTAGTGGTGGAGTTCTGCATCACACACAGTACCTGTCCACCTGGCTACGGAGTGACAGCATTAGGTAAGACTAAGAATAACATTATCAATATTATTATGTCGTTCTGCTGGCAGATTGCCTTTGTTTTACAGAAGATTTCTGGGAAAGGAGATCACTTAATTTGTGTATTTTCTGTCCGGTCAGCATGTAAATTAGATTTAAATCGGAGATCCCTGATTAATAGTAGGTAACTAAAATAAAACCAGAGAAAATTGGGAATTCAGTCAGCACACATCCTGAGAGGAAGCACTAGTTCAATGGACAAAAATCCTTTTGCCTCAATGTGATCACTTACCTGACTAGAGTGTGTGTGTGTGTGTGTGTGTGTGTGTGTGTGTGTGTGTGTGTGTGTGTGTGTGTGTGTGTGTTGATTTATGTGTGAATGGGTGTTTGTTGCTATGTGTGTTATACACTACAGAAGGTATGTGTTTTCAGTATCCCTGTGTGTTCTATATTTCCTCGTCTCTTCCACTGTCACACTTTATGTCAAATCAGTATAATTCCAGATGTTTTACTGGCATGTCAGGAAGGAACCGTCATGCTGCCAAAGCAGAGACACACATCAGTTACAGATCAGCATTTTCACATGAAAATGTCCTCTCCCTCATATCAATGTAAGCTCTTCTCTCTCTCTCTCTCTCTCTCTCTCTCTCTCTCTCTCTCTCTCTCTCTCTCTCTCTCTCTGTCTTCTTCTGATTCTGTGAATGAGAACTTCTCTTTTAACAGAGAGCACTTTTTTCTTTTTATACTGACTTGACTCTTTCTTAGAACTGCTCTCTCTCTGTCTGACTTTCGCACACGGAAGCACAGATTTTAACAGAACCATGTCTTTCTTGCACTTTCACACCTGGCCTGGTCTGAGTTGGTGGCAGTGTTGCCTGAAACTTCAGTATTTTACAGTTTTAAATGTTGCAGCACTGATAAATGTCATGTCTTAATTCTGTCCTTACAAATTACGTTTTAACAACTCTCTTTCTAATCACTCTTAACCAAACAAAACAAACATTGGCTTGTCACTTGAACTGACGTTATTATTAAATACATTATGGTGAGTGATTTAGGAAAATCATTGACTGAGAGGTAAATTCTGTTTTAATGGACTGTGGAAATATAGTTCTGAATATGTTCTGAAGGAAACAGTCCTTAAAAAGTTAAAAAGTCATCTTCAAGTATTTATAGTGTGGAAAAGGATCACTTCCTATTTTACATCAACTCCATTATTGCCATTTACAGTATTTTTTCATTTAATTCCATTGGGGTAAAATCTTCTGTCACTGTATCACTATGTGACAAATATCCATTATATTCCATGCTGTCATGCTGTCCTCACACCGTGACGGCATATCAGCTGACATCATTTAAAAGATTAACATTTACCCTTTTTAATTTGTGTGTAATTTGTTTCTAAAATACCGGAATGATTTCAAGCAGTACTTCCTCATAACTCTGTATCTACAGAGGTTTATCTGTGAGTCTAGTTTGAATTGAATCAAAGTGTTTTTGATTTACAGTAAGTAAACATGTAAGTGCCATTGACATTTTTGAGTTCTCTTCTCCTGGTTCCTCTTGACCACAATACCTCGTTATAGTTCATCATACAGTGTGGGTTCCATGAGAGACAATACTGTTGATCCGTTGTTTAACAAATCAATCCTAATTGATATATCTTTTGGAAAAGCATTGCTCATCTTCAAAAGTCAAGTTCCTGTCTGCAGGAGTATCAGACAGTTGTTTAAGATACACAGCTGTTCATATAGGTGTTTGGTTATTATGTTATATATCTGTCTTTGAAGGAATGGCAATGGATTGACTATCCGTCCAATCATCTCTGAGTGTTAGCCAACATAAAACTATAAAAAATGACTTGGTATTTCCTGCAAAGTGCTTCATCACTTGTTCCTCTTCATAATCATGCATATTTTACCGCATAATTAAAGAGGAAACGGATCAACAGTTTGTTTTGAAATGACACAGCATAACCTTTCCCTCTACAATCCTGAAACTCTGCTTCCTCTTTGAATTTACTGCAGCGTGTTCGGCACAGACTCGAATATATTGCCTAGCAGGAAGATGTCTTTGTTTGGGCGACTTACCTCTAATGGATTAACTCTTGCAAGAGTGGAAAAGCATTTTGCGGGAAGATTTCTTTTGTTGTACGTTCAGACTGCTGCTGTTTGACTGTTTGTGTCACGCAAGTAGTCAAATCTATGCACATGTATCCTACTACATGAAACAATATCTCTCTTAAGAATGAGAGACATTTTACTAGAACGCGCTACCCATGATTCTTCAGAGACAAAGATTGTCTCTAAAACTGACAGCAAATATTTGGGTAATGTTTTGTCATATGTTACATATTAGTGTGGAAACACTGGTTCTCTGCTTTTAACATCAATATCAACATCACATTCACTTTAGAGTCTAATGCTTTTCCACCCAGTGCAGCATCAGATGCAGTCAAGGATGTCATTATCATGGTGGATATCTGACCTGATAATCCTTGCAGATTCTCTCCTTGGTGCGTCAGCAGTGACTGTGGGTAACTTAAAGAGAGGTTGATGCTGAATATTCCAGAGAACAGAATCTGATATTTCTACTGGAGCCGCAGTACAAACTGGCACAATGCTTCTCATGACTTCATCTTAGACCTGAAACCAGAATCCAGCGGCTGCATAGATGAAACAACATTTTCCATGGATTCTGGTTATTATCTGACCCACTGTGTCACTGACACCGCTCTACAGATAAGACAACTTTTTATGTGAATTCCTCTAGCATGGATGTTCAATCAGACCTCAGAGACTAATGATGCTCTGCAGACGTGAGACAGCATTTTAGGGGATTCCCCTCTCTGAAGCTGAAGGACAGACTAACACTTATTATGTAATGCCTTGGGTTGTGGTTTAGACCTTTAAACCGATGGCTCAGTCCTTCTTTTATGACTCCTTATCTTTCCCCTTGATTTACTGATTTGTCTGTTTCTAGTTGTTATTCATTTCCTCTAACTGAACGCAACATTTTAAGTCTTTCTAGCTAATTTATTTGTGTTTTGGGGGAACTGATTTTATCGGTGTAGGAAAGAAAAACAAATGAATGAATTAAACAGTGATGTTTTCCTTGATATTAGGGCTGCAACTAAGGATTATTTTCATTATAAATTAATCTGGCACTTATCTTCTTCATCGATTATATCTATAAAATAAAAAAAAAGATTGAGATGACATCAATAAATAGCTTGTTTTGAGCAAGAAATCTAAAAAAGAATTGAACCTATGTTTAACCAGGTGAGGTTTGAAATTAGTTTTTAAGGGTGAAAGTAATAATATAATAAAACTAAAAGTAGCCTAAGAACTAGGGCTGAGTATTTACCAATCGAGTTTACAGTAATCTTGTAGTCCTCCAGAACTTATTATTGAGTTTGCTATATCATAATAAAAAGAAAAGCAGCAAATCCTCACAATGAGATTGTTCTTAACCTATGGATTCTAGACAATTTAGTTAATTAATCTATGTAGACAGTAGAGCTACAATAGCACCTCTACTTTACATTTTGCTACATCTTACGATGGTAAAGTGCTAACATGCTATTTCTGCATCGACGGAGGAAATTCTGAGAAAGAAGAAGATTAAAGCTAGCATATGAAACCATACAGACAGACGAGCACATTCTCATGCTACATGCTTTGTCATCAGTGCTGCAGGAAACATTAGCACTTTGCTGCATGCCTATCAGCGAGCGGTTTCATGTTTTCAACTGTGCCACGGAAGAGGGAAACTAATTAAAGGTCAAATCTGATATAAGCACAGCTCGTCCTCCGCCCACAAGTTTTCACTTCTACGCATTAGAGATAGAAACAGAATGAGGATGTGATGACAACGCTATTCTCAGTACATATACATCATCATATTGTCATGCGTGCTGCGGGTCATAGCAGAAGTTCTTGTGGTCTACTGTAATGTCTTCATGGCATGGTTACAAGGTGTTGAAATATAGTAAAATGTCACTGTAGATGGGTAAAACACATTTAAAATGTGATCAATTGCTGAGTGAGAAAAATAGTGACATCATTACATCATAAGGGCAACATTTTAAGTGATTAAATAATAAATAGGCTTAGTCAGTAATGTTGCTACTTCAGCTGTTAAAAACACTCTACATGCATTATGAAGTCATAGTCAGGTGTTTAGACATTTATGTCAGTCAATCTTAAAAATCATCAGCTGACCGATCACTTTTTGCGGATACATATTTCCCATTCACAAACAAGATGTAGAATCTAAGGAGGGGGTGTAGTGAGTCATTCCCGGAGTCACACAGTCTTCTGTCCTCCTGACGCTTTGTCACATGTCGTCGTGGTCATAGTTCTTGGAATCACATCCTCTTGAAGTCTTTGATCAGATACAGTATGTGCAGATGTGTAAAATTCTGGTAATTAAGATGAGAAAAATCTGTCAGGCCAGTTGTTTCTCATAAAATGTGACACCTGAACTGTATTATTTCTGTCACAATCATGTTTTCATTCATAAAATTAACATTTGATCCTGTGTATCTCCTCCAGGTACACCGGTGAGTGACACCGCATGTGACCGTTGTCCCGCTGGTCATTTCTCCAGCGGCGAATCCGCCACCGAGGCATGTCAGCGCCAAAGAAATTGCTCTGATTTGGGCTTGAAGACACTGAGATGGGGCACATCCACTTCGAACAGCCTCTGTGGTACTCCGGACAAGACGGCAACGCTGGAGTGTTCTCAGCATCACACTTTGTGCCACACCGGTAAGACATACACTCAGCTGTCTGTAGCAATCACTACTAGGAAACCCTACAGGAAGGTTTTAGGACTAATGCAGGGTGGAATCAGGGTAGAGATCGTTTGTACAGAGTATACACCGTGCACACACACACACAAACAATGATGTTTTTGAGCGAACCGCAATTGTCAACAACTTAAAGTCAGCCAGGGCTGAATTATTTCAGACATGTGGTCATTTTCATTCCAGAATTCGGGGGATTTCCTCGGTCAGGTTCTTTATCCAGATTCCATTCTTTTCTAAATTCTTGCGTGTCTGAAACCCAACACAAGAGAGAAAAACCAAAGCGAAGAGTTGAATGGGATGTTTATGCCACTGCTGTCATGTGACCCATGATGGATCAATTACACCGTTCACTGTCACATCCTCAAACTACAATAACAGAGGAAACTTAGTCAAGCACAGAGAGACTGAAGGCGAGCTGGTAAGTCTTTGTTACTCAGACTTAAACTATGACAGATGTGGACAATTCATTTGAGAGGAAAAGCCTCAAATATGACAGTGAGACCCCAGAGCCTGAGAAACCACAGTCACTGAAGAACACACACATGCAGATGCTCAGACCCTGGCTCACTCGTGCATACTGCATACCACACTTAGAAGGAAACACACAAAGATGTTGCCCCTCAGGGAGGGTGATGCTCTCCTCAAACATTCATTCACAAATTGTCTTCCTGCGGAGTACACAACCACAGATTGTCTCCAGCAGATCCTGGAACAGTTTAGCAGGGTTTTTCTTTTCTTTTTTTTTTACAAAAAATGGGAAATTGAAAGCATTTGGGATTCCCAAAGTCGCTACGTGATTTGGAGAAACCACCAGGACGTCAATGTCAATTATAGAGCAAGCCACACTTAAATTATCCAGACATCAGAGAAACAAGCCTAATATCCTCTTCACATTAAACTCAACCATACTACACCTACGTTGGTTTTATGAAACGCTTTTTTGAAATTTCCTGGTGTCCTTCATGTTCTGCATGGCAGTTAGAAAACATATCGAATAAATGCTTCATAACGGTATGAAATTTGCAGACAGTTTCACATCGTCAGCTTTGTCAGTTCTGCGTAATACGAAAACCCTGCTCTTTGCAAAAATGTATTCGCCTCATAAGGAAGGCCCAGAAATGTGGGCACGTAATGACAAAAAGTGTAGGTGTTAGGTGTTTGTGACTCAGCAGCAAAGTGCAGCAAGTGTCGGCACACCTCACCTCTATTCGCTTCGGTTCAACATGCGGCTCCGGTTGCTTTGGTGCAGAGCAACAGAGATGGGCTCAGTTTGTCGGACTGATGTCAATGGTGGTTCAATGTTGTCAACGGAAAGAGTGCAAATCCTTATTTCTGCTGTGGTCAAATTACAAGCCAACAGTCTGAACACACACGCACAAACATCCAGATGTATAATAGACCATTGGGACCAAACTATGTTATCAGAATCACCTGTGCACCACGATTGAAACCTCTGTGAAGAATGCAGTTTGATTGACTTGGTCACCAGTCTAATTGTAAAATGTGCCCACTGCTATGAATTTCTTTATTTAGCTTTTTCATTTATTAATAATAATAATAAAGTCCACTCTCCACACAATTTATTCCAGATGTGACCCTGTGTGAGGAGGCAGTCTTCCAGTCTCTCTCCCCCCTGCGCCTGTCCTCGGTGCCCCTGGAGCGCCTGTTAGAGAGTCTTCCCGGGCAGAGGGTGGACCATAAGAGCCTGGAGAGGCTGAAGAAGACCTGCTCTCCCCAGCAGCAAGTTCTCCAGCTGCTGCGACTGTGGAGGGAGCAGAACAAAGACCAGGACAAGATGTACGCCCTCATACAAGGTACAGAAAAAAGGGCACCTTCTTTTTTTTAGACACGAAAATTCAAGTCCTGGATTTGTGTATTAATGGCCGCACCTTGTCCCTTCAGGTATGAACCACTGTGAGAGGAAAGTCTCCCGCTGCAACAGCCTAAAAAATCTGACCCTGGCTGACCTCCTGAAGGTCACCAACAGCCTGCCGGGGATCAAAGTTCAGCAGGAGGATGTGCGGGCCGTGGTCTCGACTTGCCTGCCCAGGCAGTACATCCTGCAGCTTCTTCACCTCTGGAAGACAGCAAACCACGACCTGGATGTAGCCAAAGGTCTGTCTCACAGTCTGAGGGTGCTGCGCAGCCAGGGGGCAGCACGCTATCTGGTGAAAGGCCTGAAGAAGATCAGCCGCATCATAGGAACCACCTCCACGCACAAGATGTATGAGAAGATGTTCGTTAGTATGCTTCACGATGAGTCGTGTTTTAAGGCTCACAAGCCATTAAATGAATAGAAATATATGGCGCCTATAATGTCAACAGAAACTAATGCATTGTCAGATAAAGAACACACAAACACACACTTAGTGAGCAGGGGGATAAATGTATGTGAAAGAGTAACGGACGTGGGTTACACGATAATGTCAAGGTATCATCAAATGATATCAAGCTATGCATATAGTGCCTAACTGTAACACAAGGGCAAGACAGGATTCAAAGATTCTTCTTTGCCTCTCTGATTTTCTGCCAAAATAAGGACTTTTTGATTATATGAGGTAGCATGGGATGCTAATAACTTCACCCTCAGTCAACAGTATCTTTCTGCAGTGATTAAACTAATAAGCCTTAAAGGAAAGAAAGACAAACTATCACACATCTGTGTACTCCAGGTAGGCCGAAACTAAAACTTAAAAAAAATGGTTGTCTGGGAACTTTTTGACCGGAGTCTGTGAAAAATGAAAAACTATTTAAGATGTAAATAGAACACTATTTTATGGAAGATAGGCTGGCAGATGTCGTGTTTTTATTATTGTTGCTTTCTCGCTGATTGAGAGGAAGGATTTGGTTTCATAATGAAATAGATGTATTTTCTACAGTTTTCCTTTGTTTTGTTGGTTTGTTCTGGACTGCTGGCAAGTAAAGCTCATCAGAATTTTTTTTAATTGTCAGCTTTTTGAATGTACAAAGGAGTGCAATTGTTTTCTATTTAAAATAATAATTTTACTTTCTGAATATGTAAAGGCTTGTTTTTTATTACTTTATCAGAAATACTGGATTCCAAATGCTGCAAGTTCATGAAGTGATATTTGTTTTATATTTTGTTTTATCACTTTTATATTATTAAACGTATGATCTGTGTTGTATATATGCCTGACTGTTCCTCTCTAAGCTCGTGTAACTTGTGGACACTAATGTCAATTGATCTGATTAAAATCAGTTTGTAAAAACGTGTTGTTTCTTCAGAGATAAGCGACTAGATTTGACCTGTTGGTGCAAGAGTTTTTACAGCTGCTCTTTATTGTTTAAACTTTACATGATGACAGGGGCGTGTACAGGGAGGGGCCCTTAAACACCTGCTGCAGTAAAATGAGAGGTTTTTGTGTCTGGAAACACAACCACTTTTGTCCACAGGTACCGCCAAAATCACCACAAAATGAAAGCTCCTCATAGCTTTTAAGTAAATGTTTAAAAATGTTTAAAAATGTTCCATCCACATCGGTCATGTCCGGTTTCATTTTATCCATCGGTGAGGAATGAAAGAGCTCAAAAGCCAATTTTATGTCATGGATAGAAGTGCTGGCAAACGTTGCAGGCCTGATTGACTCTGAATCCTCCTTGGATCATCAACATTGTCTTCTGGCTCTGAAACATCTTCTTGCACAGCACATATTTTCCCAAAAGTGTCAGCCGGGAGTGTTTTGATGGGAATTTGACCTGAGTTTGACTTACCACACATGCTACACTCATCAGTAACATCTTTACTTCTAACTACCAACCAAACACTGATGAAGTCGAAGAGCTAAGCTTTTTGTTCCAGATAGGAAAAGCAGTTTTGTAAAACCTTAATGTGAGGTATTGTTTAAGCATATTTCAAACAATTCTCTACCCGTTATAGTGTTGTTTCCAAGCTAAGCATTGTTGACCATTGAAGTTCCTTATTGACCTTTGGGAGCAGATAGAACATAATCATCGAAGATCAAAGGTCCACTTACTATCTTTTCCGAGCATAAAACACATCTTGATCTGAAAGGTAGGAAGTAGATCATTGTATCCCAGTTTTACATATGAAATCTCTGGCATCATAATGGGTGCCAGGACCTTCTCCTGTGCTGCACCTGATTTTAAAACTAATTTGGGAGTATTGGGAGTATTTTGATTGCCTCCCGACAGATCTCAACATGGTGACGCCTGAGCAGGTGGTTCACTAACAGCCCTAACAGTGCAAACTATAACAAATGTGCTGACAGTGTTCACCTGAGGGGAAACCGGAGGGTTGGTCGGGGCACCGCTGTCAGCTGTAACAAGCCGTGAGCTATAGCCAGTGGAGGACACTCACATGCACTACTAAGCACTAAAGCACACACAGGCAGCCGTGTCAACAAAGCAAGGAGCAGCTCTGATTACAACACACACAGAAGGACAGAGACTTCATTCTCTGGTCAGATCGACATTATCTTTACATGGATAATAGTTGTTTGCTCCAACATGATTGCCCTGAATGCCGCGTGTTGCCCCATTAAAACTGAACTTTCAGCATTTTCACGTCATGGTTGTGTTATATTCTCATATTCTGTGGAAACCGGTGATGAGAGATAAATACTTGTTTGACTCATCACAGTATCTTAAAATGAATCTCCATTTCCTTAATCTGCACATTGTCATACTGTACTCATATTTAGTGACTCATTGATTTACTGAAATTTTTCACAGAAAAAATGTGATTTATTGGCATGTTGACATATTTGAGCAACCAACTGGGGGGAAATTCTAAAAATATATATATATATTTTAGGTTGAACTCAAATATCAAATAGAATTTCCATGGAGATTTTAGAATTATGTCTTTTTTAAAGCAGCATTTCACTAAAACTTGAACAGTTTCAAAATATCTGAGTGGGCGGCACGGTGGTGTAGAGGTTAGCACTGTATCCTGACAGTGGCCGACCCTTCAGTGCGTTGTTTGCATGCTCTCCCGGTGCCAGAGTGGGTTTTCTCCGGCCTCCTCCCACATGCAGGTTAGGTTAATTGAGGACTCTAAATCGCTGGAGGTGTGAACATGAGTGTGAATGGTTGTCTGTCTATATTGGTCAGCCCTGCAATAATCTGGCGAGCTGTCCAGGGTGTAACCTGCCTTCGCCCAATGTCAGCTGGGATCGGCTCTAGTCCCCCTGCGACCCTTGTCCTGGTCTTTGTTCTGCTCCCTCCACAGTTGCAGATACAGATGATGGATGAATGGATGGGAAACCTCTGAGTCATGAGCTCTAACTTACCACAGTAAAATTGTTGAATTATTTTTATTATTAGATAAATCATTACCTCAAATCATGCCAAGATCATGCCACAGTATTTGTGGAAACATCTTTTCTCACCTAATACCCTAAAGTTCAACCATATATTTTATTGAGATGGACCTTAAAAGAAAACGCATGAAGGGAAATGTAAACAAAATGATCACAGACCTTATACCATGGTGATGATTTCAGGTCTCATATTTGTTTTACAAATCTTTGTGGGGGCATTTTCCCTTCACTGGACAGCACTCAGTCGAGCAAGACAATAAATATCAGGAGAGAGAGAGCAAGGGGAAGACGTGTGTTGTAATCACACAGATGATTATCAGAAGCCTATAGGCCAGCAGGACATTTGGGTGTCAAATTTGATGACCTTTGAATAAATTCCAGCAAATGAGAAGTTGGTCATGATGAACGTAGATAACAATTTCTTCTCACAGACAAGAGAAAACCAGAAACAAAAACCAGAAATACCGGCATTGGATCTAAGGTCAATCATGAACTGAAAAGCTTTGGTTTAATACTTCCTAAACTGCACGTGGAGTTTGACCTTTTTAAATTACGACGCATTATCCGTAACCTCAAACGCCCACACATGGTTCCTTATATGAACACTATATAAATGACACTTAGTCTTCTGTCAAACCCTCTTCAACAGAAGTAACATGCACATCATCAGCATGGTGAGTACTCTGCGTAACGCAACACCTTTAAGATGATACAAACTACAGAGACAGACACATACATGGTGTTTAGTGATGCTTTAGATTATGTTTGATGAAAATAACTATTTTTTAAAGGTTTTATGTAAATTCTCAAACTGTAAATTGACATAGGATAAATACCTACTTTTCTCTCTTTCCTTATCGAAATGAGTGACTAGAGAAATGTTTGTGGCTTTTTTTTATTTTATAGGAAATTGCTTTCTTGATGTAATGTTATCACTCTAATCAGGGCCTTGTAGTTGTCATAGTGTATATTTTTTCTTACGACTGATGCCAGCACTCTTTATATGTTTAGGTCAGTATCTCGACAGAAACAAGACATTTCAATCTAATTGTATCTCTGGCAGTCACACTGATTGAAAACAATCTGGCAGACGTATTGTATGTTGTAAAGAGTTGTATGGCAAATGCTGCTGCTGTCAACTGTTGTCTTTTGCAAAAATCTATAGGCAGTATAAAATAATCCAATTTTTTTTTTTTATTATTCACCTTACATTGTTGCACAAAGAAGGTGGAAAAAACTAATTGAAATGTAGTTACAGTAACAATGGACAATCCATTCAGTCATAAAGTATGACCCAGATATGTAGGCCTATCAGATTACAACTGATGATGATGATGACGAGGCTATAAGAAACTCATCTGATGTGATCTAACTATAATACTATAACCTCACTCTTTGTCTCCAGTATCATTATAATATCACTGTGATAATCCTGGTTTTTATCATTGTGTTTTGTGTCCTTCAAGGAAAAAGGAATAGTGGTGGTTGCAAAGTTATTGCTTGCCAATAAGATGTGTAGTAAATGCACTCGTAGTAGTGATGGGCCCGATACAAGGCAGTATAGTTGTATTCAAACACAGAGGCTGCAGTAGCAGTAGGCTGACTAATCACGTGCCTCTCCTCAGCTTCTCTTGCCCGTGCTGCTCCTGCTCTCTGGTGTGGAATCCACTCCCACCTTTGCGCACCGAGACTCTTCCACCGGGGAAGCCCTCATCTGTGACATGTGTTCACCCGGCACGCACATGACCAAGTACTGCACCGCCACCACGCCCACCGTGTGCGCGCCGTGCAGAAGCAACCTCTACACGGAGTTGTGGAACTACCTGCCCAAGTGTCTCTACTGCAGCAACTTATGCACAGTGAACCAGGAGGTGGAGACTGAGTGCACGGCGATCAGCAACCGGGTCTGTCGGTGCAAAGACGGCTTCTTTGGCTTCTTTGACTCCTGCATGAGACACAAAGAGTGCGGACCCGGACACGGTGTTCAAACAAAAGGTATGTCACAGAGAAAAGATAGTTTATTGTGGAACTTTGTCATCGATTTGCTCTATCTGAGAGATATATTAAAATACACATGTGGGTCAATTTTGCAGTGCATGTGCATCCTGAGGCTGCATCAATGAAAACATGTCCTTGTGTACATTTCTGAATGTTTAGAAATAACGGAAAAAAAACGATCCATTAATCAACCAATGTTGTACAGGAGTAGCAGCCCCGAGACAAATGTAAGGTTAAAGTAAAAACTCTGTTGAAACACGCGCGATCACGTGGGCTCTCCGGAGCCGCAACGGTATTTTACAACATTGTAATGACCCCAAATGCATTGTTGTTTTCTTTAGGTACGTCACAAGCGAACACTGTTTGTGAAAGGTGTTCCGATGGCTACTTCTCTACCTCATCGTCTGCGCTGGAATCGTGCGTAAAACACCAGGAATGCGCAAGCGGACAGATTGCCCTTCTCCCCGGCTCAATCAACCAGGATAAAATGTGTGGCTACTGCGAGGATCTTACAAATGGCAGTGCGTACTTGTACTCTGTACAGTTGATTTTAACCGTTATGACAGCATTCTTTGGTAGGGCAAATGAAAAAGTTTGCATTTAAAACTCATGCGCTATAACTTTCTTTTTCAGGTGAGACGCTC
This sequence comes from Pholis gunnellus, assembly GCF_910591455.1. Taxonomy (NCBI): domain Eukaryota; kingdom Metazoa; phylum Chordata; class Actinopteri; order Perciformes; family Pholidae; genus Pholis; species Pholis gunnellus. The sequence continues at coordinate 10,911,106 of NC_136534.1, read as the reverse complement.
AGAACATTCTTCTCAGGATTCTTCAGTATGCACAGGTTACGTGTAATGAAAATGAAGAGATTTGTTGCCAGGTGAGTCTATAGCCGTCTAAACCGTCGTTTTACCTCTGTACAACTAATCCCTTCACCTGTAAATTCACTTCATACATAGACGCTGATAAGCCATCATCTCCCTCCAACAGGTACATTCATAAGTCAGAGGAGGGGACTCTCCCCAAACAGAGGGGTCCTCTCATGGATCAGATCAGAGCGTGGCTGGCCCAGGCCCCCGAGGAGCAGCTGAAAGCACTGCCAAAGATGCTGAAGGCTTCACAGTTCTGCTCCTTGACAGAAAAACTTGAGACAATATTCAAAGAGATTAAGCAGCAGAGTCCAAACTGTACCTTACCACTCTTAGATGTTTAGATAACAGAGTCCATGGTACATACAGCATGGCATTACCAATATACCTCTGGCTCTTATTTCGGCATTTGTGTCCATTTGATAACAGGTATTTCAACATATTTTTCATGTTAATTAGGAGTGCATGCATTGCCTGCATGCGGATACTTAATGAAGGCTGCCAAGATGTTGAAAAATACTCAAGTGTTGCTTTATAAACTTAGGTCAGAGTATTTACTTCAGGGTTATAAGGAGTAAGACATTATTAACTGTCGAGTGTAAACTTGAGAGAAACTCCACAAGTAAAATATGCAAATATTATAGTGAACATCACATTGTTGCAAATGTTACATTAGTACATCATAGAAACTCGTATTGATATGAAAGTGAGCTATAACTGAAATTTCTTTCATGAAAATGTATGAAGTTCTGTCAAATTGTGCGATATCAAACTGAAAACGTTTACATGTCACTTGCAGCAGCTAAATAAAGTATATTGGTATGTTGAAATCTGTGCTTGACTGTAATTTAACCAAATCACCACACGGTGTCGCCATCTTCCATCTCTACCTCGTTGTATCATAAATACTAAATAATTCACTTTTACAAACCCTATAAGATACAGTAAAGTTAGTTATTTAACTATTGTTCATTCATTTATGTACCTGTTTACTTTTATTGTTATTATTATTAGTAGTAGTAGTAGTATTTTAATAATAAAAGAGCATTTTGCAGGGACAATTCTATTGGCCAACATTCCCAAAATATTCCCACGGGTTTAGAGTGTATTTAAACTCGTAGTCGTGATATCATCGTGACGTTATTATAGGCTAGTCATAGGAGGGCTGTATTTATCTCCAATTATATGTCTATATTAAGATGTATCCACTGGGAGTAGCCTCGTGTTTGTAATGTAGCCTATTTAGCTTCATCCTCTGCTGCAACACAGGCATGGGACCAGGACCCCCATCAGCCCCCGTTAGGGACCGCTAGAGGTCCCTGGTTCCCAGCTTTGGAACCACTACCTATTGTAGCCCGCTCAATGATATCGGGCTGATACCACCACCACCACCACCGCCCCCCCCCCCCCCCCCCCCCCCCCCCCCCGTGCCACGCCACGGCGCTCCGGCATCGCATCGGTTCCCTGACTGTCGCATCACCGAACGGGGAGGGGCCCCGGTTTCCACTATTGGCTGATGGGCTACTGTATCACCGACAGCTTTACGGTAGGGCCACGGCACGGAGGATGTGTGTGAGCGGTGGTCTTTTCATCTCCCCGAGGCGCAGAATCGGCTGCTTTTCAACATGATTTTGAGAGGACTTTAGCGGGTGCTTTTTCCTTACTCTTTCTTCGGCATACAACACTGCACACAGATTCACGCGGGCACATTGTCCGGACACCGCGAGCGGAGGAGAGGAGCATGTAACCGGGACAAACCCACCGGCGGCGGCGGCGGCAGCACCACCTGACACTTCTGTCTCTCTCTTTCTCTCTCTCGCTCCCTGTTTCCTCGTAAACCGAGGCTTCCCGATGTGTTGACTGAACTCGTTTCGTCGTTTTTTGGATATTACCTTCAGCAAAATGAGCGAAGAAGTGTCAGAGGTCCCCAAAGAGCTTCTGGGTAAGCGCAGATCATTTGTAGCCATGTGTCCAGCCTGGAACAATTACTGATACCGCCTCTATCATACCCCTGACTCACCGCGTGCATGTGCTCCTTAGTGTCTGTCTGAGTGTCTTCTATACGTATGGTGGCTGAGACACAATAGTAATGCTATTATCTCCCACAGTGTTGATACAACCCCCCCCCCCCCCCCCCCCCCCCACACACACACACACACACTTTAATTGTAATATTCTTATTGTGATGATTACTATATCTCTCTTCAAAATATACAGTGGGATTACTAAAACGCACTTCCAAAGGGTGAACCATGCCACATCCAGACGTTACTTTGCACAGTATTAACAGGCTGTTCATAACATAACAACCCTAGCCTGTAAATGCTTCAGCTGCAGTAAAGCTTGAAGCTGTGTATACATGGAGCACTGCTGTTGTTGATCACGGCGCTTGTACTGTTGATGTAAGGTGGACTGCAGCCTATATTTGGAAGAAAAGATAGATAGTTCAGATGTCACCTCACATAACTTTGCAGGGTAATTTATCCCGCAGTAACCTTGGTCCGCTCTCACATAACTAACCTGGAGGTCTGCCCTCTTGGCTTCAGCCTGCCATGTTTCTTTTGCTTTATTTGTACTGACTTGAGTGTGGACGTACCTAAGAGTCCTGCAGCCTGTTTGGCTCAAGCTCTGAGTTTTCTTTGTTTTTGCAAAGTAGCTCAGTTTTTAACAGCTCAGTGCAATGTTGAACAAGCACAAGCTCTCTCACTCACACACACTCGAGCCCACAATGCTCTTTTGGCTGCATTTATTTCTGAAGGAGACAAAAATAGCAGAACGTAGATGAGGCTTAAAGGAAAATGCTTGGTCATGTAGTCACTTGGTCAGGCATGCGTTCATTCACAGAATGTTTCAGCCAGTCAGTCGATTATTCTACTCAGTCATCCGGATCCTCACACAACTATCATACATTTTGTTTCTGTGTTATCGGGCCTGTTGTTTGAGCTCTTGCAATATAAGAATTAGCAGACACTAGAAGACAAAAGTGTGTACAGTGTACATGACATAGTGTCTCCTATTCTCTTAACCTGTTAAACATCAAGTTAAAACCTTCAGTTCCCCCTTAAGTAACCTTAAGGTTGTTAAAATCGCCTCTGTCTGACGGTATCACAGGCTGTATGTTCTGCATCAGCTTGTTCCAGCTCTTCTCTGAAGCCACACAATTTTTACAATGAGGAAAATATTCAAACTCAAGACTAATTTCTTGTACATCAATTAAAAAAATCTGTGTCACACATTTGTTGGACACTTTGGGATCTAAGCTAGAATTTAAAATGACCAGGCAGTGGGTCAATGCGGTTAATCTGAGTCCTCTGATCTCTGTAAAGTATTTTGGATGTGCACATTTAGTCTTTTTTCTAGCTGTCCAGGTAATCACGAGGTCCACCTCATTAACAATGCCTCCGGAGTCTTTCATTTACAGTCAGCAGGTTCTCTATCTTCACCCCCTCTCTCAAAGAATTGCCCTGATTCTGACTGACTACTTTTCCCAACACGGCACACTTAACGGCAGGAATTTGGTTTGTCATGATGCTACTGCCATGGGGTGTGTTGACTGGAGGAGTATATAACCAGTCATTGTTTGCTGGCGATTCAGCGTCATACAACTTCACTCTTGGCATCCGGCACGTACGAGGAATGTCAGCATGATGCTGCAGATGGAAACACCACAAAAACTGAGTTAAAAGAACCAACACGGAGCAGTGAGGTGTTTGTGTGCCAACTAAGAAGACATTTCACTGACATGCACTCAAACACTTCATGGCAGGAGAAACAGACTCACACAAATATTTTTGAATGAAATAAGATATTTTTTCTTTTAAGTGACATAAGGCAAAGAAATGACTCATGTTACCAATCAGAGCTCAACAGGCAGCTGAAGCTGTAATCTCAGAGCAGCTAGTGGCGGCATGCTGCGTCACAACAGAGACTGTGTGTTGGACTGTCTGAACACTGAAGAGTTCTCGGTATGCTAAGGATGCTTACAGGCCTTTCACCTGAGGCGCTGTGTGCGTTTGCTACTGCTCGTAAACTGGTTTCTGTTTGTTGCAGAGCAAAGCTCAGCTGATACTAGTGAACAGTTTGGGCTTCGTCTCTCTCGGCGGTCCTGTCGGTGCTCGTCATTGAACTTGGTCAGAACAACAAGCAGATAGTGGCTGGCGTTAAATGCAATAATCTAGACTGTTTTTTTCTGTCAACGTTTCCTAATTCTTTCTCGGTTTCTTTGCATACACAGAGAGGAAGGTTGATAGATAATGACCAAATTAATTCTTTGGGCTCATAGTCACCTCTATTCCAAAGTGTTTGCCATGAGCCACTCTCTGGAGTGAAAGATATAAACCACAGATCTCATCTGTGACACAATCAACACACAAGTTTGGATTGTCCGAGGATCGATAAATGGGCGACCGACTTAATGGGCTTGTGAATTGTTTGTTGGAGCCCTTTTACGAGGCCAAAGGTCCCCCGTTTCGCCACCTTTCACACGAGTCTCTCTTGAAATGCATTCGAGCGTGACCAAGTGCACATGCCTTAACTGACAAATTTGAACCACAGGGCAGCTGGCTAGTAAAACGTCCACTCCTGTCACAGTTTTAATAAATGAGCAGAACAATTGAATTAGGAGCAAAATGATATACGAGAGTCTGTCGGGGGCTTTTCTTTCTTTTTTTTGTCTGGGACCAAACACTGCCCAGTCTCATTAAAACAGACGAACTAGATTTCATGTTGTGAAGAGGAATCTCTGTGGATGCTGGCTGTCTGCGGCTGTAGTTTTGCAGAAATGCTGCAGTAGGAAATGGTGCACATTTTCCATAGAGTTTATTGAGAAAAGGCTGGCAGATGAACCTAATTATTAGTTTCACTTTGATCTGATGATGGTTTGTGGAAGCCTGTAGGCAAAGAGGATGCACACATGCCAGCTCCGATGCACACACACACACACACACACACACATAACCCATCTCTGTCTCAGACACGTGTGCGCAGACTATATCAGCCGCTGTGTGGTGGGTGAGTGACCCAGATCTGCTCTCTACACCAGTTCCCTGACAGTGGAGGCTTCCACTGGGTGTGAACAATCAAACCAAACAGCAGAACACACACTCAGCATATTGCTCTGTGTGTCGGTATTGATATGTTCATAGATGGTCCAAATATTATTTTGATCCAATTACTAAGTTTGTTAAGAAATACCTGCAAAACTAATGACATCAGCCTCAGTTGCACTTTTTTTGTGTGTTTTGTGCTAATTTGGCACATTTTAACATGCTAAGCAACACACTAAACGTAGACTTAAAACATTATCATGTTAGCATTGTTGTTTTGAGCATGTTAGCATGCTAGCATTTAGCTCAAAGCACTCTCTAGAGACTTTAAAATGCTGTCAGATTTCACCAGGCGAAATTGACTTCTTGTAGTGTGGCTACAGCAATATGTTGTTGTATTTGTATTATTTTGCTGTGCTATTTCTACAGACAAAGATAATAAATAAATCTTCTACGTGAATGAGAGGTCCGTCCTACCCCGTCCCTCAAACTTGCTGGACATCGGAGAGCCCTAATACTTTGAAACCATTGTTCAATCTGACCAAATCGAAGAAGGCGGGTCAATGTGAAGATAAATGGGAAGCCGATGCGGTCTGACTGCACAATTAGTCTGGTTGCTTGATAAATGTCCTGGCGTGATGAAGTGATCATCAAAATTGTTGTTTCATTCATTTTCTGTTCGCCTTCCTCATTTGTTCAGTACTATTATCATAATAGTATGGTAGTTCTAATTATTAAAGATAAGTATGTATGTGAGGAGATGCACACAGTTTGTTCAGCTCACTAGATTGTATGTGTGTGTATTTGATGTCAGAATTACTGGTGGCTGTTTCACATCTCACCACAGATGTGTTGACATCTGACACAAAGGAATCGGTCTTCAGAAGAGGGATTCATGATGCGCAAATTAAATGACAACTAGAAGAAAGATCATTCCTCTGGCGGTGTGTTAAAATTGGAACACTAATCAGTGGATATGGAGAATCATCCCCTGTGGCAGAAATACACGGATCTGTGCTCTGCCGTAGAGGTCAAAGTGTTGAAACTCTGACTCAACGTGAGGTCATGATTCAGATCGGGCCTGTGTTAAGACTGTGGAAAGAGCCTACAAAGTAACGAGATTGCAATGCATGATTAACCACTTGGCAGCTATTCTCTTCTTCCAATTCAATGCACATCAGTGCGAAACTTTCCAAGTGTCGAGACTGAATCTCACCTTATTTGTATCTCCTCTCTCATTTCCTCTGTGTAGAGAGCGTGAGGGATGCAGTGGGGAGGAAGGTGAAGCTGTCACTGAGGAGGAGAGTCAAACTGGAGATCAAAGGAGACAAGACGGAGAACAGAGTCTTGGTGAGTCAACTCCTTCTGCTTTCATGCTACTTCTGCATTAAGGGGAGTTAAATCTTCGCCTGTCTTCTTCTTCTCCCACGTATCTCTGCTCTTAAAATGTACAGATTTCATCTCGGAACATCAAAAGCTCTCCGTTTTCATCTCTCTCTCTCTTCAGCACTTGAAAGAGATTCGTCTTTTCAACCACTTAATCACTTCACTGCATTGTCACTTATTTTCAAGTTCAGTTTCACTTTGATTTTGGGGTAATCTCGTGCATATCAAAGTTGGAGAGATTGTGGGGAAACAATGCTGACATCACCCTGCAGGTCTTGTTTGGTTTGAGGACTGGTCATCGTGTTGTAATGGGAGAATTCCAAAACAGTTTGCCAAAAGCAGTAATATCTTTCAAGCCCGCTGGTCACATTCACTTCAAGTGGAACCAGCGTCATTAGATGCAGAGAGGTTTCTTCCAACACAGAAGGGTTTGTAGCTGATTGCCAGTATGCTTCCCAGTATCTGGGTTGTGGGATTTTCTCTGTGGGCTTTATGTGTGCCAAAGTTTAAGAGTCCTTTGCAAATTGAACAAGAAAGTGTTGCACGAGATCTGAATAACTAATGATCTATCGCAGTTTGATGAATCAGACTCAAATGTGGAAAAGATTCATGGCTTCAGTAAGTTAAACAAGGCAACACCTTTAGCCACATATTTCCTTTCACTATATTGTTTTACATTCTGCAAATTAGCAACATTAAAAGTGTGCCCAATAAGCATGCTGTTCTTGTTTGCAGTGTACGCATTGGTGTGCAGACAACTGCGACTGGATTAGTTTGATACTCAAGAAAACATGAAAATGTGGTGTTTCCCAGGCAAGTTCTAGAGTTATAAAGTGCGTCTTTTTTCTGTTCTGTCTTTATTGATTCTGGGGTTTTTTTTTCCAACCGACATCAGAGGTAATGATATCCTTGGAAAGTGTAAGCCACTGCTGCTGCTACGGCTGATTGTGTTAGACAGTGGGCCAAACTACATTAAACTAACTTCCTGTTTTCTTTCAGAACTGTCTCTTTTACTTCACACTGTATCTGTCTGAAGTCTCTCCCTGCACGCCTCCCCTTGAAGTCTCTCTTTATTCTTAATGAAAAGTCATGCTGAAACAATAAAAGCAGCAGCTAAAGTTAAACACACTGGCCCAATACCGAGGTAACTCTTTCATCCCACCTCTGACTATGTGTCCATGTTGGCCCGGACTATGTGTCTATTGGCCAGGGTAAGATAGCAGCTCGGGCCATTAACTACGGAGCAGTTCATACACTGAATGCTAAATAATTAATACCTGGTAGATCATTAAAAATGCATATTGGCTCTTTCTGGGCTTGAAGCGGATTAAAAGCGGAAGACAGCTCAGACGGAAAATTTCCCTCAGTAAATCAGTATGCGAGCAGGGTCCATAAAGTTTGATGGTTCAATCAGAAAGCTTTCCTTTGCTGTGAATGAATCTGCACAATGTTTAATATGTGCGGCTCTGGGTGGAAATGGCAGGAGCCTTTTAGCTATACGACTCTCAGTGGAATGAGAAGCTTTTAGTTATACAGCTCTGTGTGGAAAAGACAAAGAAATGAGTTTGAAGAGAAACGTTTTAAAGCGCTGTGAACAGGCCTGCACAGCCAGGTTGTCTGCTTTAGGATTTGATGCCGTACGACACTAACAGAACTACAGAACTACCCGTAGGCCTGATAACCTCTAACTTAAATATCCAGGCATTTGTAGTTACTGCAGCGAATTAAATATGTCATCAAGGGACATTAGCAGAGAGAGAGAGAGGTGAGAGACAGAAATGATGAACTTCACATTCACCTCTCTTGTACTCGCTCAATGATCTGGGAGCACGCTGAGGTGGGAAGCAGCAGGAGAGAGCGAGTTCCTATGCAAGAACATTGCACTTGTCAATTCATTCAAGCTAATCATTGTGGAGACACACTATTAATGCTGGAATCTGGAGCCATCGCAGTGATAGCAGCACATGAGAGATTCATATAAAGCGCTGTGTGAGGATATTTTCAGAGTGAAATATCAACTTCACCATGTTCTAATTTACATTACTAGTAAATAGGACTGTCACAAAATTGTTACTTATTCTTAATAACCTTTTAAACCCTAGGCCTATTTTGAGACCTCTGCTCGAAAATGTCATACCCACACTCTAAGGGGCTTATCTCACTAACTACAAGGTCTATTTGAATAATTTCAATGGAATTATAACACTAACACTTGTGATAGTTTTTTTTATATATGTACATATCAGTGTAGATGTTACTAATTAATGCTGAATGAATATAACACACAGCTCAAATAAAAGAATTTCAGGTTCACCTGAAAGAAAAATCACTTTTATTGATTTGAAATGATGCTGTCCTAGGCTTAAACTCTCTCAAATCATATCACAACATGTCATTAGTCATTTTAAAAAAACAATTGGCTTTGATAGAGTGAAGTATGCCTGAGAAATCAATGCCGGTGTACAGGTCAGCTGAGTCAATTCTGATTTTGGAAGCAGCCGATATCGCTCTTGTATTGTACTTTTAAATACTATATAACTATTTTTTTCACTTCTTTTATCACTAATAGTGTTCAATCTATCTATTACAGCAGTTTGGCATCATTTTGAGAGCCTGTGCTATATAAAAACCTCTGTTTAAGACATCGGGGAAACGCGGCAAAACAACCTATATCAGTGGAAGCAGCATGAGCCTCCTAAAGCCTTCTAAATAAACTTGAATTTTACACAAATCTTTTCAAACTCTTGTTTCAAAATCTAATCTAAAGTCAACAGAAAGTAGCCCCAGGATTAGCTATTGTAGTGAACTGCATAGGGATGCACCTCTAGGCAACTCGTCAGTATGTATGCCTTGCATGTATACCCATCACGAGAACGACCACAGTTATGCAAATAAGTTAAGCTTCCCTCTAAGGACTCTGAGAGTTGCTCATACTGATTTGTGGTGTTCTTGATCATACACTAATGCTTAAGAAATGCACAAGAATTTATGCCTTTTTTGGTTGTTTGTTGAACAATGTTTTTAACTTTTCAGCATGTGTTTCTGGCCGTCTGCTAACGCGAGACAACACAACAAAACTGCATATTCTTTATAATCTAGTCCAGTCAAGTGCTTGGTTTCGGGCTAACTCTCTTGACGTGGTTATGACAACAATGTCATCATGTGGGAGTTGGAAACAGAGGCTATAGTGGTACACACACACACACACACACACACACAGACACAAAACAATGCAAAGAAGTGGGAGTCAGTACTGAGAAGTGAGGAATTCCAGTGGAGTGGTTCTGGTATTTCATCCAGACGCAGAGCATGAGAATGACTCGGAGAGTTTGCATCAACGCACTGCTTGACCGGACTGAACAAATAAACCAGTGTTTGTTGGTCTGCAGAAAAACACAGTTTGAGAGGCCAATTATACAGGAAGTGGCTCAGAGTGAAAACAAACATGTGATGGACTTTTAGCCTGTGAGTGTTATCGTATCTAATGTCAGACATGATCATGAAAGAACAATATATTGACAGATTAATTTGGGATCAGATGTTGTAATGTTGGCTGTAAAGTGAAACACAGTCTCAAGTGTTTATAAGAAGTGTACAAGCACGACGCAGCAACATTTGGTGTTTTTTAAGACCACTTTACTCGTCACATGGGTCACTCCTCAGCCTGTGAAAACTACAATCTTGTCTCTCACAAGTCCATCAACTTCATGGAAGTGCATTTGTAAAACACAGGAGTTCTCCTTTAAGAGTTTAGATTTACTTTCTGACTTGATAACTTCAGAAATGCAGTTTCAGCTCCACTTTATTTTATCTTACTCTATTTTCTACTGTGATCACAGATGTAATAAAATCAGAGAAATATTAAGTAACAGGACCCCAAAAACCTATTTAATTGTTTTTTGGATTATTTAGTAGTGACGGTGCCCATTAATCACCATTAATGTAAATGTGCCAAAGGCTGTTTTTATTAATCCGTAGTCACTGAACGGATCATACTGATAGCACCGCTGTCTATTGGAGAGTAATCACGTAATCTGTGTGACTAATAGAGAAAAAAAAGTGAGTCATTTCATTGACTAATTCTACTGCCTGCTTCCTGTGGCTGAGAGTGGAACACACGCCTATCGTTGTGACATTTAATCTGCTAACCTCAGACAATATTACTGTATTAACACAACAGAGTTGTCTGTTTAAACCACTTTGACATGATGTTAAACTCCATGTAATGCATTTTAGAGATTTTAAATCTAGCTGCCTGATACATAAATTGTACCCATTGTGATTATTGAACTTCCTTTGTCCGCATACAGTAGAGAGTTTGATTTACTTCAGACAATGCAGGGCATCTATTTACAGTATAAACTACACCCATAATGAAGGGATGAATATGGTTATTTTCTCTATCAATTTGTAAAATACACACAAGGCTCTCCCCCCTTTTCCCGCGGAGCTTTGCTCAGACTGGGAGTGGAGCACTACAGTGCCCAGGGCGTCTCTTAAGCACACTAAAGCTTGATAGATACAGTCATCTCCCTCCTTTGAAGACGGAGGGATGAAGGAGGTACAGATAATAACATCAGTCCATCAAACACACCCCCGGGGAAGAGGCGAGGGGAGAGGAGGGAGGATGGGAGACGGAGGGAGAGGAAAACGGGCAATGAGACGTACTGTAAAGGGCAGAGGGGATGCGGAATCATAAAGCTGTGTACTGTAAAACTCTTGCAGTGTGACAGACAGAAATCATCAGTGACAGAGTGTAAAGCTGGAAGAAATAGAGACGACTCAGCACAAAGTCATGTCATTTAAAAGATTGGAACACAACGTAGTGTCACAAGGCAATTAAAGTTCATACAGAGGTATAGGATTGCTAAACAGCTTGACTCCAAACATTTGGTCAGACCTAGAGATCATAATGCTTTGTGTTGTCCTGCCATTACTCACGTAGCAGTGTTACTCATTCACAGATCCCTGGCTCCCATTTAGAACTACAACACTGGAGGGTTGGTGTGGTGTCAAAACTTCCTCTTGATCTCCTGGTGTGAATAAAGGAAAGTGTGTGTGTGTGTGTGTGTGTGTGTGTGTCCTAGCCAGAGACTGTCACCAATAGTTAACTGCTTTATTGCATCTCATTGTTTGCTTTGTATGTGGGAGGGGCACTAACACAGCACAAACCTGCTACACATCAGCACAATTAGATCTGGAGTAGCTCTGATTTTAATCTTATTTTTACTTTACTTTGGAGACGATGAAGAGCGGGTAGAGCCGATGTCTGAAACTAGGATGTTTTGTTTCAGAATGGGTCCCTCTGTTATATTACACTGCAGAGAATAATCCGTCGTGCAACCGTCCTGTGTCACACAAAATTAGGGCTCTAGGTTGTTGTTTTTGTGTCACTGATACAACATGATAAAACATGGTCCCAGTTCTAATCCTGTTAAGTGGCCTGTTAACACAAAAACAGGGTGTAGCTATCTAACCAGAGAAATGGTGCATCACAGCATCACAACAGCGCTCTATATTTATATGTTTCTTTGTGCTGAAGTGTGGTTTCCACTTTTAAACCGCAGGAAGTTAGTCTTTTTTTTAGTCCCTCTGACTTTCCTGCACTCTTCTGGACTTGATTGTGACCTTGATCGTCCTGACCACATATTTTCACACACACATTTGTCTCTGTGAAAACTAATGTGTGCACACTGTAGCGGACCTTCTGTATTTTTCCCTGTTAGATTCCTCAAACGTGCAGCTTCTCCTCACATGACTCTGCTGTAGGATAATTCAATAGAAGGCCAACAGAAAGTTTGGCCATTTTCCAGTCTAACAAAGTCATGGGAACCACACTGTTAGCAAAGAGCAATTGATCCTTAATAATTGTATTTCATTGCAAATATTGTGCGTATGTTAAGAACACTAATATGTCTGAGACAGTCTAAGAGTGCTGTAATGTAGTCCGAAGGTGGAAAATGTTTAAGTTGCCATGCTTACATCTGAGAACCCACCAAATCCTAACATCTCGTCCAACTCGTCTTTCCTGCCGTCCCTCGCTCCTTGTCATTAACCTCGAGGTCTATCATTAGGGGCAGTGTCCCAGTTCTGTACTCCCTGATGATCACCTGTAATGTCCTCTCATGGGAGCCTGCACTGGTTTCTTTTGTTGTGGTGCTAAAACTCCTTCCTTAAAGGCTGCAGAGCAAGTATCCTCCACATTTTGAATTCCCTTTGATAACAGACTTTGGTATTAAGTCTTTGCTGTAGGCTGTTGAAGTTATATATAGTGTGGCTACTTTCTTTACAGAAAAAGTTTTAGCCGTGACTTTATTGCAACTTTGTGTTTTAAGTACTGTTAGCTGTGGCTGGTTGCTCGCTCTCTATCATTTCCTGTGATCACAGAATGATGATCTAAGAGTGAAGACCTGGAAAATAATTATTAAAGAGGGAGATGTATTTGTATTTTTATTCATATGATGGTTAATGGTGGAACATATTGTAATGTCTATGTTGTGTATATATAGAATATAATAGGTTTTGATATACTGCTAATTGGCATTGTGTTCTGTCACAGATGACATCTTTAAACATGCAACATGTATGTTGTTTGTCTACGCTGTGAGAGTCCATCACTCTCCAGTGGAGGGTTTGAACACCCTAAAGTTTACAATTCTGTGGAGAGCATTTCTTTTCTCTGTTCTGTGCCTTTAAAGTGTCTTCATGGTTAATCTTTCTTTCCCTCTTTTCTTTTTATCCTCAAAGTCATTCAGTGGGTTTTTGTATTTTGGGGTTTGTGGTTGGAGCAGAGTGACAACAACCATATATACAGTGTGCATTTAAAGCTTTGCTTGGTTGAGAGGACACAACATCTTTGTCCTTTAATCGAGGTTCGGCCCGAGTTCAAACTGTTATAACGCTGTTTGGCACATAATCATTGTTTCTATTAAACAGTTAACTCTGCTTGAAGGTTCTCTGTGTGTCTGACCATATATGCTGTGGAGCTGACTATTGTCATAATTTGGGGGCATTCAGAGCTAACCAGGCAGAACAAAAGTGTCAAACAGGTCACCATTTCCTGTGTACCTCGGTGACTGTATAGCCCGCTATAGTGTGGTCTTTGATGATTTGTGTTTTGTTAAATGGACCATATTAGACTCTGGCAATTACATTTACTATTGCAATTTTAATGTGAGGTTTAATTTAAAATATTGAAGAGGATTCAGTTTAAACAGAAAATGAATTAATGTGTTATTTGACTTTTAAATGTAACAATTCAAGTTTGCACAATACTGTTATGTCTACTAAATAACAGAAGACAAAATATACTCAAAAAGAAGGATACGTGTGACGGTGACGGTGGCATCATGAGAACATTATTCAGCTGGTTTTCTCTTAACATCTAAATGATTTAAAAAAGGTGTTCGTTTCTGTTTGTCAGAAAAATGTATTATGATAGAAAACAGAGAATAACCGCACATCTTCAGAAGCTGGAATCAGCAAATGTTTGAGAAATATATATTTAAATATTTAGTGTCCTCAGTCTGAAATAATCTCGTTAGGTGCACTTCTTTAATCAAACAGTGCAATGTGTTGTGTGATTGCATTCAAATAGGATGAAAGATCCTAAAAAACACCTCACAGTGATTCTTCTCAACTTGAGGCTCATTTGCTGTGTCATTCTGTGACCAGTTCAACTAGAGCTGTCTTTCAGAGGTTGAATGCAGATGCTAGTTTAGGTTAGTCGGGGAGTCTAATCTTAGCGCACCGAGCATCCACAACATGCTATCAGACAGCTATTTTCAGCCTCCTTCTGAGTGGTTTGGTTTCTGAAAATGTTTGGGACGGACTTAGCTGATTGAGCCGGTTAAGGACCACAGTTCCCAGTCTTTCAGCTAGGAGTGGGCGATATTACAAAAATGTTACAATGCTTTTTTTGTTGTTTGTTGGTTTTGTTTCATTTAGCAAGTTACTGAATAGTAAAACCACACTCATTTCCTTATTTAAAAAAATACAGCCCTACAAGGTAAGAAAACAAAACACCACACCAAATTCCTTTCTCAAATTCAACACGTTAAAGTTTCTTTAAATATTTATCTGTTACTTTTTTAAATCCACATGAACCACTCTTCATATTTGTGTAAATTAGATTCACAGCACTTATTTATATGATACGTCAGTTTTAAAGCTGGTCCGCCTGCAACTCCCGTCATTTCTTTCCAAAATACAGAGTTTTATTTAAAACAAAATGATGACTGCTGTGTTAACTGCATTCCACATTAATCAAAGCGTCCTAAGTTATCATATGATTGGTTGCTGACAAACAATGTCGAATTTTAAGCTCACACCACTTAGAACGCTCATCACTTCCAGCAAACTTCACGGAGGACAAGGTGGGCAAAGAAGCATCACTGATCTGTTTTAACATATATATTCTCTGGTCTAACACAGATAAAAACACGTTAATCAGCACGTTGGCATGTCGTTCACTATTGAGCCTGTTTGTAACCAGTACCGACATCGTCATCTTCACTTCACCTGTCGCTCCTCCGCTCCGCGTGTGCAGAGCCTAAACGGTGGAAATGTCTTGGAGTGTTCGACCTATAATCCTAGCTCGTCCCTGACATATGGCTGCTTAAGAGATGGTGAGTTCTTTGCTTTTGGGGAGAATTTAATTTAGCAGCGGCGCCAATCATTTAGCAGTGGCGCTGCACCACTGTTTAGAGGGAAAACACTGAAGCCACTGCAACTGAATGTGCACTGTAGCACGATGCTAACGATATCTCTGTAAAGGCAGATTATCATTGACCACTACTAAGCACTTTATTGCACAGCAGCAGACATGGCAGCAGCACGACCTCCCTGCAGTTGTAGAGCAACAAACCATTTACAGTGTGTCTCTTTCATTAGTGCTCTCTTTGCCTTCCTGGAGAAAGTGAAGAACCAAAAGAGAGCACAAAGCACAGCCATGCATAAAAAGCTCCACACCGGTGAACATGGTCTCCACAGTGCTCTCCATTGCTACTAGCTACATGGAAGGCTAGTCACACACATGCCTCAAATAAACCTCTATTATAATTAGATTTATGCATGAAATTTATATTAATATAAATGAATCAATATCAATACATTCACTAAACGCTAAACAAACCTTCCCAGTGAAAGTCCAGAATGAAAAGATTATTTCCACAACAATATTTTAACAACGCTTGAAGAAACGCCTCTGTTGTATACATTTACTTGAAATGACCACAGCTTACAGCGGTGTGTGTGTGCATCATGTAACTTCTTGTCAATAATGTGTGTGAGAGGAAGAACACTCCCAGTGTGGCCCTCCTCCTCAGAAGAAGGTTGAACATGCTCATTATGTCCTATAGTCTGCTCACGCACTGTCACATTTTAGAGGCTGAGTATCTATCAGTCTCACTCTGTGTTGTATTGCTCTCCGCCAAGCTAGATGGGGATTTTTTTTTTATAGCAAGGCTTAGCATGTTTCCAGTCCACAACGCCCTACAAAAGCCTCCCTGGAGAGATATTAACCAGCCGCATAGCCTGGCTCCATGCAAGCACCGCCCACAGTCATTCATCTTCATTACCTCATAGGTCAGGGTCATTGTCACTCAGACAGTCTTAGTGATATAATTGACCCTGCCTCAGGTCGTTGGCTTGATAGGTTTGGTTTTATAATATAGTACTGGCTTCCAATATGTTTGGATTCAACTGCTGGATGAAATGTGTAAAATAAGGTCTCTTGTTACTTCATGGCGCTCTTTTTGAACAATGGATGTCTTAGTTTGAGGTTTGCTCTAAATCTGCACGTTTTCTACATGTGACCATGCTGAACTGGTCTGACTGGTCCTGTCCCTGGTGAGCACCGTTTGGTCATACTGTGGGAAAGGTTGCTGCTGGGTGTTATAGTGCAATGCCCTGGTTGGTACAGTGTCAGTCTGCTCTTGTCGGATGTAATTGAATGAGGTTTGTAGGTCACAGACAACAGTCAGCATTGATTGGATGATAATAACATTTGTGCACTATGTCATAGCAAACAGCGACAAGCACAATCGGGCCTAATCAATGCGATGTTTTCTGTCAAGACACTCAAGCCAGAGTGATAGAAAATGAATCTCCTACAGAGGAGCTTGTTTGTCATTTTGGTTGCCTGTATGAGACTTTAAACCCATGTTTTCAAGACCGTGAGTTTCAAACCTGATCGATACAGATCAGAGGATTGTGGCGTTATGTGTATGATAATGGACAGTTTGTCTCTGCCTTCAAGGACTCTGTGGCAGACATTTTTCAGCAGAACTGCACTGACTTCTCAACCTGCGCTCTCATATGTTTTTTGCCGCACGGTTGGTTTTTATGGCATCCTTGCAGTTGATGTTGCATTACTGTTTTTGTCGTTGCCTTCCGCAAACTGCTAACCTTCTACCCTTTTCCTCCATTCATTTTATTGCATATGATTGTTTTATATTATTTTTGTCCTCACAGTATAGTGGGTTCAAATCCCATATAACAGAGTACATTGTAAAGGATATGCCCTCCCTGTAGTGTTCATTGTGTTCTGGGTCTTTGTGCTCATCGTGAGTGTGGATTTTGACGGATCAGCAATATGTTGAACTGGCTATTGATGTTTTATGACCCTGGCTCCATGAAATATAACACATTTCCTCAACACTGTTTTGCTGAAATGGGGGAAAACGGTGCCTTCCTCTTCATATTTCTTCCTCAAAACCTTTAAATGTATTATTCTACCTAGTGCTTCTACTAAAGCAAGATCCACTCAATTTCAGGTACTTTACCCATTCTCAGGTTTTCTGTTTTTCTGATTCCTCTAAAATGCATAGCGTCCTTTTGAGTTCTGACAGGAAACACAGTGTTAGTTTTACATAATACGTCTCCTTTTGGTCATTTTTACTTTGATTATATAACTCTAATCATGCGAGGATATTTGTCTCACTCATGGGGGGGATTATCGTTCATGATCTAAACCACACTAATTGTCTTTTTATCATTAAAATCAGTGTCCAGCATTGAGTGTGTTTGTGTGTGCGTTATTAGTGCTGACTGATGTTATCTACCCGCTCCAGAGGGAAGCCATGGGTAATGCCAACACAAGCCCAAAACGAAATCCCCCTCCCTCCCCCTCCCTCCTCCTCTCTCCCTGCTCTGCCTTTGTCTCAGCCATTGCGTTCTTCTTCTTCGTCTCTCTCTCTTTTACTTTCCACTTTGGTTTTCTTTGTTGTTGGACTTGTAAAAATAATAACCTGTCCACCCCTGCTCTGTTTTTAGTTTTTTTCTGTCTCACTTTTTCATCCCTGTGGTCTACAGCGATCCTATTTACCCAGAAACCTTGGCTCACCATCACATAGCTACACACACACACACACACACACACACACACACACACACACACACACACACACACACACACACACACACACACACACACCTTCTCCCCATTGTGTCTGGCTGCCGTGCTGATGAATGAATGGACCCTTGTGAATATCTCTTATCTCTGGAAGCTAAACACACACACAGGGCTCTTAGAGGACGCCCTGCAGGCTGACACTGTTAAAGGAGGTACCACGCCCTATCACTCCCACCAGAGTCTAGTTTCTAAAAACCCAGATATCTATCCAGTGTTGGAGGGCATACTGCCAACCTGGACTATAATCCTAATCTGAAAGCACAATCGGTTAATCCCTCTGCCCGGCCCTTTGAACACTTGGTCAGCCTCAGCTGTGTTGTGTGAAGCGTGTTAGTGAGGCACTGATTTACAGGCAGCATTTAGAGATTATGCATATAAGGTAAAACATATTGAATTACTGTGATTGATTGTACCCAAATCTGTGAAAAAGAAGGATTTTATTTTCACTCAGAAGACAAATTATCAGCAGCTGAATGCGAATTTTATAGCATCCAAAGTGTTACCATATATTTTAATCATCAAACGTACATTATATATGTCATTCATTATTCAACACATTGTGCATATCCGGACACTTTGTGTTCTGACCGAAAACAAAACAAACAAGAGGCAATACAAATAAAAAAAAAAGGAAGTAAAACATGAAATTTAACATAATCAGACACCACATTTATTCACGCCTCAGCTCGCTGCAGCTGTGGTCTGATGAGACCAGCCAATCAAATCAGTTCAGGAAGTACCACTGTCAGCCGCCTTTGTTCCCCGCCACGCTCATCCCCTGAGCAGTAGAACACATAACGATGAGCAGGGCAGTGATAAAAGAAGATTGATGCCCCTCTTAATTCTCTCCATGGCTGCTGGTGCACTGTGGTGCAATATTTGTACTACTGAGAATGGTTTGCTCCAAAATGGGAGATCCATAATTTGAAGGAAAAAAAAAGGTGGAACGTAAAAATGATTAGCAGCTTATCTATCTGACTCCCTAAGCAGTGAGTGCTATTTACTTTCTTGTTTCTGCAGGGTTTGGTAACGATTATACTTTATACTTGCCGTCTAAGGATTTTGTCTTGTCTGAGACTGCAGAAAGAGGACCAGACTGTACACCGTGTTAGCTGTTCTATCCCTGAGCCGTGCTGTACTATGAAAAAGTACAACATACTCACATTGCGCTGTGGTTTTGGCACAGCGCGAGTTTACAGGACTAGACCTCAGCTGCACTGTCAGCAGCTTGTCTTGCCCGGGAGAATCAATGTATTGTAAAACAAATGAATTCTCTGCCTGAGTTTAGAGAGGTGAGGAGGCTTTTTTTCTGGACCAGATTAAGTTCAAGCTGGCCTCAGAGCTGTTCTCACCGTCGTGATCTTTCCTGTCTCAGCCCGATTGAGGTTTTATCTCAGCTTTCTCTCGTTATCATCTCAGAAAAGCCAATCTGGCTTCGGAGCCAATTCCCACTGCAGGCGTATGGCAGGAAAACAGAAGAGTGGGCTCCCTCTGCAGCTGAGGGGATTAACAGTTTAAATTGTGCTCAGGGTCATTCTCGGGATGTTTGGACAGATTTGATGGCCATGTGTATGGTACAGTCTTGAGACTGGCAGAGGTTAGTTAAAAGTTAATACAAGATGCTGCTGATGTTCAACTTACCTGTGTCGGCAGTTCTGACTAACTTACACACAGTACTGTACTGTATACATAAACTGTGATAGCTAAATACATGGCATCTGAAGAACTGGCCCTAGTTTTATCCTTGCCTTGCAGTAGAGGTCATCATGAAATGGACCCGGGCAAAAAGTAGAGAAAGGTGATCCGAAGGAGACGTGAGGATAGTTAGACCTGATCCAAAATGTGGCAAACCCAAACAGAGCTTAATGGAGAGAGAACAGCAACACCTGCAGCAGCATGGTGTGCTAACAATTACCAAGCAGCCCAGGTCGAAAAGTACTGCAATTTAATTAATAATATAAAGAGCAAATGCCGTGCGCTGCTCTTTAACGAGGTGGGCCGGTTAACCAGACGTACATTTGTCAAAACCAACCAGTTAATCCTCCTTAAAGTTACTGTGGCAAAACCAAGAAATACAGTTCGAAAACATGTCTGATCAGCATAAATCTCACCTCAACTGCATTTTTGCTGCTGTATGTTAGCCTGTTGAGCAGCAACATCGAGATCCTTTGTCTTCTGTTACACTGAGTTACACCATCCCTGATTACTCAAAGATAAAAGCGGGACTGTATGTGTGTGTGTGTGTGTGTTTGTTTCTTCTGCTCCATTGGCTCCAGATATACACAAGCCTCATCTTTTGAATACATTCACCCACACACCACACATACAAGCCCATGCAACATATGCATACATCCATACAGTATGTACTGTATATACTAGAAGAGAACAGAAAGACGGTACGGAAGGAAACACTACAAGAATGAAATTATAGAAAGAAATATTTCAGGTTAGACTTTACAATCTGTTAGTACGTTGTGTGATGACTGTACCTCATGTACAGAATGCATTTCTTCATGGTGCAGTCCACCTGGCATCCAATCTGAGATAAGGAAGACGGAGAGAGCAAGAATGGAGGGGAAGAAAAACAACAACCACTGAGCATTTGTCTTCTTTCACAGAATGGATTTTTCTGTGCACTGATGGTTCGATTATCCTATATTGGTCATACAATCTTCAACATACTGTCACATACAGACATTAAAATAGAGCATCATGGTCCTTTTTTAGCATTTGGAACCTTCTGTCAACATGTAGTGTAAGTATGCTTTTAGGCAATTGTTAAAAATACAGCATTAGAGCACGGGCCAAGAAGGATGAGGACATTAAGAGATTAAGCAGTGGGGGGGGGGGGGAAGCAGAGATATGCAGGGTAAGAGGAGGAGAGAAATGCCCTGCATTGGACAAATGTTGCGCTAATTGATTTCAGTGCATTAAAAGCTAAGATGGGGTCATCCGAGCAGCATTAGTTTTATCAGAGATGAACCAGCTTTTAAACACTTCCCTTCATTAAACATCTTCCCCTCTGATTTGATTCAAATATTGGCTCCTTATCAGCAAAACAGCACTTACAATCTATTTAGTCATTTCACTTTGCCCTTCAACCGCCTCTCCTTCTCCCACCGACTCATGCTCCGTCTCTCTGGTGTCCACTTGTCTTGTCTCAATGGCTGATCTCTCTCTCTCTCTCTCTCTCTCTCTCTCTCTCTCTCTCTCTCTCTCTCTCTCTCTCTCTTTCTATCTGTCTCTTTTTCTGCATATCCCTAAAACTACACTCACACTACAATGCTGCGTTGACATTTTCAGTTTGCAGCCAGCATATCATGACTCATTAATGTTGCACACACACACACACACACACACACATGCAGGACATACTGGGATTAGTTATGCAATAAATAGTCTGTGTCAGCAGCGGTGTGGGGATGAATGTAATTGTGGCTGGGTTGCTTTTTCCACTTTGCTATTTGTGTTCATGAGTCAACAGATGATTAAGTTCCGAAACAATAAATCTATTATTCATTTTTGGGTTTTGAAATGTCCACCAAGATCCAAGTGATTAATCAATAACTCACCAATTGTATAATTAACTAATCTTATCATTTTTGTACTTATTCAAGCTGCAACCTTTTTGATTTTAAAGGAATAGGTGGTCATTTTGGGAACACTGCTTATCAGCTCTCTTGCCAATAATTAGACGAGAAGATGTATCTCACTCCCATGTCTGTCTTTTCCGTCAGCTCCATAAAAGTGCAATTTGTCATGCACAGTTTAGTTGTTGTACTGGTTAAACAGATGATGTGTTAATCAGTGAGCTTTAGAGGTGCTCATTGGTGGATTGGTTTACCTGTGGACAGAGCCAGGCTAGCTGTTTCTCTCTGTTTACATTCTTTAGCTGCTGCTGCTTCACATTTGACTGACAGATATGAGGGTGATGTTATTCTTCCTGTCTATCTATCAGTTAGAACATTTTATTTTTCATAATGTCAAACCAACCACAGAGGTTGCAAGTACACAAGAAGAATGAAGGCGAATACCTGATTCATCTTGTTTAAGATGAAACAAGCGTACCTCAGGGATGGTCAAACATTTGAATCATTTGTATCTCGCATTTCTGATGATGTTTGTTGGAGTTTTTAAAGACATTGCTCGCTCTCACCCAAACAAATACATGTGAGACAGTGTCATGGATAGACATAATGAAGTGCGAATGCACCCCAAGACATGATGGATGAATAACAGCAGCTTTGGTGGGGGTAGGCTTCCTGTGGCTGAGTGCTGCCACAGCTGAATGACTGCAGATGAAACACTTCTCTGTGTTCCTCCGGTTCCTACAGAGATTCAGCAGAACTGTAAACCAGCGTGAATGTTGTTTAGGGCAGTGAAAACTCATTGACATTCTCAAGCAAGGCTTGGCACTGTAGCGCGCTTCTTTCATGTGTGAGTGAGTGTCGATCAGTGTGTGTGTGTGTGTGTGTGTGTGTGTGCGTGCAGTACGGGCTAGCTGTTGCCATAGTAACGCAATGTGTGAGTGCGCACATGTGAGTTGGGTCAATTGGAGGGAGGCAGGTGGGGTTTACAGTTTGACAGGAAAAAAGATAATCTGCGAATGGTACTATAATACCATGAATGAACTGCACAGTGGTGTGTGTGTGTGTGTGTGAGAAGAAGATTACATTAGTGTGTGTTGTATATTCTGTTAAATAGATGATATTATTTACTAATATAAAATAATGAAAATGTAGCAGAGAAGTATGAGTCAAATTCTCATGATTAAATGATTTTAGGTCTGAAATAACAGAGCTGTGTGTGTGTGTGTGTGTGTGTGTGTGTGTGTGTGTGTGTGTGTGTGTGTGTGTGTGTGTGTGTGTGTGTGTGTGTGTGTGTGTGTGTGTGTGTGTGTGTGTGTGTGTGTGTGTGTGTGTGTGTGTGATACAGAGAGAGAGAGAGAGTATAGCAGATGCTCTCTCTGGTCTTGTAGACATGCTCCAATGCTGCTGCCATCTGGTTGGCTGAGTGGAGCTGAAGCGGGTTGGTGGTCGCTGTGAAATCATTGGCTAATGGGATGGCTCAAGGCTTTAAGTTCACTTAAGACACAGAGAGAGAGAGAGAGAGAGAGAGAGAGAGAGAGAGAGAGAGAGAGAGAGAGAGAGAGAGAGAGAGAGAGAGAGAGAGAGAGAGAGAGAGAGAGAGAGAGAGAGAGAGAGAGAGAGAGAGAGAGAGAGAGAGAGAGAGAGAGAGAGAGAGAGAGAGAGAGAGAGAGAGAGGGCAGTGACAGAGAGGAGGGGGGTCATGACACAGGGGGGTGTTTTAGGCTTTGTCCACTCACAGAGTGCAGAGGGGGGGGGGGGCAGTCATGCATTGACAGCAGGAGGATGGGAGGATGAAAAACTGCTTGAACAAATGCAACAAATTAGTTTAGCCAGTGATACAAGTGTCCTTTAATGCATTGGTTGATTATCTAAGTATTACTTGATTTACTTCCCTCTCTAGGCCGTACAGAAACGATGAAGCTCAGTTGCTCAGTTGGTACCTCCCCCTCCCCTCAGAGTCAGCAGGTTCTTGGCCATTACTGGTTTGGACTGCAGCTGAAGCTATTCAGCTACTTGAAACCAACTAATGTGGTGTTTTTTACCAAACATATTGTTAAGAACTAACACCATGACTTTATGCTGTCAGACACACACACACACAGGCAAGGCTTCCCTCAATGGCAAATAAAAAGGAGAAAGGTTTATCGGGTCACACAGCCGAAGACCTTTTTATGTCACCCAACTTCAAAGTTATGCAGCCAAACTCTTATTCCCACAACTTCTGAGGTCATTCAGACTGCAGAACTCCATCCTACATGCGTACTGACCACTGTTCTCGATACAATACTAGAGTATAAACTATGAGTGCTGGATGATTCTTGTTTATTACACCTTTGAACTTACTTTCAAAGGTTTGACAATAGTTTCTATGATAACGTTGTTTTCACCAAAGTGATTGTTGAGGGCTGGTAACAGAGCAACATTGCTAAAAAGACATCTGACAAATTAGTGGGGAGTCGGATTATAATACTGCTTTAAAGGGCCACTCCAGCGATGTGTTATTGCACCTACATTAAGACAACTCAAATGGTCAAAATCTGTGCACCAGGGGTCGAGATATCCTGACTTTTAAGTCTCTAGCATAGGTCCAAAATAACTGATGTCCAATCCTATCAGAATTAGACCTTCGTCGTGTAGTTATCTTTGAAACTAGGCGATTCCATCACCAGCATATCTGCACGCACATAGTACGTAAACGGTACAGAATAGGGAGTTGATTGTAGCGGTGGTGACTGGTGCTCTTTAGGAGAGGTTATCTTTGGTCACACCGTCCTGCCTGTCCGCCTCCATCACATCAAACCGCACAGACTCTGCCTGTGGAGCTGAGCCGCAGAGGGCTAGGACACACTGTCATCCTTTTTCATTTTTCACGTTGTTTCAAAAAGATTGTGGCAGTTTAAAGACTTTCCTTCATCTTGTTTTCTCTCTTCACCTCTTTTTCTTCTTTTATACCAGTCATTGTTTATCAAGGACTTGTTTGTAATGCCCGGCTCCCCTCTGCACTTCTTATATTTTCTCTCCTGCTTTTTAAACCTTCGCTCGCTCGTGTCTCTCTGCTGCCGTTTCTCGTTTCCTTTCTTGCCCTTTCAAGCTTCTTTTTGCATTTTTCATCTACTCTAAACCAGCATTTTTTCTTTCTCCATTATATCCTTGGGTATTTTATCTTCCTTTGAGGCCGTTACCCTTAATTGTTAAGTTGTAGCATTGAAAACCAAAAGGCCTAAGTTTCTTATCTTCAGAGCCGTACGGTGATGGTCAGTTTGTGTCATTGCAGTTTTATTCCAGCATGCATGTTAGTGCAGAGTTAAAAGGAAAGCGAAGGAGATGACTTGCTTCGAGAGTCGAGAGGTTTCAGCTATGATGATGAAGGCACATGGTATTTACTTACCAACTAGGTTTTATTTTTATTTTTTAATAGACATGGCACATAAAGGTAAAGGCAGCCTTCTGTAGAGCTGCTATCATTACAACTAAAATAAAAAAAAGCCTTGGCTAACAGTCCTGCACATGAATTAGTTTTAAAGGGCCAATGTGTAGCTTTTCAGGGGATCTACTTGCAGACATAAAATATATTATTCATATCTATGTTTTCACAAGTGTATAATCACCTGAAACTAAGAGTCGTTATGTTTTCATGAGCTTAGAGTGAGCCCTTCATGTCTACATAGGGATCACAGTCAATGGCATAATCTCATTAAACCAGAATAATGAGACTGCTTGTCTGGATAGGAATGTCAAGTTCATGCATTCCAGTTATGCCTCTTCAAGCCTTGACTTTTCCTTCACAGAGCAGCAACATGTGCTCTGGTTAAGAGTAGCAAGTTGGTGTCCAGGCTGCTCAGCAGGCAGAAAGGACACAAATAAGAAAAACACACCGACCTACAATGGTCTCACTCAGCAGTCTGTAAATGTCGTTATATGTTTATGTGTTTGTTTTCGAGTAGAGAGGAATCTTTCTCCTCATTGTCAGGTTTTTTTCTTTCTTTCCACACTGACTGAGATGTTTTAGAGTCACGAGCCTTTTCATCTGAATGAGTCAACAGGCGAGCTCTCTGTGCTCTTCGTCATTTCCTTGTTCTTGTTGGTCAAAGTGTATATTTACAGCTACATACTCATTATTCTCTCTCTGTTCTTTCTCTCTCTTTCAGGCCCTAGCGGCTCACCGAGTTTACCTCTTGACGGCACGCATTCCCACCAAGGTAAGAGCAGCAACTCTATGGAACGCTTTTTTCAGGAACGACAAAGAAAACCAGTGTACCTCACCAAACAATTGTACATTGTATTAGCAAATACTGTAAAATATTTATTTTCTTTTAATTAAGTCAACTGCCTGAGTATAAATTCATCCCAAATTACAACGTTGGAAAATAACCATCAAATAACTCTTTGATTGAAACCACAGTTGTTTTGAAGACGTGTCATCTCCTCATTCCGTCAGTTTCAATTGAAAGTAGTTAAATTGAAAAATGTATGTGATTGACATATTACTGGCTTAGTTTAGTGGTTAAATTCTCCTCTGGAGTCTGGTTTTATTCTTTTACCGTAATTCTTTAAAACTCCATTAGATTCACCCAATAAGGTGTAGTTCACACACTAAAAACATGGAAGAATGTGTTGCATCCTCATATTGTTGAGGACATTTTGGACATTTCCCCAACTCAGCACTTTTTTTATCCAAGTTAGTTTGTGTGTGCTGTAGAGTGGATTAGGTGGATTGGTTATAGTGCAGTTGTACTGCTGATTGACACCCCTGTTTTTTTATTTGACTTAACTTGGAACTACTGTGCCATAATGCATCACAGATGCAGCGCCATCACCAGCAATGAAATTGATCTGTCATCATCTTTACCAGCATCATTGTCACCTCTGCCACATGGAAACCAGCAGTGCAGTAATACAATGCAGATGTTTGCTAAAACTTCCAGCAGCATCTCAACTGCCAATATTAAACATCTCACCAGACTTCAGACCCACTGAGTCTGGCCTGCTAGCTTTTGTAAACAGGCCCATGGTGCTGGAAGCACCCTGCAACCCTGAGCTTGGATAAGTGGAATTAGAAATGGGCTTGTCGTGTCCAGTTGTTATGGTAATGCAGATGTTCAAATTACATTTTTCTGAACATTTTAAGGACTTAAAAGTTGAGTTTCAAAGTTTTGACCTTGGAAACCAAAGTAGGCAAAACAATCTCACCTCAAGGTGATTTCAAGCCAAATTCACACCACACAACTTTAAAAGTCTTCAGATTGACATTTGACTTGCTGTCTTGTAATCGGGGTTTTTAAACCGGTGACACTACAGGATCTTTAACCAGAAGGAATCCCTGTAGTATATCTGGTCTCCAAACTATGTTATGTCATGATTTTTTGTTCAAAGAATCTGCGGAACCTTGTGGTCATGCTTGTTAAAGTTGTCATGTGCACAAGAGTTCACAAAATAGCCCGTTTCCTCATATATGTACTATTCATAGCCTGTTTCCTCTAAGTGCATCAACAATTTTGGACCGTGTTACAAATAAAACACAAACAATATAGTTGCTATTGTTAGAGACAACCCCTCCCCCAGGTTTTCCCTCAACCCATGTCTTGCTCTCTCATCGGCTGTGTAGCTCCCCAACATAATCCCGACAGGTCCAGATATTTAGCCTGTTAGATATCAGGGGTGCGTCTGCGGAGAAGAGTTCACACATAGCGCTCCAGTGCTGATTTGGGAGCGCTGAGCCAATGCAGATCTGCCTCAGATCTGAGGATTTTGTTCCACCGACTCAACAGTTTGTGAGTGGAAAATCAGGGGCAAAGTTGTGTATTGGTTAACCGCTAATTAATTGTGTCTTCAGTATTAGTTATAATGTCACAAAACATCCCATCGTCAGACTACACACACAAAGCAAAGCACAGATTCACAAAACCAAACAGGGCTGTGATTGTACATAGAAACGGACTGCGAACCGCAGTATCTGGACTGACGATCCTTCTGGTAGGAAAGAGTAGCACTTCACAGATCAGTCACAAGATAACATAACATCATCTCTTGTACCAGGTCCAGGAAATACAGTTGCCCTACAAAAAGCTGTATGCTTTCCAGTCAATAAGATGCCTCCGGGGACAGTTTAGGTGATTGATTGGTTGCTTGAGAAGTGATTCATTGGTTTAGTGGGGGTACAGGAGGCCATAAAGAACAATCAAGCTGACCCTGTTTCACGTGGCGTCATATGTTTCCAGTGTTGTGAGCTGCAGGTTCAAGATCTGCTTATTTAGCTGGCTCTCCATCTGTTTTCTATTGGTCTCTTCTCATCTGGAGGGATTTCGTAGACACCTGCTTTCTGAAGCACTAACCCCCCTCATCTCTTCTACAGTATGTTTCAGTCTGTCAGCCTCTTTGTTTGTCTCTTTCTTGTTCTCCTTTTTTAAACCTCTTTACATCTCTTTAATGCACTTTGTTTCCCTACTTTGGATGTTACTCTTGTTGTTAAACTTCACTTGTTTTTATGAAGAAACAACATCTAGAGGAAACTTTCCAGAGAAGTTATGGAACTTTCTGAAGGTGCATCTTGTGAATTTAATTTTGTGGAAGCAAAACATTAGGTGATGCAGCATGAACACACGCGAAGCAGAATCCCTCCTGCTGGCTTTCAGAAAAACCTCTATCCCCTTCTCCGTTGGCTCTGCTCAGCCAGATTACAGCCACAGATCACCTCTACTCTCCTCTCCTTTTCTTCCTTTAAGCCATTCGTTCAGCTTTCTCACACTCATCGTCTCTTTCTTTTCCAACAATCCAGATTACCTCCTTCTCTCTTCATCCCTGTCTCGCTCCGTGCCTTTCCCATCTGGTTTTCTAACCCCCCACTCACCACTGTGCCAAAGGTCAGCAGGGATAACCTACAATGTCTTCAACACAATTGAATCTAATTTAATCTGTAAAGTACTCATTGTTTGGTTTTATGGAACCCTCTGCAACTACTGCATAACAACTAATAATTAGCATTTCATCTTTTAGTATTTTTAGTAGTGAAAGGTTCCCATCACCAAAGTGATGATTTAAATAGCATGTTTTCTGCATCCAAAAATCCCCAAACTTAAAGATATATAGTTTACAAAGGTATATTAAAAAACACAAAAACATTAAATCCTTTCATAAGAGAAGCTGAAACCAGATATTTCTTCCTTGATTAATGTTTAAAGGGATTAATCGGTTGTTACAATTGTTGTCAATAATCATCAACACATCATTTTGCCACTAAACCTCTTACTATTTTTTAAATCATGCAAAATAATTGCTGATCAGTCCAATCCTAGTTTAATATTGTCTTTTCCACATTTTCAAAAATGGGTGACAGCCCAATATATTGAAAACAAATTACTTAAGGATTTATTTTTTTGTTCAGTTCAAAGTCCGGTTTGTTCTTACTGCACACTGTCTTTTTTGAAAGATGAAGCATGCGAACATCCATAAAAAGCTGACTTTAACAGTATCTGTCCTTGTATTGATTTTTTAAATGTGAAATCTATATTACAGGGGAGAGGAGTCAAATGCAAATGGAGATTAGCCTCTGCTCACTGTTCCAGCACATGAGCTATTGACTGTATAAGTCGGCCGTAGATTCAGTTTCTAGTTTACGTTTTGGGTTGAATCAAAGCTGAGACAGTGTTGGGTGTTGGTTTGTGCTTCTGGCCATCTGAACGTATTGTAGACGCTGCGTTTGATCCATCATATGTTAGACGCATCTCGTCTCGAATCCCAAAGATGCATCGAAAACACACAAGACAACGATCAGTAAGAGGGGATTTTCGCAGCAATGCTCTTCTGGGCCCACAGCTTTGATATTAAAGTAAATATATTGCAGTAGTTAAACACATTACTGTGTATCTCTCGTCTCTCACTAGTAGTTGAAATCCCCCTGTAGCCCTCTCATGCACTTCTCAGCGGGGTTTTTTGTGTCTGTGCCTCCAACTGGCTCCTTTTGAGGAGCTTCAGGGTCTTACAGTCTGTCAGTATCTCATCCCAAACATGCACACACGCTCTCTCACACACATAAACACACGTTCATTCATTGTTTCTTCCCTTTTGCCTCTTTGCTTTTTCTGTAGCCTCTTGTTGCTGTTCATTTGACATACCTGTACACTCTGTCTTTATCTCTCTCTACTTTCTGCTTTATATTATAATTATGGTTTATGAAAGAAAAGATCACAGCGAGCATTTACGGCGTCTCACTTACAGACACGTTTGTAAATCCCAACATCTACAGTTTACTGTTGTTGCTCAATGCAACAGCATCCTAATGTCCACCATCTCTAATCCTAAACCCACTCTCTGCACACCAAACTAACCTCTGCATGAACACATTCAAAGTTGAGTTCTCCATGAAAATACAACAACAAAAAAAAAGTGGAGGAGGTTAAAGTGACAGACGGACACTGAACGATTGAGTGAACGCTATTTGGCATTTGGTTCCTCCCTACACCTCCCAGCATGAGGTCTTGCCTTTGGCTAGTACTCATACTTATCCACGCGCTCACTTATCATTGGCTGGCCCTCAATTTGGTTTGCTATTTTGCCATTTACTAGCTGAATAAAATGAACTGATTTGGACGCTGTTTATTGCATATTGTAACATCCAACAAATAGTTTGCAGTACACATATCAAAACAATATATACTGCTACTTGTACTTGTCTACTGTAGTACTGTACCAGTCTTTATGCTCGACCTAGGTGTTTACACATTAAATAAATGTGTGTGTGTAATAAGACACAAGTAATAAACTGTAATATAGTATGGAGCCTCCTATACTTGGTCATAAACAGCCTTTGTAGCTTTTGCTGAACAGCAGCCTCTGAGATAAAGGGGAATGCTAAAATATAGTGTAGCCCAAGTACAGAAGAGTCAAGTCAGCAAAATGATTTAGTAATGTCAGTTAAACAGTTGCATCTACCTAAGGTTTGCTTACATTAGCCACCATACTGTAAGCTATGGTCCAACCAGATAAAGTAAGGCTGTAACAGCTAATGCCTTTTGAATAATCAGTCCACATAATTGAATTATGGGATGGAAATGATGATATGTGTGCTTGTTTACATTGTACCAACAATTGTGGTACTTGTGGAATTCTTTCAGCTCGTAGACCGAACATGAGTGCTCAACCACAAGAAATAAACACACACGCACACACACACACACACACACACACACTGTCTGTCAGAAGACAGACAGTCTGCTTATCCTCTCCCTCCTTTCATCTGTGAGCCAAGCCTCAGGAACACTGAGTCCACCTGGAATAGTCTGGCCTTGCTCCCTGGCCTGCCTTCAGGCACTGTACTATATGTCTGTGTTTGACAAAAAGAAAGAGGAAAACTGTGAGCTCCGTGAGAGGTTCCACCCTCTCACATTAAAGCAGATCTTTCCCTTTCCTTTTTTGGTATGGAAAGGCAGGCTGCTGCTTTTCTCTGTCTTGAAATTCTCTCTTGAAAAAGAATTAGAAAGTACGGATGGCGGTCTGTAGCCCGTCTTGTCTTGAAAGGTACAGGTGTTTCTGGAGGTGAATAGAAAAAGGAAGCGGCGGCCTTTTTCTTACTCTCAATTCAGACAATTCAGGAAGAAAAATGTTCTATTGTGTCTTCTCCTTGTAAAACTACAAGCGATTCAGAACAAATGCTTTCTTGCAAATGAGCAAGGAAATGAGCAGTGCATCCCATAGTGGTTGCATCTTAAATGAATTCAGCCGGCAGAGATGAAATACTCATTAAAGAGCTGATTTAGCTCAACACTTAATTAAGGGACAGGATCTCATCCCCAAATCTCAGTTTTCATTTGAACCCACAAATGTGTCCAATGTTGCCCAGAAAAAACACACAAATGTGTTAGTCAGTGATAAAGAAGTCTGCGCAGGAGCAAAGAGAAATAAGAAAAAGGAAATGACTGCATCCCTACCTATTCATTATGGTACAGACATATTTTTACACAACATTCCTCAGACAGACAGTCACTGTACTAGACTGCTGTTATTATACACACAATTACTCTCACAGATACGGTATACATACTGCATCCTCTCACACAAGCACACGTAAACTGTTTATAAGAAGTGGACGTAGTCACCGTGACATCACTCGTTTGTTTGTGGACTGCCATTGTGAAGCCTCAAGTTTGGCATTTTGGCCGTCGCCATCTTGGTTTGGTTTGCAAACAGAAGTAACACGAGAGGGTGGAGCTAATTACAACCGAATGCTCAATAAGACATTTTTAGGCTACCAAAAAGATTACAACTAACTTTCATTAACTGAAAACACATTGTGAAAGAGCTAAAGTTGTACGACAAAAACACGAGCAAAGCCACAGACCGGATGTTGCCCGGGTAATGACCTGTCAATCACAAGGTAGCCTTCCCTCAAGCATTACCCAGCATTATGGTCTATTTTACTCTAAATGGGATCATAATTTACTAAATGAACATCATGCTGTAATGAAGAAGAATTGAAACTAGTGAACTTGAATATCTCTTTCATTGTCTCTCGTCTGACCTTTAGGATGTTAAGAGGCCATAACTATGCCTGACACAGTAAAAGTATTTTAATGGTGATTTCTGTGCTCTGTTTTAGGTGGAACACTCCTTTAATTATCTGGAGATCCAGGGGATTGCTTGTAACAAGCCTACACAGGTAAAGAACCCATCACTAAAACGGTGTCCAGCACACTCTGACAGCATTACACTCATTTGCTTTCTTGGCGAGAGTTGGATGAAAAGATTGATACCACTTTTGTGTTAAGTATGGAGCTAGAGCCAGGAGGGAACTTAGCTTAGCATAAATACTGGAAGCAGAGGGAAATTGCTAGCCTTGCATCCCTCTCTGCATGCAACTCTGCTTTAAAAAACTAATTACCATCTTTACATTAATGCACATTTTATTCATCCCTCTTCTCTGGTTGGGTCAATGGTCAGAGTCCTCTTCAGTGAAGGGCTGCTGCAGAAGCTTAGCCTTAAACGTCTTGCTCAGGGACACTTGAGCAGGATGACTGTTTGCTGATACGAGTACTTGAACCCAACTTATCCAGTTTAATTAAGGACGGCGCCTGTAATCACAACAGATATATACCACAGTGGTAGACAGTGAGTCCACTGAGTGGATGGAAAGAAAAATATGCAAGTATAATCTTTAAAACATGATTAATGTACGAGACACAACAAAAAAACAGATCTGGGTTCATAAATGATTCCATTTGGCTTTTTGACCGGAGCTGGCCAGCTGTCAGTCAGCAGGATCTACCGAGAAAATATAATAATCCGTCACTAGCCACACCATTCCTGCAGCTGAACCTCCCTCACACTCATCTCAAGAGATGTCAGTCCTCTTAATATCTTGACTGATGGTCTCCCATGTTTTGTAAGCAGCAAGGATTATGTTAATTTTGGCCCATAGATGACGCATGTATCGCCTAACATCAGCATTTGCATAATTGCAGTGAGCACTGAGGTGGTCAGCCAGTCTTAAATAAATGTTGTTAAATCTTCACTTTTACTTTAGACAAAGATGTGGCATGTAGATGTGTTTGAGTTGACAGATGGATGTGTTGGTTTTATTCTTGTGAATCATATTATTGCTGGGAAGATTCAGTGGAGTAGACAGGCAGAAAAGTGGAATATGAAAGTCACTTTAATATAGACGCATAATGAATTAATGTTAAGTCCTTTCACTGCCAACAAACTATTCCTACTTGGTAGATTTTATTTAGACACAGAAAGAAAGAAAGAAAGAAAGAAAGATGGATGATTAACTAGTCTGGAGAAGTAGAGCTGTGGTTGAAGCGGGTTTAGGTGAAACCATGCATGCTGGTGTGCATCACTAATTAATGATGTGTCCTTTTTAGCTGTTCATCGAGTACGAGCGTGCCTCCTTCTCCCTGAAGCTGCTCTCTACAGAGGAGGTCAATGAGGTGGTCGCTCACATAGGAAACTGTCTGCTCAGGATATGTCCCGGTCTACAACCAAGGTGAGTTACACCGACATGCGTGTTTGATTGTGTGCAACAAAACCATTCACGTGGTCATGTTTCAGTGATGTTAAGAACATTTGAATCGTTCCTAATAAAGATGTATTTAATTAATCCGACAGTATTTCCGTTATAAATCTCTGCGTGGGTGCTCTAAAAAATAACAGTAAATGTTTCTAACACCGAGAGTTTAACCAGCTGCAACAGTCAGATCTCTAGAAGGCGCTACGGTTGAGTCACAGCTACAGTATACTGTATTTTATGTCCAAAAAAACATGCATCTAACATGTTATCTCATAATGAGGATGTGGATCTCATTTAATATGTTTTGTTGAGAACAGGAAGCATGAATATGAATGCAGAAATGATCGCAGATGTAAAACCATAAACTTTTATAACCTCGTCTTGCAAACAGGACACAGACTGACTGGACAGAGAGGCTGGTGTTTTTATGTTTGAGCTGCAGTCGATTAACGCTGCATTGAATTCTACATGTTTGTTTTTTACATTAGAATTTAAATGTGTAGTTTATTTAAATGTAGTTCATATTGGAGCACTCAGCGACTTCCTGCTTTTAAAAATGACCACTAACAAGTAAGGCAGTATGGAAATAGCCTGGAGCTGCTTGTTTTAGAAGCTTTTAAAAAGATGATAGGCTTTTGAACATTTTCACCAGCGACAATATTTGGGAAATTGTAGAAATGGGATGACTAAATTATGTTTTAATCTGTATTCTCTTCTCAGTAAAGTGATGAAGAAGCTCTGCATGGAGCCTCCAGACAGGCTGATCTCTCTGCAGACTCTGTGGGAGAACAACAAGCCTGCTGAGCCTGGACCTTGTGGTAAGAATCTGTGACTCTACAGTGTGTGTGTGTGTGTTTTGGGGGGGCTACCGTCATTTATACAGTGAGTTTAGATCAACGATATAGTAGTTTTACATGGTGGATCAAAGCAATTGTCATTTGTGATCAAATTATTTGAAATTACATGCATGTTTGCCCAATCCACATCCCACAGTTCTTTGTTAAGCTGCCAACATTTTCTGTTATTTATATTTTTTCGTTGTGTTCTCTCTCTCTTTCTGCACAGGGGGGTTTTCTCAGATGTACAGATGTGTCTGTGACTGGTTGGGGCTGCCTTACAAGGAAGAGGTGCAGTGGGTCAGTATTGTTTGCATTCCTTTGTGCAGAGGCACAGCTTTGACAGATCCTGGTTCAACTGTGCGTCAGTGCTGTTGGCTGGCTGACATGAAACTGAATAAAGCCCTTTGATGAATAGGATAGCCACAACAGTATGAATACAGTGCCAGTCTCCTTCATATCTTTAGATCTTTAGATATTTTTGATGGTCTTGCTCCCAAATAAAAATGACTCTGTCCCAAATAAAATGACTCTTTCCGTACTGTATATGTTTCATCTGCTCTGTGCACTTGCTTGTTTCGATGTGTTTCTATACGTCTCATCAAGTAATTGCTAGGAGATGTGTTTTTTTTTGCTAACAGCCATGTTTGTTACCACTCGCTCTGTTTAATTGTTTCCCTTGCAGGATGTGGACACCATCTATTTGACACAAGACACCAGAGAACTCAACCTGCAGGACTTCAGCCATCTGGAGAACAGGTGAGTGTTGGCACAGAAAAATATAAAAACATATATATCAAATACAAGAATATAGCACATAATATGAAAAGCATTGCACACAGATGAGACCATGTCTTGGGATAAGAGAAACACTAAACTAAAAGATGAGAGAGCTATTGCAGGTCTGACATGATTTATTTTCAAGTAAAAATGTGCTGAAGTCAACACTAAATTAAGGTGGCATTGATGAAAAGCAATATATAGTTGCAGCTGTGGCCTTTTCTTTCCTCCTCAGGGATCTGGTGGCAATAATAGCAGTGCTGGAGTTTAACCAGTGGTTCACCAAGCTCTCCACCAAGGACTACAAACTGGTAAGTACCCCCTTTTCTGAAAATCCTCCTCTCGTCTGTTCACTAATCATGTCGGCTCAGTTTGTACATCACCGTACATTATGTTGAGTAAACATTATCACCGTGTTAGTCTGCTGCCACAATACGGCAAAATAATCCAGACATAATCCCATCTCAGAGTTGAATAGTGAGGAGCATCACCACTTAAGATAAACGGATAGATGTGTCTCTCCCTGGCTACCTGCTTGTCAGTTTGTTCTCTATTCCTCTAACGTTTGTAAAAGTCCTGCTTCTCACTTCCTTACTGCACTTATGTTTCCCATACAGTAAAACATGGGGTTAGAACTGAGGACGGGCCTGCGTCTCTTGGGCGTATCATTACTTTTGCTGGTATTTATTAAACCAAAGTGCAGGACAGATTCAAGTTTTGAGCCTGGACTAAAGTGGGGGACTGGGCTGGGCTGACAGACCGACCGACCAACCAACAGGCTGGCATTGAGACCCATAGAGCCACGCTGCAAGCATGGCTGACAATGAGTTTCGATAGTTAAATGAGAGGGTTACTGTTTAACACGAGAATTGGCATACTATACTCCCAATTCAGATGAAAAGCAGAAGTTTGAATTTTATTAGTGTTATGGTCGTTAAAAACTGGCCTGTAGTTAAAGGTCAGAGCTTCTAAATAAAGTACCACTTTACACGTCTCTCACTCGACCTTTGTCTAACTATTTACCTGTATGTATCTCCCTGTACAGAATATTTTCTCTTTGTTTCCTCCATCTTCCCCTCCTGTCTGTTGACTGAGGATCAGTCCAATGTTCTCGTGTGATAAGACTCTTAATCCTAACAAGACAACGGGGCTCAATGTCTCAGGCTGCTGCCCCCCTGCAGCACTCCATTACTAACTCCCCGTCTCAAGGCTTCGCTCAGTCTTACCAATTACCACACGCAGCTTCCTCAGTCCAAACAATTATCTCATGCCTCCGTCACAGACTATTGCTTTTGTATTGAATTTTTAAATCCTGCCCCTCGCCGTGCCATGTGCATATTTAGGCTCAAATACTCACACGGGCACATGTGCACCAACGTGTGTCTTTTCTGTCCCAGATTAGTGTGTATTATAATGGACCCTCAGGCTTCTGTGCTGGGAAGGTTTCAGCACATGTTTATTCGCAGTGTTTTATTCGGGTGGTTTCGGTGCTGTTAGCCAAACATGCCACTTGTGTTTCATGGTTGCTGTTTAATGCAACAGAAACTCTTTTGGGTGTTTTTAAGGAAACTTCAGTCTTATTTTCCTATTATTTTATGTGTGTGCATGTTTATATGGTGATAATAGAAAGTCAAGGGTTGCATGGATGTGCTCTGGAGCGTGATTTTGAGTTGTTTTGATCCTGTGCCAATGGAAACAGTTACAACTTAGAAAGAAGAATAAAAAGGAAACAGAGTGAAAGAGAGTAAGTGCTGACAGAACCATGAGGCCAGCGGAGAGGTCAGTGGACAGAATGAATGGGTGAGATGCCAGATGAATAAGGAAATGAGTCAGAAGGTATCAAGAAAGAGATCAGATCTGAATGAAGCCAAAGCAGGAGATGAACTGAGGAGGAACTAGACATTTCCAGCGGGGGAAACTAGTTTCCAAATTTTTTGGCATGTAAAAGTTCAACTCAAGGGCAACAATGAGCCTGAACAAGTGTATCTGTATAACTGTGTACAGTTGCATAGAGAAGAATCTAAAAGACAAATGTCATAAAGCAGCAAGAAAAAGAAAAGAAGAAGTGAGTGTGAGGGAGATGTGAAACATGAAATGCACAAG
This sequence comes from Pholis gunnellus, assembly GCF_910591455.1. Lineage (NCBI taxonomy): Eukaryota > Metazoa > Chordata > Actinopteri > Perciformes > Pholidae > Pholis > Pholis gunnellus. The sequence continues at coordinate 10,873,889 of NC_136534.1, read as the reverse complement.
TCTCAGGCTTAAATTACAAGTCTAACCATCTCAGTGAAACAGATAAGGAATCTCTCAGTGCAGTGGACTGAATAATATAACACACACATGTCAGCACAAACACTCTCTCACACACACAAACCCAGCCGGCCATCACAGCGAGGGATTATGCTGCTCATCCTCAGTTCAATCAGGCTGTTTGTCTTGTGGTCTAATCAAGATGCTGAGCCGAAAATGAGAAAGGAGGAGAGGAAGAGGAAGGGACAGCAGTGATGAAAGAGCACTTGCCTCCTGATTACCTCATGATCGCACCGTATGTGTTGTCTTTCAGCAGGCTGAGGGTCAGAACAGCACAGCATGACAAGGCTCTTGTTAAATGGGTGTTAAATGTGCTGTACGCAACATTTGTATTGTGAAAATACAGGCTCCTTTGTATGTTCCCTCTCTATCTGCTACTCCACGACTGACTCCTCTCTCCTTTCTCTTTCTCCATTTCATCCCTCACTACCCTCATATCTGCTTTTTTCTGTATTATGTGTCATCCCTCATTTGCCCTCCATCATTTTTATTCCTTTTCTGTAATACTCACAGTTTCAGAGAGTAAACATGTGAACAACAGTCCTTTTCTTCTATCTCTCCTTCTCTTGTCCCTCCATTGCCCCTCTCTCCTTTTTCTCCTTTCTCTCCCCCTCACTGTAGATAACAGTGTGGGACAATGTCGGCAGTGTTTTGGCCAAACTGAGGCTGCTTGCTGGGAGAGACAGGCCCTTGTAGCATTAATGCCAATTACCAAGAATAACAACCAAACAATGGTCCAGTAAAGTGTGTATGACTAAAAATGTTTGTGTTATGAATCAGTGCATGTAATTAGCGTTACTGCAGCTGCTGAAGGATGTGTGTTTGTCTACATGTCTGAGTATGACGCAGCAAACAGTGAAGTGGGTCAGTGAACATCTAGGTAGGGCACGGACGTCCAACTGTTGAATTTTTAATTTTGTCTAAATATAAGTGCCTTTGCTCCCCCGACTGTCTATCCTGTAGTGTTGAGACCACAGAAGTGAGAGAACTTTTCTCCCTCTAAAGTGACTAAAGTCTGCTATCCCCAGTCTCTCCTTGTCACGCATGAATGGTCTTTAAAGAAAGAGACGGTATTCACTTGCATGCTGGGGATTTTCTAACGTTCTGCAGGGCTGCTTTAATTAGCGTACATGAACAACTTCCAAGAGCAGTTTAACAGAGTTTTTCACACGAACACTTGAGGGAATCATGTTCCCCAAAAGTGAATTTCTTTGTTATTTCTATGACCTTGAATGTTTCAATCCAAGCTTTGCTGTTCTAGATAAAAGTGCATTTTAATAAGCCTCGAAGCTGGTTCAGTTAATTAGTATATTTTTATGCTTTTGATTAAAAGCTGAGAGACTGCTGTGAGCGTGAGACTCATAATATGTAACATTATATCTCCATCTTTGCATACCACCCTTACTGTTTTATCAAGCACTAGCAAAAACCCTAAAGTCAATTTAGAGGTGTTTTTTGTCTAAATTATACCAGCTGCAAAATGATGTATAACAAATGTATTTCTGTTTTCTTCTGACATCTGTGTTGTGTTGTGTACATGTACGTGTGTGTCTTCAGTCTGCAGATGTGTGTGAGCAGATCCTTCGCGTAGTGTCTCGCTCCAGCCGACTGGAAGAGTTGGTTCTGGACAACGCAGGACTCAAAACGTGAGATAATGCAAACTATTAAACAATTTTCTAAGTTACATGTCAAGCTCAATTAACTCATAATGAAGAGTCCTGCTGGCAGAGCTTTGAGTGATTAAATTATTCCAGTGCAATCACTTGGAGACAACACGTTTTTAGCAGATAGCCCGTTCTACCAACTGCTGCTGTGGAGAAGTGTTGGCGTTTCCCCGACAGAAAGGGTCTAATCAAAGACGCTGCCTTGCATTATGGGAAATATAGGATCCATAGAAATAGAAAAAGGAGTTGAAGGGACAATCTCATTCAAATCAACAGCAGGATGGTAAGAGGAGTGGCCGTTTTACGACTTAAACGAGCAGCGGAGTAGGAACGTTACAAAGCAGCAGAGTAAGTTAGTAAAATGTAAGGCTTGATCCACACACTCTAGTCACAGCGTAGAAAAGCACATTGCATTAGAATACCAAAATTCTGACTTTGTGAATGTGAAATTGATTGACTTATCATCATAGTTTAAACACAGGTATTACTAACAACACTGCCGATGGCTGTGTTTTAAGTCTTCCAGTAAGCCATGGCAGTGTGGGCCAACATGCACAATACCAGCACACTCTAGCAGCTAAATGCAGCCACTGTTCATTTTATTATTTACAACTGTGCTTTTCCTACTGTGACATGTCAAAATGTGTTCTGTGAAAAAGGCCGATTCGCTTCTATTCTGCTCTGCTGTTCTGCTGTGGCCAAATTATATTATATATATGCTAAACCTTTTTGATAGGTTGTACTGTACATTGGTCATACACACATAACGGCTACACTCTTTCCCACACTTTAGTGATTTTGCCCAGAAGCTAGCTGCTGTCCTGGCCCACAACCCCAGCTCAGGACTCACCACCATTAATCTTGCCAACAACCCACTGGAGGACAGAGGTGAGATGTCTGCTCTAATGTCTGCGGTCTGTTATACTCTCAACTGTACTTTGTTCTAAACGGCTCTGTTCTACATCTGGTAAGAAAGGTAAATCTCCTACCAAAGCGAAATATTGAAGACATTGAACATTCAGATTTTGCTTGCCAACTCTTAAATGTGCATCATTCATGTATACTATTTACACCACAGCCTGTCACATGTGTAGAGTATATTGATGTTTCTATTCACTGGTTACAGTGCAGTGAGAGCAACAAGTTTAATATTTCATCAACTCTATTCTAATGAATTAAAGACACATTCCACCAAATATACGACAGATTTCTGGGGTTTACATCTCTGGCTTATTTTTTGTCATGTGAAAGTTACCACAATGATCTTTTGAATGTGCTCTTGTTTAAACAACATGATGCCATATTCTTTTAGACATTTCGGCACGGGGTAATTTTGCTTTGATAGACATTTAAACGTTTCTGTTTCTGTGTATAGAATTAATATTTTGCCTGTTCATGAGTCACTATGAGGAGAATCATCGTCCCTTTTCTGTTTCCTCTCCGTTGCTGCAGGTATCTCCTCCCTGGGTGCTCAGTTTGTCAAACTTCGTAAGGGGCTCAAGCATTTAAACTTCTCCAAAACCTCACTATCACCCAAAGGTATGTGCTGTATGTATGCAGTTCCTAATACATGATAAATTAAAACATATGCAGTTTTGAAATGGAGTTGGTTGAAATGATTCAATTACAAAAAATAGTACTAATATTGTGTTGTGATCAGCCTGCTCTCCTGTTTGAGTTTTAATTTACGTGAGCTCCTGTCATCAGGCACAATCCACATCTTCCACAAATCTAATATCAGCTACCGCTGGGATGCTAATGACACCTAATTATTGCACTATTAACAGAGAGAGTGAGAGAAAGAAACATGTGTTGTAGTGTTTGTAACGTGTGAGTGTGCAGAAGAGACAATCTGTAAACAGTATTCATGTTTTTCATTTCCATAAATACTGCTTACTAGACCACTTTCCTTCAATCTGTAGAGCTGTAACTTCTTAGCATGATGGAAAAATCCTTCTGCAGTAATGGCCTGAAATTCTATGAAAGGGCTGATTGCTTTTCTGCAACAAAAAAAATGCTGGGGATTTGTTGTCATTCTTGTTATAATTTCTAGATTAAATGTAGCAGCTGTCAACAACCACTTGGTACAATTTCTTCTTGGTTCTCACCCAAACTAAACGCATTGGGCACCGTCTTTAGGGACCCTCTGTAAACATGCTCTGCTCTCAGGCAATCAATGAAGAGCGATCATATTTCACAGTGCAGGGTTAGCGAGAGGGCTGCTCGTCTAGCTAAAGGCCCGGTCTATAATCCAAACCCCAAAAGCCCCCAATGCTTAGAGCAAAAGTAAAGCACGGAGGATATTTTCCTCTTTTTTTAGCACTGATTTTGATAAAGCTGAAGTAGATCCATCATTTGATCTTGTGAATTCCAGTTCAATGTAACTTGAAAATGTTGAAACGTTTGCATCCATTGCAGAAATCGTGTCTCTCTTGTTATCTCATCTTTATAATTTCTGTGTATTCTTTCAGTTTTTCCTTTTTTACTCCCCCTTTTTCCATCTGTTCTCAGCTTTCTATCTCTGTCGAGTCCGTCATTTGACAGTCACACCTTGATTCAGTGCTAGTTCAGTGTGTCAGCCATGTGATAGACTTGACACGGGTCAGAGGTTGTACACAGAGAATAACGACATCACACGCACTCACCATGCAATAGAAATCCATGCATGCAAAGACGTGCGTACAATCTCTGTCTCTCACGTCGTGAACATTTGAACGACAGCAGCACTTCATGAGGTTGTTGAGAGCTTGATGTTGGAGTTATTTTGATATAAAATTAAAAACGCCTCATCCTTAACATAGACTTACAGTGACAAAGGTGTAGCATTACATTTACACCACCATGAGAAGGCTTGCTCTTTTCCCTTTCCATGCAGTCACTCTACATTCTGATCCCGTTCTTTCCTGTTTTCACCCACTGATATTTCCTTCGTGCGCTGTCAAAACAGGAGGCTTGAGGGTTGGGATAATGCTGACATTGCATGTGTGTGTGTGTGTGCGTGTGTGTGTTGCAGGGGTGAACAGCCTTTGTCAGTCACTGAGTGCCAACCCGTCCATCCCCAGCAGCCTGGTCCATCTGGACCTCTCAGGGAATGTCCTCCGAGGAGACGACATGCAGGTACAAACACACAGTTTCTAATCCATTTTAGCACTAGTAGCAATAACACTCAATCGATTGAAACAGTTCAGTGCTGCGGATGTGTGGAGGCGTTTGCAGACCGTTATAAATCAGTTAGCCTGTCACTCTGTAGGAGAGCATCGACTTGGGAAATTCAACATCTGTCCAGAGCACAGATGCGAGGATAAGGAGAGAAACTTTCTATTGTGGGGTTACAAATCAGAATCTAGTCTAACTGACACAGTCGTACCAATGCCAGTGACATATTGTATTTATATCTATACAACAAATCGCGATACGTACACACACAGATGTTAGTGTCATCTGCTGCCTAAAATACTGCAGTGACTGAAGCTAAAATTGTTTTAGAGGAATAGGGAACAACACGTATTCCCTTTTTTGTCAAAGAGTTTCATGAGAAGACTGATGCCACTCTCATGTCTGTACACTAAATATGAAGCTAGCACCAGCAGCCGGTTAGCTTAGCTTAGCACATGGACTGGAAACAGCTAGCCTCTAAAGTATACAAATCAACAGGAGTAGAGGAAGTTCCCCAAACGCGGCCAAGAAATAGGGTTTGAAATCGGAAATTATGTAAAATTATGAAGGAGAGCAGGAAAGGGATATAGACAGTCAAAAGTAGCAGAATAAAAGAGAAAACATAAAAGAAAAACAACACATCAATCTGCTAACATATGTACTGTATTATCCAGAAGAGCGGTCACATTCCTTGTTGACAAGGCATCGTCTTCTCCTTTGTGACAATGTGTGTCGTGTTTTGCTTTACATTTAGCATTTCTACCACTTCCTGGGTCAACCCAACAGCCTGTCAACCCTTGACCTCTCCAACACTGACTGCTCATTGGACCAGGTGAGTTAGGAGGCAAACTGAAGTGATATCCTGCCTATTAAAAGAGAATCGGGTAAAAAGATATACGATAATGGATAACACATTTCTATCAAAACAATCCCAGCAGAAGAATGAGACAATTACTTTCTGTGAGCAAACAACGTGCAGTTCTAGTTGTCCCTCATTATGCCGTATTGTAAAATGAAGTACACGCCATTAATGTCTAAGTGTATACGCCCACTCAGACTGTGTTGCCATATACTGCTTGTGAAGTGATCTGAATACCGTATGTGATGTATTGATGTGGGTCTGAGAACCAAATACAGCTTATTGATTAGTCTGAGATGTAGCCAGCTGTCAGCCTGTCACTGAACATATTGACTAGCTCTTAAATCATATTCTGTTTCTCTCACGTACACAAACAGCCGGACATAAATACATTCACACACTTCTTAACACGTAACACAAGCGAACGCTTTCTTCACTTTTCTAAATAAAGCATAAGAACTCAAACGACACTTGTTTATACAGCTGGTGTGTTCTGTTAATACATTCAGTGTGCGTTCCAGGTTTGCTCGGCTCTGCTGCGTGGCTCCGTCGAACACCTCTCTGTTCTCAATGTGTCAAAGAGCGTCTTCCCTCACAGGTAAAAACCCATCCGTGTTGTCCTAAATTCATCTGTATCTTAAAACGGGTGATGGTCAAGAGTGCATTTGCAAGATTTCCAGAATACCATCACAGCTAAGATGGCTTCCATAGTTATCCACAACTACCACTTGCATCTTTTTTTAAATCAGGGCTTAAATGTAAAGTTGATATTGAGTTGTATCTCCTGTAAGTTGTCATCCACTATGCTCACTAGATAATGCATTTTAGCCCATTACACCACTGAAACGTCTCTGTAGAGACAGTACATGTACATGTAGTATGTGTCTACATCAAAGTGTCTTTTTGCCCTAAAAGGTTGAATATTCCTGAAATGAGAGACTTGTTACAGCAGTTCCTTTTAGCCAAAGTCTGTATGTTGGTGTGTGACACCTGCTGGTGACAAAGAGCCATTACAGACTAGATGAAACCGGTTGACACATCCTGTGTTTTGCTGGGTTTGTAAATGTGCAGTGCAGTGCTGTGTGTGTGTGCTGTGTGTGGCTGTGTGTGTGTGTGTGTGTGTGTGTGTGTGTGTGTGTGTGTTTTTGTGTGTGTGTGTGTGTGTGTGTAACAGATGGGTGGTGGGCGGAGTTTTCTTCCGATTATTATCTCTCTTTCCAGTGGGCCTCTAGGGAGTTGAGGACTTCATCAAGGGGAGAGAGGAGCAGAGGATGGGGGGGGGGGGGGGGGGGGGGGTTATTAGGTGAGAGAGGTGGAGGCATGGAGAGAGGAGTAGAGAACACGAGTATGGTAGAGGTGGAAGGAAAGAAGGGGAATTGAATGTGCGGACTCAGTGGCAGAAGTGGGTACGGGTTATCCAGTAAATGGGGCTTGAGTGATTATTCTTTGTGAGGACTTTGTTTTGTGGAGCTAAAACAGTTTCTTAAACAGCAGATACAAACTAAAATGGGTCACAGGCTTTTAGGACATGGGAAGAGTAATAAAAACGTATTGTTTGCCTGAATCTCCGGCCATCATCGAGCCTTTTCTGGTGTTGGATCAAAAGGGCTTAAATAGTTTGAAAAGTTGTTGACATGTTTTTTCGTTGGTCATTATTTTTATTTCCTGCTCTCTTTTTGTTTTCTGTAGGAAAGGCAAAGAGGTGCCTCCATCATTTAAGCACTTCTTCAGCAGCGCCATGTCTCTGAGCTCCATCAACGTGTCAGGAACCAAGCTGCCACCGGAGGCCCTCAAGTGAGAGAACGATTCATTCACATTTAATGCGTCTGTGGAGCTTCTGCCCCACATTCTCTGCGCCTGTACATTCTGTTCCTCACCTTCTTTTATCACCTGTATCCTCTTTGCATTTTTAGACTTTCAGGTACAGTAAGAATAAACTTGTCTTGTCAGCCTATTTCACAGTGAGGAGCTGCATTGGAGGACAGCAGCTGCAGCTTTATCTGAACTAACTGGGAGACTCCAGTTTAATGTTTATTTTACTACAAATGGTATAATCATTAGTATCTGGAGATATTGACAGTGGCAAAAAAAATGTATGCTCACGAATGGAAACAAATTGAACGTAATGGAACAAAAATATAAGCAATTAGGGAAACCTGGATTCACGTTTTTCAAATCTCTTAAAGTATTTTAACTGCTTACATTGATATTGTTGTAGAGCTCTCCTGCTTGGCCTGGCCAGTAACGTCAATCTGAAGGACGTGTCTCTAGATCTCAGCTGCTGTGAGGTAAGACCGACAGAGATGCGCTGAGCAGTCATTTTCCCTCATAAATCATTTCATTTGAAGTCAAGATATCATTGAGATCTTTCTGTGCATTTGTACCCGGCCCGTGAGTGATCATTCCCTCGTGGCTGCACTGAAATCAAATCTCAGTGTGACAGCTGAAGCCCCAAACGTTCAGTAGAGATGAAAGTGTTTTCAATTTATCACCAAATGCAGTGACAACAGTTTCCAGAGCAGTTGCAGAGAAGAAGAAGAGTAGACCCAGATCCCTCAGCTGCAGTAACATTAAACGATGATGCATCCGCTGACACAGTTAAAGCACAATGCTACAAAACACAGTGAAAGCCTTGAGTAATCAAAAGACGGCAACCAGTGGATCTTCCTGGGGCACTGCTTGTGTTTTCTGGATTGTATTCCTTTATTCTTTCTGTGTCTAGTATTAGCGGTATTTGTGTAAGTGCCTTTGTCAGCTAAAGTTTGGAGAGGGTGGTTTTTAATAGTTTGGAGGTGACACTCATCCAACGCAATCAGCCTTTTAGGATCCACTCCAAAACCGTTCCGACAGGCCAGTGACGCTGTTAAGAGGCTGTATAATGGAATACTTGGCCGACAGCAGGCGGGGGGGGTGGAGGGGGAAAGATGAGCAGAGGGGTGGGGGGGTGAAAGGGAGCTTAGTTTCCATCCCTAATTGTTTCATCACATCTCTCACCCACACACTCCAGCTCCTCGCCTTCATCTCCTCCCCTGCTCGAACAGAAAAAGACAGCTTGCTGCAGATTCAATGGGAATGCTAAAGATAACACATGAATACAAATTACACAGGAAATCCAATTCCAGATTCCCATAGAAATCTTCCCAAACTGAAGCTGCGGGGGAAATGATGCGTTCGGTTTCGAGGTCTTAATGAGCCGCTTGGTGAAAATGGCCCAAAACTGTGCTTTGAGTGGGCTGACAGCATGCGAGAGAAGCACTGTGTATATGATTTCTGTTACGTGTCTTCGTGCAAATGTGTGCGTCACTGGTGAGAACAGAAGTATTAAGCATCTGTGTGTTTTGTTGCTGGTAATTGTTGGCATGGCTCTGACGTGCCGTTCTCTCCCCCTAATGCTTCTGTAAGCTTGGCCATTGTGTAAGTACAAATGTGCTCAATCTTAATAATTAACATCTCATTCCTCCTCTTTTATTTTTTTGCATGTCTGTTTTAGCAGATGCTTTATTTTCTGCTGATCCTATTGTTCTCGGGGTCCATATTTTTATTCTGGATGATCTGTGTTGTTTTATGATAAAACCACAAGTTCCACTACATAAGTTATATCCTGCATGTCTCCATTATTAGTTGTCTGTTAGAAACCAAATGCACGTTTCACCTAAAAATCTTACACGCATGATTTTGTCATTTACACCACTTGCTTTGTTGTTTTCACAGCGGAACACAGGTTCATAATGTATATACAGTAGTTGAATCTCGTATTGTCGATTGCGTACAAACGTCTGCACAATATTGGTGCAGGATTCTCTAAAAGCTGTCTCATTCTAGTAGTCGTGCAGCAGGCAGTTAGGGAGTCGCATATTCAAAGTGTTTGGAGCTCTGGCTAGCTGTACCGTTATTAGGTGAACATGCCATACGTTACATTGTGCCACACGTACTATGTGTGTGTGTGTGTGTGTGTGTGTGTGTGTGTGTGTGTGTGTGTGTGTGTATGTGTGTGTTTAAAATTCACCCTCCTGTCTTCCCAGTTGCGGTCAGGAGGCTCTCAGATCCTTGAAGGTTGTATTGCCGAGATCCCGAACATCTCCAGCCTAGACATCTCTGACAACGGTGAGATGGCAGCTTTCATGCATGTTGTATCATATGTTTACTTTCAATTCCAGCATCATGCTCATAATAAGTCCTCAGCGTGCAGCTACCAAAATCAAAGACCAGTCAACCTTATCATCTCAACCTATTCCTCCACCTCCAGGCCTGGACTTGGACCTCTCCACCCTGCTGGTGTGGTTGGCCAAGAACCGATCCATCAGACACCTTTCTCTGGGGAAGAACTTCAACAACATCAAGTCCAAGTAAGAACAGATGAGGTGTACAGTACGGGGCTGTGAGAGAAACCTCAGTGGTTAGGCCTGGGTTGGGTTTGGTTATGGCTGTTGTGGATGACCAAAGACTGCTCTGTCAGATGCCGTCTACAAACCAACATCAAATAGTCAGCCGTGTTTGATCTTATAAATGCCACATGGCAAGGAAGTCTGAGGACTGTACATACTTAGAAGATGTACTGTACATAGTGAGGGGTCAAGATGACCAGAGATCTACAAAGTAGGGCTGTCCATGACCAAAGAATTTCTTAATGGACTAACACTCTTTGTCGACTAATCCAGTGTTGATTTAATTGACAGATCTGTATAAACAGAGTTTCTCGACAAAGAATCGCACAAAAGCACCTCTTTAAATCGGGTTTTTACCAGAAATGTGCACGTAAGGTTCTTGGAAGTAAGTCATTCAGCATGATAAAAGCATAAAAAACGACTCTCTACTACAAAATGTTGCATTCCTGATGGACTCGCACAGATTAATCTAGAAACAGTGTATTCTGTGGATTTTTCTATACTTGCAGTGTGCAGTTCTCAAAAGATTGTTCTCTCAGTGCGCTTATCATGTTCACGCTTCCTTTTTGCCTCATTTTTTCTTCCTGTCTTTCTTCTGCCTGACATAGAAACATTGCTCCAGTGTTGGACAGTCTGGTCCATATGATTCAGGAAGAAGAGTCGGTGAGTTTTTTTAATTTCCTTCTCTATCTGCCGTTTGTGAGGGACAGTAGATAAATGGTGACGGAGAACGTCCTCCAAACAGACGGCTCAGTTTCAAATCCAGCTGAAGCAAATTACTGAATCTCCACCAGCTGCTCGACAAATGACCCCTGACCTCTCTGTCGGAGGGTGGTGTGAATATAATCACCCTAGTGATGAATAAAGTATCACATTAAACTGAAACCATGTTGTTTATGAGAGCTGTACTCAAATATTCAAGTGCAGGAAGTTGGGAACACAACAGCACTACAAAGGCAAACCACCAAAATACAGAACATTAAATAAAGGGATCTTCTCCAGTTTTAGCTATCTCCCTTCATTTCTGTCCCTCAATCCATCTCTCTAGTTTTATCTCTGCCACCATCATGGGAGCTGTCACAGATTGTGTGTGTGTGTGTGTGTGTGTGTGTGTGTGTGTGTGTGTGTGTGTGTGTGTGTGTGTGTGTGTGTGTGTGTGTGTGTGTGTGTGTGTGTGTGTGTGTGTGTGTGTGTGTGTGTGTCTGTGTCATTATGCATGAGAAGATAGTGTTTCTGAAGGAGCTGGCTGTGCAGGAAGGATACAAAGAGAGGACAGGAGGGAAAAAGTGATATGCAGAGGTTAAAGGTGGAGGGTCAATGAATGTTCATTAGGTGGGATAGGATAGTAAGGAATAAAAGTAATAGTGGTAGGAAGTGTGACAGAGAGGGTCATTTTTTGTATTTTATCAGAACAGCCGATTGGTCTGGGGGTTGTTCTGAATGGGTGACGGAATAAGACCTTCGATGAAAGGAGGGTAACCACTGCCAAAACGGAAAAAAGAGAGCATTCAAAAACTAAAACAGAGACAAAAAATCACAAAATATTTGCCCCCCCTTTCAGGAAACTTTATTTACTCCTACCTCTCTCTTTTTTTCACACTTGCATACATACTCACAGAAACCCTACACAACTGACTGCCCTGCACAGTCGCTCATGCACAATACAATTAACACATACACACTTGCTTGACTTAGTTCCAGGCAGCACTTTTAACCCTGTTGTGTTTCTGAATCCAGACCTGAGATACGTTATGGCTGCCAGAATCTGAACAGATACACAAACCGTATTCTGTTTCAGAGAGTATTGATCTCACTTATGTGCAGAAAAAAATAAAGCTTCCGCTAGCAGCTGATTACAGTAACTTAGCTTAGCATAATGACTGGAAAACAGCTCTCTTGTTTCTGTCCAATGGTACCTTAATCTACAGCACCTGGACTATTTCTTGGCCGGCAGCAATGATTTCCTGAAGTCTGAGCTGGTTGCCTAGAAAGGAGAAGAGGAGACTCAAGGAATTTCCGTTGGCCAAGAAATAGTCTCCTAGAGAAAAAAAAACTGTGTATCTGCAAAATACAACATCTCCTTTATTGCTCTTTTTGCTTGTGTAATATATCTGTGGTAAGCAAACAACATATATTAGACACTAACTTAATCTGCATAACTGCCATCGCTAACCAGAAAATGTAATTCTTATATATATATTTATTCATCCCTTATACAAACTACAACACATGCAAAACCACAGACCAGACCTAGTAATTATAGTTTGTTATGGCAGCAAGAAATCAGTAAAAACCTAAATTTCACCAGCATGAAGTTAGAGAAGACGATACAGAGAAGATATGTGAAAGGGGAAAGTAGAATAACTGTACAACCCCAATTTCTCTAACATAATAATAATAATAACAATAATGTAATGGTTGAGAAAGAGTAACCAGTAAGACTGCAGACACACGGCAGGATAAATGAGTTTCATTAGAATAAACGCAGCTCATCAGTAAACGCACATTCATTAAATAGATTCATTTGTCTCTGGTATAAGGTCCCTTTTATTTGCGTGTCTTGGGCAACAATTTCTAATTTTCTTGGTTTTATTAAACAAGAAATGTATACATGCCCAGAGTAATGATCTCCCTATTTTTTACCCATTTGCTTCAGCGATAGAAAGGGACAGGACATGTACGTTTTGCAGGCAGCACAACATGCAGATGTTGCCATTGTATACTTCCCTACTTCCACATTTCCTGCTATGATCAGATGGTATTGGTGCACTGATTTTCTGTGCCACAGCAGGACATTTAGATTTTTGTTTAGCTGTTATAAACCCAGTGATTTCTACTTTGCATCACTGGAGTGAGGATTACCTCGGCTACAGGTCCATAAACATGTACATATTTAAATATGCATGTTCAATGTTTGCTCTGTGCCCCACAGAAGCACATGCAAACAGTAAATCATTCTCTCTGCATCCTCAAACATGTTGATACTCTTCCGCCACACATACATTCCGATCCAATCAGTTTATCACTCTCCTTCATAGACGGAAGCTTCAATAGAGAGTAACTCACACATCATTCAGACCTTTACTGGCAGGGCTTCTTGCAGCGCTGTGCGCTTTTGCATCTGTCATATTTACGAGATCAAACACTAAAATTAGGACTGACACAGCCCTTATTTTTAGGAGTTCCTTCTAACTCGGCCAGTTCGGACCTACTGATTTGCATTTGGTATGAATGCAGCCTAGCCTCAGCGCGTTTTGTGAAGATGGCCCTCAGGAGTCTCCAGCTGTGTAAATGACATGCATCATAGAGCAGCTCAGAGCTGGTGAACAGACGGGCGCTGTTGGACATTTGTAAGCCCTCATATCACTCTCACATCACAAAGAAATCCACTTGATCCAGTGCTGAATCTTTCATTTTGCCCTGTGGAGTGCCCTGTTTTGAATGATAATACCTCTGACATTTTAGAAAAGTCTCTTGCAGGTCCTCTTGATCCTCTGATAAATGTTTAACTAGGGTTTGCCCTTTTGAGTATACCACCCTCTGCAGGAACAGAGCTTTATAACTACTGTTACATTTGCACAAGATGAAGTTGCTTTTTAATGTTTTTTAATTGATTTTAAAAAGCTTCAGACACTTGTAATGATGAAAAAGTGGCTTTGAGCTCTGACGGCCGTGCTCAACTGCATGCTCATACTTTCTCATAGGAAGTGTGAGAATAAAGCCAAATGAAAAGAAGACACAGGGATATCAAGCACCCATTGACAGTGAATACATTTAAGGACGCTTTGGCAGGAAAACGTGCTGGCACTGCTTAAAGGAATAATAATGCTCTCAACGTTCTACATTATAATAACGTTTGTTAAAGTTGGCGGTAATGTACAACAAGGGCCAAGAAAGCTCTTTTTATATGTTCGCCTAATGCAAAAGGTAAATAAGAATTGGAAAACTGTCCTGCGTCCTTTTAACCGTCACAAACACATCATACATAACAGTCATAAGGTAGTATTAAATGCCTCGTTCTCGTAATATTAACCCTCTCTCAAAACCTTTTCTTTTCTCTTCCTCCCACCCCACATATACACTTCCTTCTCCCTTATGTCTTCCCTCCCCAGCCCCTCACATCTCTGTCTCTAGCAGACTCCAGACTGAAGAGTGATCTGACCATCGTTCTGAACGCTCTCGGCAGCAACTCCTCGCTCACCAGGTTAGACATCAGCGGGAACGCCATGGGGGACATGGGAGCCAAGATGTTGGCCAAAGCGCTACAGATCAACTCCAAACTCAGGTCAGTATACATTCAGGGCTCTAAGGCTGTGTCACATGACTGCCAGTCATACATAACAATAAGTAACTAGAGAACATGTTGGGATGGGATCACACCAGCCGCTACATCTTTTAAGGACAGGGGCACTTCTTGCGCCTCTACTTCCGGGCACCCTTGCTCGGACCACACCTATCTTTAGAATTCGGCTTTCATTTTGATCTCAGCTACAGACATATTAAGGTTTGTTACTGCATCTTGCACAGTTGTGCTACTGTCATGGTGGCAAAATCTGTCCACACGCAGAAAGAAATATCAAAACCTGGCAAAGAACTCAAGACCGTTTCTGTGGTCGTGATTAATGTACAATCATAACTTGTCCCATGAAGACAGATTTTATATTATTACAACTGCATTTTACTGTGTTGTCATTATGTGTTTATACACTGGCCCCCACTTACGGTTGCCCACCAAGTTATTGACTTTGTTGCACTCACAAATGCTCTACTTAAAACATCCGTAGTGATAAACCATTTATTAAATGATCTATATATTGTCTATAAATGCAAAATAAGAGGGGTTAAAGTAAGGTGTTGACTGATGAAATGATATTAAAGACAAATAGACAAAAACAATAAAAGACCACATAAATTCCCTTATATTTGACCCTGTATGCACTCAAACACATTCAAATATTTATTCCAATATTGGAAGTAAAAAAACATTTACAAGTAGATATTACTTGTCATTTGATGGCAGTTAAGATGTTGTAGATGGTCTCTCTGTGTGACCCTGTGTCACAGTGTGTTTGTCTGTGCAGGACTGTGATCTGGGACAAGAACAACACCAGCCCTCAGGGTCTTCAGGATGTAGCAGCCGCTCTGGAGAAGTAAGTAGCTCTGTCTGTATCTGTGTATACTGAGTCCATGTGCATGTACATGACTGTGTGCTGATGACTGTCTGCTTGTGTGTTACAGTTATTAAGGCCATGTTGACAACCTATGAATGTTACACAGCACTGTTACACCTTCATTCTAACAGTTTACATACACCGGTGCCCTGCAGTCCGTCACATCTGTGCTGAGCAGGGGGACACCTTGAGATGTGTTAAGACAGGAAGAGTAGGAGAGAGGATGAGAGGAAGGAAACCGGAAAATGAATAAAACAACAAAGAAGCAATGACTGATTAAATCAGATTTGTGTCTACTGTCTGAATGTTCAATATTCTCTATGTGTGAAATGACACTAAATTTGCTTCTGGGACACATCAGTACATCTATCCCTCTCTCTCCCTCTCTCTGTTTATCATATTCTCCCAGCAGCACATCCACCTACTTCCCCATTGTGTCTCTTTATTGCATTATTGAAATAACAATTTCCTTTCTTTCTTGCCCCTGTTCTATATTCTGCTCAGCAGTGCAGTGGTTTGTGCATGTGTGCATTTTGCCACCTTTAGTCAATTTCCTTACGTCTCTTGTTCTTTTTTGTCAGATTTTCTTTCACAATGCTCAACGTTAAATTCCTCTGAGGTTTCCCCAGACTTTCAATGCTGCTTAATAAGACGGGCGTATTTTGTGGGAATTTAAAAGTGACCATAGAAAGCATGCAACGTTTCCTATATTCACTGATATTAAAAGTTACTGTATGAATACTTTTCAACCATTATATCCATAAAAACGGCATTTTTGTTATTGTTGTAAAATTAAAGAAATGCTATTTAAGGCCGGTTGATGGAGGCAGTATGTAGGCCATGTTAATAATCATTATTCAGTTCAAATCTTCAGTAGTTTGCGGACCACGTTGCCTGGCGTGGTGCTTCGCTGTGTGTGTGTGTGTGTGTGTGTGTGTGTGTGTGTGTGTGTGTGTGTGTGTGTGTGTGTGTGTGTGTGTGTGTGTGTGTGTGTGTGTGTGTGTGTGTGTGTGTGTGTGTGTGTGTGTGTGTGTGTGTGTGTGTGTGTTTATTGTGAAGCAGGCATATCTGATCAAAGATGAATCCGTTCACCTTCGAAGTTAAAAACAATCAACATCTGACTCAGCCTTTACCTCCAAACACCCTCATTTTAATCTCTCTGTGCCTTCTGCTTTCCATTTGACTGTGTCTTCATTTCTTCCTCCTGCCATTCATTCATCTCCTCCATCATAATATGAATATTATTACTGTGTGGTGAGCTGGTGACCTCTATTTCCAGATCAGTAACCTCTCTAATAACTTCATTGCTTGGTAATAGACCAATGTGGGAGGAGCCGAGTGGCTGTGCCACATGTAACGCTGTCTCCACCATATGCACACTCAACATGCTGATTGAACCATGGCATATAGTCACTGTATAAGTCATGGTTAAAAAAACTGTAGGTTAACCTGAATGAAAATGTGCAGATTGTCTTTCCTTCATGTTTATTTAAATACCATGTTAAACCTTCTGTCTGAACATCCCTAGTCACGCCTCTGCCTCTTTCCCTTCATCTACAATGTGAACCATCTGTGGAATAATCATGTCCTCTGGCTGTGTGTACATCAGGAACTTCACCATTCGTTTCATGCCCATCCCCATCATCGATGCCTCCCAGGCTCTGAAGGCCGGCCCTGAGAAAACAGAGGACGCCTTGCTAAGGGTATGTTAAGAATTCTCTCTGGTTCCCTCAGCTGTCCTGTCATAGTGTGAGAGGATTTGTATAGTGTAGAAAAAAAAAAATGTCATTATCACTTTGGTTTATTATCATGACAGTGGCTTTGTGTTTTCCCCCCAGATCGAGAATTATCTGTACAGGAACCATGAAACGAGGAAATACCTACAGGAACAGGCCTATCGGCTGCAGCAGGGCATCGTAACCACAACCACACAACAGGTGTGTAACAAAACTGATAAAACACACACACACAGTAATTATTGAATTAATATGCACTGTAATCTGTATGTTTTTGATAATTGTTTATAAAGTAGATAGGACTGTACCAAATACAATAAGTAGGACATTTAATACAGAATTGTACTAACTTAACTTTCTTGAGTCTTGAGAAAAGTAGAACATTTTTTCACTGGCAAAAGAGATTTAGTTTTTTCGGGACTAAGAATTTTGTCCTGATTTCACTTCTCCTTGTTGGTATATCACATTTATATCCTGTGAAGACAAAGCTGTGTTTCATTGACCGGTGTGTCTAGCCACTGTAGATATTACTGTTTAGGGTAATCAGCATCACACAGATAGAGGTGAATTGCCACATAACTCAAGGAAATATCCATTTTATATTTATATTAGGTACTGAAATAATATAACATTTAACCCTAGAGTAGGTATTTATCCATTAACCTAATGACATTTCAAACACAAACATTCATGTCTCGTTTGTGTCTTCCAGATGATTGACAGGATTTGTGTGAAGGTGCAGGACCACCTGAACTCTCTGAAGAACTCTGAGACAGACGCCATCTTGGAGGACGTCAGGTCAGCAGAGAACCTCATCAAAGATGCCAGAAACTCTAAAACGGTGAGGAGACGCACATTATACACACGGGCCTCACTGCTGTGTGTGTGTGTGTGTGCGTGTGTGTGTGTGAATTAAGAGGTTCTATCTATAGGCTAATTGGGAGATCAGTTTCCTGCATCCTTTCTTTGATTCCTTTGTTCATCCTATGTCCTCCTCTCTGTGTCTCCCCAGCTGCTCCCGAACCTCTACCACCTTGGGTCAGCCGCCAGAGAGGAGGTGAACAGTTCGTCAGTGGGACCCATCCAGGAGAAACTGGAGTCTATGGCTGGGGAGGTGACTACTGTCATGGACCAACAGCTACAGGTGGGGTTAAAAACTATGAATTATAGCCACCAAAACAAAGTTCACTTTCAAATAATTGTTAAGTAATATTTTATTTTATACTTAAATCGAATTCTGGCAAGGGTTCAAAGTATATTGTGTACAGCATTTGTGGTTTTTAAGGTCTGAATACAGTGAAAACTAGAAAATAGGCGCCACCTACAGGTAGAGAACAGAACACTTTAAATCAAAGGATATTATTTCATTTGATTTATTATAATTATTTTTATTTATAGAGCACAAGTTGTAATATGCTTCACTCAAGGCACCAAAATATAACATTTTTATATACATTTTACAGTTCAACAGGTAATGCCAATTTCAGATCAAATAAAAATAAAAAATGACTTATAAGTTCAAGTTTCTCTCAGCAAGTAGTTGCTGTAATCAAATCCCTCATCATAAACACACACACACACACGTTCATATCCATCCATTCGTTGTCTTCACTCCTTCCAGACTCTGTTGGAGTCGATGGTGGACGCAGCAGAGTCTCTGTGTCCCCATGTGATGAAGAGGAGTACTCTTCGTCCAGAGCTAATGAAGGCCAGCTCAGCCAAGATGGTCGTACCCAAAAGCTTTGTCACTAAAACCCTCCTGGAGCAGTCTGGGGTGGATATCATCAACAAGATCAGGTGAGAGTGTGTTGAATAGTATCATTTATATTTACACGTAACGATGGATTACGCGGGCGAATCACTGAGATCTTTCTGTGGTTGTTTGCTTCTGCTGTCTTTCTCCCTCTGTGTCAGTGAGGTGAAGCTGAGTCTAGCGTCTTTCCTGTCTGATCGCATTGTTGATGAGATTCTGGAGGCTCTTTCCACTTCGCAACATACTCTGGTAAGATTAAAGTCAACAAAGCTCTCAACTGGCTCATTGATTCATTAACAATGGCTGTTAATTTTCCCTCTAAATTGCTGTAACATGTGTAAATCTCTCTGAAACTCATTTATATCTGTTTTTTTATCCTCCATTTCTGTCAATTCCTCACATTCCATCTTATCTCTCCTCTTCTCTCCGTCACCATTCTTTTGCCCTTTGCTCCCATATCTTCACCTCTGCTCCCGGTTCCCTCTCCTCCTCACAGGCAGACCACCTGGTGCGGCGAGGTCGCCCCTTGGTGCAGCAGGAGTCTGTGGATCTGGACGTCCCGGAGGAAAAGATTCCTAAAAGAGCATCGACCGAGATACTGGAGGCTGAGAGGCTGGAGGATCTAGAGACATGCATGGTAGGTGTGGGTGGAACCGTGTGTTTTAACTGTCCGTGATTTATTTCATGTATTATAATCTAGGCACCTCGTGTTTTTCATGCGACTCAAATCACATTTATTAATTCAAATGCAACCTGTTCGATTTAGTTGTATGACACAAACTACAACCTAATACCACCCTCTACTGGAAAAAATAGACCTTGGCTACTCTACATTTGCCAAAGACAATTGAGGATTGAATGTAGTATTAATTTAAAGAATTGTCTCGATGTTCAGTAAATATCAGAACAGAACTTTTTGCAAAATGCTAAAACCTGTTTTGCTTTTATAGTTGGCTTTTCAGGTTGGTTCATTTGTACTCTATGAGGGCAGATATGTGTGTGGAGACGTACCTGAGTCTTATTGTTTCCTCATCACCTACCACTGTTTCAAAATGTAGTCAACCCTTGGAATGGTTGCTTTTTACCACGTTTCTTTTGTTGATTTTTATGTAGAAAAAGAGTGTTGATGTAATAATGTGTGTGAGTTGAGATGTACAGTAAATGCAGGCTGCAATCAACAGGAAGCTGCATGTTCTTCGGTCTCTGGTCCTGTCTGTTTCTCTGGTGTCTTGCCCCTCTTTTCATCTTATATCCCTCTCTGTCCTATTCACCTCTACTTTTACAAGAACACCAGCTGTCTTTCTTTTGTCTTCACCAGACTATGTGTTGTCTTTCTTCCTCTTCAATCTCCTTTTCTCTGTTCTTCCTTCTCTTTCCACCTTTGCTCCATGGAGATTTTGTGCTGCACCAGTGTAAGTAATTCTCGACTGTCCCTCTATACTCTCTTTTCTATTCACTTTCTTTTCGTGCTGCTCTTTTCTTTTTCTGTCTGTCGTTGCTGCGCCGGCTTGCTTCACAGTTCTCTGTGCTACAACACAACGAGCCTCACGTTTTTAAATATTTTATCCCGACGATGTATTTTAAAGATGGTGTAGAAAAGCTACACTACGAGTATCGCAGGACGCATTTATCTATTACTTCCTCACTCACTCTCCGAATTATTTAACATAGTTGAATACTGATATTTGAAAATGTACTTTTTTGTTATGCATCCAGCCACATTTCACTGCTTCTCTCCACTCAATGCACTATGTGCGTCATCACCACCTTGTAAATGTGGATCACAGCACAATATAATATGCAACATGTGTTTCATCATAATAAGTACCGTCTAAAAAGCATAATAAGTACCTCTACAATTTGTTAATAATTACATTTAGACGGTTTTGATTAAATAGGATGATGTCTGGTCTTAGTACAAACTATGAAATCTAGTGTAATTAAAATAAGATGTGGACAGAATCCCACAGAGTTAGCTGATCAATTTCATGATTTTTGACGGTACTAATAGCTCTACTGGTCTTGAGTGATAGAAATGACTTGGATATTTTGTTAACAATTACCAGAAATTGTATTTGATTGTGTGCGCCTCTTTCAGATGACTCCTAAATCCAAGAGGAAGAGCATCCACAGCAGAATGCTTCGGCCAGTGTCTCGTGCCTTCGGTGAGCAGTATATTCAATATTTGTTGTTTATATTTCGTGACATTGAGCTGTATTAGAATCAAGTAGTACATTATCTTTCTGATTGATAGTATAAAAAGCTGATGTATCATTCTGTATTTGGTCTTTCAAATAATTCCTCAATCTTGATGCCACCTGATGACACGTGGAAGTACTCTTGAACATTCAATGTGTATCTACAATGAACCTTCTAATGGCCGTCTAATGCACAGAGATGGAGTTTGACCTGGACAAGGCCCTGGAAGACGTCCCTATCCATGTGGAGGACGCATCAACTTCGTCTCAAACTCCACCTACTCCATCTCAGGTCCTGCCAAAACTGGAGCACCGACCGCCAGGAGGGATGGTGGAGCTGCCGTCCGAGGAGGAAAAAAAGCTGCAGCACTTCACCAAACTGCGACCACGACGGAACAAGAAAAAGCATTCCAGCAAAATACCTGTGAGTAAAGCTCAGCAGCTTTGTATGGATTTTGAAAGTTCATTTCCAGACATGGTACCAGATCCTTCAACTTCCTCTTTCAGCAAATCAACAGTGCGCCATCTCAGGATGGGGAGCAGAACGGCCTAATGGGAAGGGTGGACGAGGGTGTGGACGAGTTCTTCTCTACAAAAGTCACCAGGATGGACTCCAAGTGAGGATAATGCTTCATTTTGAGTTTTGTCATGAAGGACTGTCTGAATATGTATTCCAGCATAGATGTATTGAACTATACTTGCTTCTAATATCTATATTTTAATATTATGTATTCATTATTTAATTCTTTTTTGTCTCTCGTTCTGTCTCCTCTCAGACGTTCCAAGAGTTCAGAATCTCACGATGGCGAGAAGAAGAAGAGTAAAGGAGGATTCCTCAACCTCATCAAACGTTCCACCAAATCCGAAAAAGCAGATAAATCGGACAAATCAGATAAGTCCGAAAAAAATCAGGCGACCCCCCCAGTGTCTGGTAAGTCAGAGAAAAACCAGGCGACCAATCCAGCTTCAGGTCCATCCTCAGCCACTGTAGCCTCGACGGGGGCTTCCATCCCCGAGGAGCCCTCTTCACCAAAGGTGGCAGTAAAGAGCCCAGCACCTGAGCCAAAGTCCAGGTACAGATGAATATTTTCTTGTTCTAGAACAACAGATTTCACAGTACCTCTGAATGTACCAGGTCGGCCCCTGATTCCCTAATAATTCCTGTCCCTCCTGCAGAGACGCCTCCAGCCGCTCCCAGCACACAGACTACAGCAGCAGCTCGGACCGCTCAGAGGAGCTGAGGACGCCAGACTCCATGGACGAGCCCTGGGAGTTTTCGGACGGCAGGGGCAGCCCTCAGGGAGGCCGGCGGTACCAAGGGTTGGCAATGATGGGCAGCGGCCTCCTCGCAGAGATGAAGGCCAAGCAGGAGAGGAGAGCACACAAGGTGAGGCGGTGTGATAACAAAAAGCAAAAGATACAAGAATAAGGGAAAAGTAAGGTACTGATGGGAGACGCCACCATGTGGCAAATGTCTTGTGCCTGATTTTAATTCCATAGGACAAGATGAATATGCCCCCCATAATCAAACACAGAATATCCTTCTCCTGCAACATCTGTTTGGGGTCGTAACTTGCAAGGCAGTTACAAAGTGAGGTTGTAGTTGCAAAATGTAGTTGATAAAAAAACAACTCAAGGTCGAGTGACCTGCTTCTTTTGGAGCTTTTTACCATATCACGACAATCCTTTACATCAACTTTCAGGTCAACATGGATGAGGTGATAGCGGTGCTCAGAATCAGTTTCAACGTCTAAACTTCCATAGAAATAAGCAAACTCAATCTGTGGACGTGGACCATGTGATTTGGTTGGAAGCTTGAGTTTAGATTTCTTCCTTTCACTTTTGCAAACCATCGCAAAAACATACACGGCACAAAAGAAAGTCAACAAGAAAGAGAGTGACACTAACAAACTGCAATAAACAGGAGAAACCCTACTGTAATATGATCACATTAAGTTAATGAAAGAATTCAAGCTCAGTTTTGCAAGAGATTCAAAAGTGATTATCTCTCAAGTCAAGCCTTCCACCTGAAGAAAAAAGTGGTGTTTTAGTAATGCTCCATTATTCAAACTGCATTCAAGTCATTTATTTATTTAATAATAAATTTTTTTTTTCTATTTTAAGCCAATTCTGTAAAATTAATGTCAAAATAACATGACAGTAAAAGATAAACTTCGAAAGTAAAGTGGTATGGCAGAGAGATATAGAGGGATGCTTCTTTAAATGTTTTACTTTTGGGGACAAAGTGCTCTAAGTGTTCAGTACTGAAGACAAGCGAGAAGGCTGACATGCAAATGATCTGTCATGACTCACGGCAGGACATAAATGTCAAGAGAATATTTCACCTATTTAAAAATCCCACATTCACTAAGACGCCTTAAACTACCAAGTGCTCTCTTTTCTACTGTCACTTGTTCATTTCCTAAAAAGCATTCAAATCTAAATATTGGAAATAAATCGAAGGGGAGCAGAGTGACAAATATGTTTTGTGTTATTATTTGTGTGTCTGTCTTTGAAATAGGAGTTGGTGTTCGCACCTGTAAGTGTGTTCACAAGATGTATAATAGCTCCTTATCTAGTTACGTGTGTGTGTGTGTGTGTGTGTGTGTGTGTGTGTGTGTGTGTACAGGTGTAATGGAGAGAGCTATTCAGGAGACTACTTAATACAAAGCTTGGGTGTGTGGGCATTTTCTAACACAAAGGCGCCACCTCCTGTTTGAATGTTGCTTTGCTTTACATGTACAGTCAACAATAAAAGCTTGAAACTCCAAATATACTGGATATAAAACTGACTGCAAAGTGTAAAATATACCAGACTCAAAAAGATGGTCACTACTGGGACTGAAATTCAGCCCGGGACTTTGAGAAGGAGAGGGCTTTTTTGTAATAATGCAAGGGATTTTTTGGGGGTAATCATTTTAAAACCAGTACAGTTTTTGCAGAGTAAAGATAATCTGATGATACAAAAGACCTACAAGACACTTTAAGATGTCTTGCTGACACTTGCCTGTTCAGTTTGTCTAATCACTTCACCACTGCACTGAATCAAAACGAGAAAACGTTCTACACTCATGAATGTCGTAATACAATATTCTGTCCTTGTGTCTCCTCTAGTCTTCCAGCCCCGACAGACCTGACAGCAATGCAACAGGTGAGAGTTTTTTCTGTTGAGATAAAGATAGGAAGAAAAAAAACCTTTTAACTCAACAGTTAATGACTCAAGCAGACCTGCAGCTGGTTTTCATGGATCATTAGTGGATCACGTTCCCATATGGTACATGAAAATCATTGTGTGCATGATTTTAATTTATTTTTAATTGTTATGCATGTGCCAGCAGCCAAGCCCCAGCCCATCATCTCAGAAAGCCGGTCTCCCAGTGGCTCAATTAATAAACCAGATCCTCCGACTGGTTCTCCAGAGAAGGCTCCTCCTCGAGGCGAGACGAAGCCTGACAAGACCCCTCGTCTCAGGGCTACGTCCTCCTCGAGTTCTCCTGGGGGGCCAGTAAGTCCCAAACCACCGGTGCCACAGGGAGCGAAGCCTGCCCTGGCTGCCCGACCCTCCATCCCACATAAGCCAAGGACCAGCAGCACCAGCAGCACCAGCAGGAGCATAGGTACACGCATTGGATCTGATTACCACACTGAGAGGATTGTTGCTGCAGTGGTTCAGTTGTTAATCTTCCTGTGAGATTGTTTGACGGATGAGACCATATTTGTTAAAAGCTGATGATATGTTTTTCCTGACAGATGAGAGCTCAGATTCCCCAAACAGTGGTGGCGTTTCTCCTAAAGCCACAGTTCTTCCTCTGACCCTGAAGAGGACGGTGTCAGAGAAAGACAAAGAGGGCCAGACCAGTCTGCAGTCAGGAGGCTCTACGAACAAAACCACTCAGGATGGTGGGTCACAAAATCTGTCTGTCAAAATCTTTGAGTATCTTTTCTTTTTCCTCCTTCACCTGAAACCTGTCCTTTGGCCAGAGCAGATTTCCCTTTGAATCTAGGGGAATTATCTCGGGCCCTAGACAGACTGTCAGGTTGTAACAGCAGTATTATGTAACAGGCAGCCCGGCAACTTGGTGATTTATAACTGTCTATGCTTCTTTCCCTCTGATGTTTTTATACATTATGTCCTCTCCTTTGGTCTCCCTTTCTTCTCTCTGCTCTTCCTCCCTTCATTTCTTTTACTGAACGCTATCAGTGACGCCCTCTGGGCCCTGTCAGAGGCACACACAGCTGATTCATGTTCATGAGCTTAATTCCTGCTCTTAAGCAAAGGACAACTTCTTTTGAAACCGCTGGCTGCTTAGTTTGTTTGTTTGTTTTGTTGTACCATTAATAGAAGTTTAATAAAATCAGTGTTTTTAACCATATGCATATTGAATGATTCCAGAGACTTAAACAAAATGTATAATTTCAACAATTTCCCTCTCTTCCTCACCTTTCTTTTCTCTCCCCCTATGTTCCCCTTATTCTAAGCATTGTCAACACTTGCTGTCATTTTCATCTTCTCCCTCTCTTGTTTTTAGTGAGGGCGGGGATTGTGTCGGACTCTGTTCAGCGACCCAGCCGTCTCCGTGCCAACTCTGAGGATCATGGCTCCTTCAAGACCAAGGACCAATCTCCAAACCCAGACAAGGACAAGGCAGCGGCCAAAAAGTCCTCAGACTCTGGGGAGGAGGCAGACAAAGACTTTATTTTAATATGAGTAAGAGAAATTCACAGCAAAGACCTGTTGACAAGTCTCTCATGTTTTCCTTTAGAAAAGCAACTAAAGTGGGACTATAATCAATAATCATTAATTGATGTGTTTTCATTTATATTAGCGGTTGTACCTGTAGGTTCTGTCTGACCGCTAAGTACAAATCCTCTTTGGTTTGCAGGAAGACCTGCTGTAGGGTCATGCAATACACCGTTTCAAATTAAAGTTTGGTTGTCTATGACAAGATAAAACTAATGATATTAACGCTTGGGGTAATATCCTCCGTAATCTTTTTTTAGTCACAACTTGTCACCTAGTAAACCAAACTGTGCTAAGTCTCCTAAGAGCTTCCGTCTCACAGACAGCCTTTTCTCCTTTTTTCATTCCTACTCTCTGCCGTCAGGTGAAAATGTCATGTCTCTCAAAAAATAACCTTTTCAGGGTTTGAGGAAACGGTTCCTGAAGTTTTCAAGCGTCTTCAGCCAATGACTACTGAATCTTGAATGAAGTTTGTAAACTACAAAAAAAAAAAAAAGATGCTTTCAGAGACCAGTAGACTTTTTTTGTGCAAAAGAGAGAGACTGAAAATATGAGTGGACATTAAAAAAAAGTATCTTTCTTTGTCTAATAGCTCTTCTCCCAGGGACCAAACACGTGTAACAATAATATCAGGATCACTGTACTGTACTTGATCTCAAACATACAACCAGACCAGGACCCAATGGCATTCGTTTTCCTTCTATATATTTGTATAGATTTTTCTATATGCTGTTTTCAGTATGTGCAAGTTACTTTTCTCCGGACTTCAGAGGTGACTGAATCCATTATGCAATTCATCTTTTTTTTTTCAGGAAAATACAGGTTCAGCTGAGAATCTCAGCCCACCATAAATCAGAAATACACATTTGATGTAGCTTATCTAACAGCAAAACCACAAGTCCCTTAGAGGAGACTGACTGGACTGAAGGATAGCGAGACTACATCAAACATCCCGTCTGCACTCTTGTTTGTCTCTGTGTGGGAGAGTTGGAGTAACCATATGAAGTGATGCTTTGAGAGGACTGTGGTACACTATAACATCCACTGATCACCAATCAATACGGCTTCAGCACTGTTAACTAACACTGTTCTCTGTGTTTAGACACTGTGAAAAAAAACCACATTTACTGTATCTATGATACCTTTAAACTGCGGATGTCTTTGTTCTGCTGTTTGTGGGGGAAAGGAGTATGTGTCTGTCATTAAAGAGCAATACAGAGGCCTGTCATAAACATGTCTGTGGTGTTTTATGAAAAGAAAAAGAAAGCAGAATTATGTCTGGCTGGAACTTGTCAAAACAAATGAGAATATTGATCATTGCTAAACTCTGTCACACATACTCTGAATTGCTCTTAAAGACAGATTTATTCCTCACTTCTGGTAACACTACCTGGTGTGCCGATGGTCCAATGAAAGCGTACTCAAAAGAGGGATGTTGTTATGTAATGTATGAAATGTTATGTATAATAATCTGCTTGAAGGTAACATGGAAACCACCGACATTTGCTTTCAATTTCAGAAGCTATTTTGTCTTATCTTTGTGTGAAAGCGGGACACTGAGGGAACTCCAGCCTTCAAACACTTCAGACTTGACCTTCAGGGATTTCAAACTCCGTTCACTTTCAATTTATTCTGTCCAAAGACACGTTTTGAACTTTAAAAGATAAGGAGTTGGCATTTGTTAGAAAACGATTGAGAAAACAGTGCCTGAAGTAAAAGTGCACAGAGGGTAGCTGGATTTTGACCGCAGGGACCTGTAGGCTAGTCTGTATGTAGCGTTTTCAGGACCTGAACGCTACACAACAACAACAACAACGACGACGACACACATTGGTCTCAGGTCGATTCTTCTCATCTTTGTCTTTTAACAGCGAGAAATGCCCTTTTCACACTGCTACACGCATACAGATTCGAAAATCATGTTCAAAATCATTCATCTCATTAATTGGTTACGGTTAAAAAAAAATTCATATTTTGTGTCAACTGATACCTCTACAGATTGTACCCTTAGCGTTGGATTGTTTGCTTTGAATTATAAACATGCAGTTTCACTAATATTAGAAAAAGCGGTTGGAACAGACATTTAGCCTTTGCATTAAATTATGCTGCATTCATCTCATATCGGTATCCAAGTTGTAATAATAACTGTGTAAAATTGTTAAAAAACAAACATGGACGCCTCACGTCAGTCCATCATTCAAGGGAAATAACCCAAATTGAATGGATAGAATGCTATATTGTCAAAGCCCATTGTTGAGACCCTTATCCAATCAACTTTGCAGTCATACACAGGGGTGACAGAAACACTTCTGTCTCATTTCTGTTCATCTGTGAACGCAGCATTAAACCCCATAAATACCTGAATGTGAGATCCAACTAATGCTTCATTATATCTAGTTGTGTGCCAAACTGTGCTGCAACATTAAACATTAAATGTACACCAGACCTCACTCTTTATGCCCAGTGTGAAAAGGGCACAACTTGTATTTTGTTGTACCGTGCAAAAGTTATTTCAGTCGGAGCCAAAAGTCTTACTGGTGCACCTTTTCCTGTGACGTCTGTGGATGTCTCTTTGAAGGATTATGATGAGATTTTGTTTCTTTGTTACTAATCATGGCTCGGAATAACACTGTTCATTCTGTATGTAGTTAATCTAGTGTCTGATGTCAACATCTGCTTTGATTTACAGTCAAAGTCCCAAAACTGAAACATCACTTTTAGTTTGAAATGTGCCATATCCTGATGGAAGGAAATCATATGGACACCTCCTCTCTCTGTTTTTGTTTTCTGTGTCGGATTTCAGAAGCAGCTGGCTGTGTTTCTTTCACGTTGTGTGAAAGACTGACGAAAAATTAGAATCCACTTTAATTCTGTTGGTGCACGGAGTGGAGAAAGTGAAGATAACCAGTAACACTGAGTCTTGACTCCCGAGTCTACATGTGTGTGACTGCATGATGTGGCTGTGAGTTGTACTGTATGTATATATGTGCTTTCATACATGTAGGAGTGTGCGTGTGTAGATCTGAATGTGTAATATACACACTGACACATTCACACGCCTATGTGAACACAGCAAAACCTCCGTTGTTTTGGTACTAAGTACACTACTATACTAGGGGTTTGTTTGTAACTTATTTGGAATAAAAAACAGTGGCCGGTGATGTCTTGATCCTTTGTTGTTTTTCTTCTTGTACATTGTGTTCATAAATGTAGAAATTAATTATTTGTATGTATTAATTTGTCATTACATGTAATCAATTCAATGCTACTTTCATCATGATTCAGAAGAAGAGAATAATGAAATGAACAATGACCATTTTCCCTGAGCTGGAAAAATTAAATGCACAAACAAATGACATGTTTGCTCATTGTCAGTCTTGACGGGTTATTTGTTCCATTTTGTCATGGATCAATAAGATCCACTAAGTCATTCTGCTGGTGTTGAACATTTCTTTGTGCAAATATTAATATTGATTAAAATAATTTGACAGGCTTTAAAATCTTTGTATTGTCTTTCTTTGCAACTTTTGACTTGCACTGTAACAATACAGCCACCAGATGGCAAATACAATGCTACAGTACACTGTCTCTCTTCCTCTCTCACACACACACACACACACACACACAAACACGTATACACACACACAACCAGAGGAGGAGTGGTTTTTACTAAGTCAGAAAGAGCAACTAAGTCAACTAAGCTGAATCAACAGCCCAACGTTTCCATATGTGTCTTCTTCAGGGGCCGAGTAAGAAGTCTAAGTTACAAACAACTTTTTATACATTTCCAAAAACATGTTGCCACATAACAAGGCATCCTGTAATAGAATCACATCACTGCTGATCAAACCGTAACATGTATCACCTGCATTAACGTGTCACCTGTGTGCGCTTTAAATGTCATGGCACCATCTTGTGGTTGAAATAATTAATACAACAAGTTGTATCCAGACTAAATAGTAACAGTTGAACTTAACATATGAAGATTCATCTCAAGTCTCAAATCTTTGTGGACTCACACATGAAGAAACTTCACTGAAGCCAGCCAGAAAAAAAAGGTGACAAGTTAATGCAGGTGATACATGTGATGCCTTGATTACCAGTGATGAGATTATCCTATAGGACGCCTTGTTATAAGGCGTTATAGATACATTACAACGTGTTATGATTGTGCTTATAAAGCATTAAAGACATGAATTCCATATATGAAAGATGTGATGATGATGAAAGACATGATGATTTATTATTTTACAGTGATAAACATACGTAAACATTTTTAACCAATAAATAATTCATATCAACTCATTTATCAGAAAGTAAAAAGTAAGTAAATATATCTGCGTAAGTAAAAAGCCAAAAAAAATGACTATGATCTCTAATATGAACGTGTCTGTTTTATGTTAACTCTTGTGGACACAAACAACTGATCTGATGACTGCAGAGAATGATGGACATTTATTGAGCAACAGTGAAAAGGTTTACATGTACACAGTAACAGAGCGCGCTAACTGACCGTCTCTGCATCCTTCAGACTTCCACTAATCTGGCGGTGGTGGAACTGAGACAGGGAGGGGAGCTCTCAGTTTGGGAGAGGAGCTGCAGGAGTCGGTGGCGAATGTGCAGGATGTGGAGGAGGAAGGAGCATCTCTGGTACACAGCTCTGGAAGAAGGGATCGTCCTCATCGGCTCTCGATCAGCTCCCGGTGGATCTGGATGTGAAGTCCAACAGGGTCTGGAGGAAACCACAAAGAACATGTGTTGTATTGAAATAACACGCATCACCAACCCTCCATTAAAAAAATCAGATGAGCTGAAGAAGCTACACACTGAGGCACTACCAAATATCTCACACATCCGGCTGATCAACTCTACCTTGAGTTGAGTGGGAGGAAGACGAGCTCTCTCTGGTCCATGAAGTTCAGCATCACAGTCAGTCAATGTGTGGAAATAGCTGTGAGGAGAACGAGATGGTGTAAACAGAATGTAAACACAAAGGCAGCTTTACTTCATCAGCCCAGACATGTTATTATGACACAGCTATGTTTCTGTTTCCTATGTGAGAGGTGATATTTACGAGTGTGTCTCTGATCCTTGCTGTTCCTCTATGGTCTTCACATGACGATAGGAGATGAGGCAGCGGTGCAGGTTGATGGAGGAGGCTTCAGGTTGAGCTAGAGTCATCTGGCAGCGTCTTCAGGTGGAGGCCGAGGTTGATGGCTGCAGGTGAAGGTTCAGGCGGCAGGTGTCTGGAAGGATCTGCAGTATGGGTGGAGTCAACGATGTCATGAACACATATACATCAGTCATTGTATGGAAATATTGACAAAAATGTTTTCACAGCACTTTAAACATTTCAGAAATTAGCAATTTGAAGGTGCAATTTCAGTTCACAGTTTGTACTTCATAAAATATCTTAATTGGTACAGTTAACATGTTTGATTTTTGTTTGGATGTGGTCAGAAATGTCCTGAACACAAACATATCAGTAAGTCAGATATTATTAATTTCATTATCTTTCCAGCAACCCTCAAATCAAAGAATAAAGACAAAATGTATGAATAAACCAACGTTAAAACAAATGCCAACGACTTCGGCTTCTGCTAACGGGTAGCTGAGCGGGCTAGCCAACTTCATCATTAGTAAGACAGAAGTAGTGGACCAGAAGCGATCACAGTCCTGTGACCAATCCTGCTTTAGACAGAGGTTAGGACCTCCCACCTCATTAGCATACAGACACATAAATATTCATTTATTTCAGCATTTAATTATTCTTTTATTCATTTATTTATGTATTCAAACATTTATTTAAGCATTTATTTTTGTATCCCTGTATTTATTTATATATTTATTAATGCATTTATTTATTTACACTACCGTTCAAAAGTTTGGGGTCACTTAAAAATGTCCTTATTTCTCAAAGAAAAGCACTGTTTCTTTCAATGAAGATAACATTAAATTAATCAGAAATACACTCTATACATTGTTAATGTGGTTATTGACTATTCTAGGTGGAAACGTCTGGTTTTTAATGAAATATCAACATAGGAGTATCTGGAGCATCACATTTGTGGGTTCGATTATACTCTCAACATGGCCAGAAAAAGAGAACTTTCATGTGAAACTCGCCAGGCTATTCCATGCGAGAAATTGCGACAAAACTGAAAATTGACACGAAATTGTCTGGGTGACCCCAAACTTTTGAACGGTAGTGTATACTTAAGTCATTTTCTGTCCTCCATACTTGGAACGCATGCGAATGGAAAAAGATCCAGACCTGGAAAAATCCATTAACATGGCAAGGCAATCAGAAGAGATCAAAAAGCAGCAACACACACTGAGTGATGCAAGTGGTATAAAACAGATTAATTGATTTTTTGATTAATTTTATTCTCTTTCTGTTGGACAAGTAACAATTTGGGCACTCTGGTTTCTACCTACTGGCCAATCCTGTCATTTGATTTTTGAGCATATTGTGCTTGTATGATGTGATGATTATGTATTTACTTTGTAGAGTGATGCAGGTGTGTCTACATACAGTGTATGTGTGTGTTTATGTACATATATGATGTCTGGCACGGTGAAATGAGGTCACCTTTTTTATTTATTTATTTTTCTGTTCTTCGAGGTGGGTGTACCAGTGGGTGGGACAGGTTTGTTGTTTGTTTGTATATGTTAACAAAAAGCTGAAAAACAATGGAAATATTAGTCAAAGTACATGCTTACTGTACTGTATTCTGTGTCTGCCAATATTTCCAAATTTTAAAAGAATTTTAAAAAACACAGATGGATATTCAATTCAATTATTTTTTTTTTTTTAAATCACAAATTACAAATTTGCCTCAGAGGACTTTACAATATGTACACATTTGACACAGCGTCGGAAATACACGAGGGCAAAGGGCAAAACTGCACCTAAGAAATATAATGTTGCCACTGATATCACTAGGAGAGGGGCAAAAAATGCCCCCATAATTTCCTCTAATAATAATGATAATTTAATGAACTTGTCAAAAACATCGGAGCGCTTCTTAATCAGACCTGTGACTGCGAGACTGCGGTCAAGTCAGCAGACACTCAGATCTCCGTGGTCAACTCAGCAGACACTTACATTTTAGTGCACCTATACGCTGAAATTCACGGGAAACGCATTCAAAGATTAACGTGACAACTTTCGGTTTCTTTAGACGAACATCCGGTTTTCAGAATAAGATGCCAACAAAGTATACATATTGCATAATGAAAATATGATTAAATGAATTGTATTCACATTAAGTACAAAACATGCTACCTGCATCTCGTGAGTTAAAGGGAAAATACACCTAAATTGTGCGTAAAGTGTCTTTATTTTTTGATTTGAGGGTTGCTGGAAATTAATAATACCTGACTGACAGTCGATTAAGATATTTTACTAAAACTCTGAACTGAATTTGTACCTTCAAATGGCACATTTTTTAAATGATTAAGGTGCTATAAAAATGTTTTTCTCAAAAATTCCACACAATGACTAATGCATATATTTGTTCAGGACAAAATGGGTAGTATCACAATATTTGAGGTGCTACAAAAATATTTTTCTCAATAATTCCATACAATGACTGATGTATGTGTAATCAAGGCATCGTTGACTTAATAATTGTTAATAGTGTTTTAAAAAATGTCATAATAACAATAAATAACCACAAAGAAATAAGAATACAATTGAATATGATTGTCTGATTTATGTTGTTTTTTGTTCAAAAAATCTAAGAAAAAACTTTGAATCTGTAGACTACTGCCTAATAGTCTTATTATTGCCATTTGATGACAGTTGCTCATATACTGTAAGCCTAAATAAGTATATTTATTAATTTGACTCTCTTTCTGTTGGACAAGTAATAATTTGGGCACTCTGGTTTCTACCTATTGTCATTTGATTTTTGAGCATATTGTGCTTGTATGATGTGATGATTATGTATTTACTTTGTAGAGTGATGCAGGCGTGTCTACATACAGATTTACAGTGTATGTGTGTGTTTATGTACATATATGATGTCTGGCCGGGTGAAATGAGGTGACCTTTTTAGGGCCCGAGCACCGACAACCTCAGGTCCGCGAGGTCCCTATTGTATCTGTAGGAATTATTATTATATCCTATGATGAAAAACCGTTTAAGGGTATCTGACATGTCCCCAACCTCCCCATATTTGGCGAGCATATCAGGACTGCGGGAAATTTTGATATTTTATGGGTCCAATGCTCGAGCATACAAAATTACTCGCTAGCGCCACCTAGATAATGGAAAGGCAAGCCCCGACAGCCCGTATGTCCAAATTACTTAAGATTTTACAGACATGAGCAACTGAATGAGTTCTACAAAAAATCCTCTTGGGACCCTAAGCTCCGCCTACCAACATTTTCCACCATTTTGAATTTTGTAAAAAAAAAATAAAAATCACTTCTCCTAGACCCTGGGTCTGATTGGTACCACATTTGCTGTGAATCATTATTGGATATATATCATCAAAAGATATGAAAACTTTCTTGATATCTTATTGCATTAAGAATATATGGACCAATGAATTTCATGAGGAGTTGGCCTTCTACAGCAATATATATAACTTCAAAACCATGTGGCTTAT
This sequence comes from Pholis gunnellus, assembly GCF_910591455.1. NCBI lineage: Eukaryota > Metazoa > Chordata > Actinopteri > Perciformes > Pholidae > Pholis > Pholis gunnellus. Next base: position 10,839,551 of record NC_136534.1, on the reverse strand, counting down.
CATCACGAAATCTGTAGCATATGTTCACATTGTGTCCTGTAACATACCCTCACATTTTTATTCCATACAACCACTAGGGGCCGATGCAGTAATACTCTCATTTCTTTGCATTTTTAGGCATTTTTCATTGTTTTCAGGCATTGTACTTTAACAAACTCCTCCCACAGAATTTATACAATCAACTTCAAATTTGGTCAAGATGATCTAAAGACATTAATGATGAAAAGTTACAGAAATGGTGTACTGACATTGAACGACCTTCCTTTTATGTGGCGCCCATGTCAGGCACATTTCGTGCCGTTCGCCATGAAAGAGGAAGTTGTTGTAACTACAAGGTACTTTATTCAATCTGCCCCAAATGTGTTATGCATGATGCTGGTCCAGGCCTGAACACATTTCCATGCCAACATTTTCACAAAGTCATAGCGCCACCTACTGGCAAAAGGAAATGACAAGTTTGATACTTTGATGTATTCCGACGAGGAAGTTTCCCAGATCAGTCTAAAATTTGGCAAGGTAAGCCGCAAGACATGATGATGCTGCTTCATCGTGAATATTGTGAGTTGTCGTTAAACGCTGTTGCCGTGGCAACGCGTCATTCGCCATGAAAAATGAAGCTTATTTTTCTGTAACTTAGGATGCTCAACAAGCCTTGGAACTTTGCACAGGTGTCATAGGTGATGGAAATAAATATTTCATATGGCTTTTTGGCTTGACCATTTCAAATTGCCTCGATAGCGCCCCCTACAAATATTCAAAAACGCAGCCCCAGCGCTACGTTTAACCTACATGTATGAAATTTAGGAGGCACATGTATCACATGAAGACTTAAAAAAAAGTGTCTTGGGACCATGCTCTAAATTTAACGGGAAGTCGGCCAGTTTGATTTTTGTGTGAATTTCACCATGATTTCTAGTCGCTATACTTTAACGAACTCCTCCTAGGGACTTTGTCAGATCCACTTCAAATTTGGTCAGTACAATCTAAAGAACTTTGCAATTACAAGTTACTCAAAGCTTTACGTTTGATGGAATGGCGAAGCCGTGGCATGGCGGCCATTTTAAGTGATTCGCCGTTAAACAACAAGCTGATGTAACTCCACTGGACTTGCTCAAATCTGTTCCAAACTTGCCACACTTGATAATAGTCATGGCCTGAGGATGTCTATGAGCCAATTTCCACTTAAAATCATAGTGCCACCTACTGGCAACAGGAAGACAGCGTTATGTGACACACTGAATTGGATTTACACAATGTGGTCTATACTTGATATAGAGCAACATAATGCATGTTTGCGCGTGTTCTCTAGCGCCACATAGTGGATACAGGAACGTGAAATATTTGCACTACATAATTTCCAGTGTCACACAGTCCAAGCATTAAAAATACGTCTACCTTGTGGGCTCGCTGTCTGATGGTCGCAGATATTTATGGCCGCTTCTGCCGGCATCCCGCCAGTACCCCCGACGTGCGGGAGGATGCGAGGGCCCGTACATCGCTGCTTGCAGCTTTAATTATTTATTTATTTTTCTGTTCTTCGAGGTGGGTAGCGCAGACGGACGCCAATTCCATACAGCACTAAACAACGAACATAAACATTATTTTCGGTACAGTACACGCACATTAAATGTTCTCGAACATGAAGGATAACAAAATCTATAACTGTAGGATTTTCTGAAAATGCTAAACGTTATTAGCCTTGCAGTTCTCTCCTGAAGAGAGAGACAGACAGAAATAGAAAGACAGAGAGAGAGACAGAGAAAGATAGACAGAGATAGAAAGACAGAGATAGAAAGAGACAGACAAATATAGAAAGAGACAAACAGAGAGAGCAACAGACAGAGATACATAACACACATGTGACAACACATTTGTGGGCGTCACACTCACAGCATGTTATCTTTGTGCTAATCACCATACGACCTCTTGCGGGTTGCATACTCCAGTCTCACACATTAATATTTCGTTTTTTCAGTCCAGCGACAGCGATGCCAACAATCAATCCTGCTGTCAGTAGACGTTTGGCACAGCGACACCACCAACTTCTGGTCTGAGTCTCAGCAGCTGGAGCTGGCAGGAGGCTCTCATCAGGACAGATCTCAGATATTTCATCTACAGGTGTATTCTCCAGGAGGCCCTCATCAGGACAGACCTCAGATATCTCAACATCAAATGTATTGTCCAGGAGGCTCTCATCAGGACAGACCTCAGATATCTCAACATCAAATGTATTGTCCAGGAGGCTCTCATCAGGACAGACCTCAGATATTTCATCTACAGGTGTATTCTCCAGGAGGCCCTCATCAGAACAGATCTCAGATATTTCATCTACAGGTGTATTCTCCAGAAGGCTCTCATCAGAACAGATCCCAGATATTTCATCTACAGGTGTATTCTCCAGGAGGCCCTTATCAGAACAGATCTCAGATATTTCATCTACAGGTGTATTCTCCAGGAGGCCCTTATCAGAACAGATCTCAGATATTTCATCTACAGGTGTATTCTCCAGGAGGCCCTTATCAGAACAGATCTCAGATATTTCATCTACAGGTGTATTCTCCAGGAGGCTCTCATCAGAACTAGATGTAAATTCCAGGTTCTCAGATATATCATTCTTATGCTGCGCCTCCTTTAGGTGATGCTCAAGGATATAAATTTGGATCGCCTGGTCTTTATTGTCACACTCAGCCGTTTTTATACGCTGCGTAATGTCATTGATTTTGAGCAACTTGACATCACTGTCATCCTTTATAGACTTTATAGACTGCCCAAGTTCATTAATTTTGTCCGACTTTACTTTAATGTCAAGCTTAACCCTCTTTAGAGACTGCTCAAGGTATCTAATTTGGAACAACTTGACTCCATTGTCACGCTGAATCACTTTAAGACGCTCGCGAAGGTCATTAACTTGATCCATATTTAGTAGTTAGTAGTAGTAGAAGTAGTCTCGGGTATAACGTTTCTTATACGGTATCCCCAGAGACAATCAAAGGCAATTTTTGCCTTTGGTTGTCGTCATGCGTCATTGTCGTCATGCGTTTCTATAGTCTGTTTCTTAACTGACGTCATTTGTGACGCCTTGCCTTTGATCTTTGATCTGCGTTTGGAAACCGAAAGCGTCACAGCGGCTGCGACGCGTTTGGAGACCTAATGCGTCACAACGTGGCGACTAGGCTGTCCTAATTTGCATATCCCAAGATGCATTGCGTGCCGTTGAAGATTTTATTTGAACAAACATGGCGGCGAGTGATGCGAGAGCTGGAGAAGCGGCAGTATTCACTTTTAAACGTAAGTATTGGGTTTCAACTCACTCGAATGTCACCGATACTATTGTTGAAGCAAAATAATAGATCGTATAACATCACATGTGTGTTAAAATGTTCCGTTAAGTTACGTGACGTTGGTAACTGACAAGCTAACTGACGTTAGCCGCTGTGCTATTACCGGTTGCCTGCATCCGACCATAGTTAGCCTTAAAGTAACTTTTAATAACTTCACTTTCAAACCTCAGAGGTTGAATAATATCTTACTGAGATTGTGATGATTTTACAGATGATTTATACTTCATATCATGTACATAAACGGACCAACGTGAGCTCAGGTAGACAGGTTGTGAACCTGAAATATCACTTTAAGTCCGGTAACGTTAAGATTAATTACACGAATACACTGAATTTGAGTATTTTGCTAATTCTGTTCTTGTTTTGTTACAGGGAGCCAGGAGTGGAGGGGAGAACGATGGACAAACATTCAGCAACCATAGCTTTGTATTAAGACATTAGTCTATTTATAATGTCTCCATTTGATCATCTGTACTTAAGGTTACAGTTACATTAGCTCTCATCATTATAAAGCCTTCACTAATAAGACAGACCAGTTAATCCTTTTGATGTGTTAATGTTGCTGTCGTAGTTTTTAAATTGAAATAAGACATCCATGTGAAGGATTTCTGTGTGAATTTGTGTATATTCTGCTGTGTAAATTATAAAAAACTATGTTACTGCAAGTTAATAAACACGTTTGCTGATATTTGTTTTGCTGCTGTTAATGTTAACTGTCTTGATTTCCTCTGCCTTAGGAGATGTATATATATATATATATGTATGTGTGTGTGTATATATATATATGTATGTGTGTATATATATATATATATATATGTATGTGTGTATATATATATATGTATGTGTATATATATATATATATATATATATATATATATATATATATATATAATCCCGTTAATGCAAACAGGAAGTCCTCTGTAGCGTAGGCCATCTCATTTTGTAGACCGCACGGTCTACGCAGTCCTCAAAGGACGCGGCCCACGTAGACCACGAAGGCTGGGTGCTCCAAAGGATGCAGCCCCTGTATTGAGACACAGCTTACTAGCTGTGACTTAGTCATGTGAAACAAAGAAGTTTAGTAAACAAGAATGTGATTCAACACTGGTTTCAGAACTATGCTTAATCAGAGCATTTATGTAACTTTCACCTGCATCATAGAGCTTGTGACGCAGGCATCTACTGGAGCGTTTCCATCAGGGTCTGGTAGACTTTCAAATTCCTGGTCGCAGCTGAACTTCAGGGACCACAACACCAGGCCGACGATGACCACACGGTCCAGTCCAGTCAACTCCAAACTCCATGTCAACCTGCAGTTAAAAGAGTTGAGGTTAAAGGGTCTGTTCAGCCAAAAGTAATGTTTAAGCTATTATGGTCAACATGTCTACAGAACTGTGAGTCATTTTCAGTCAGTTCATTTTTTAGAACCTTCTTTGAAATATCACTTGTTTTATCATTTCCTTTGATTCTGGATGAACATGCCATGAAGAGCTATGGCATCAGAAAGAGATGGATTGCTATAGGGAGCAGAGAGCTATGACGTATAACTATCTCTCTAAAACACTGCTTGTTTGATCACAACATTTTAGCAACACCTTATTGGAGTTTTGAAAGTGCCCATGATATGCAGAACAAAAAGAATCCACATTTACAGGCCTCTCTATTAGTTACATTATGCTTCTGATACATGCACTTTGGAATGAACCGTCCCTACATTATTTATAATATAAAAACTGTGTAATGTTAGATAAAGTGGGGTTCATGTCGACATTGTCCCATGTAGGAAAGTAAGGTCATAGTAAAAATATTCAAACCTGTATTGGGTCCTGCTGTGCCTCATGTTCATGGAGAGTCCACAGTTGCAGCGGGGACTGGTTTCCCTCAGTGCGTAGTCGGTGGCAGTTCCAGCCATGCTGGAAAAACTGAAGGTGCTTCTGTACGTGGGGTACGAAGCACCAGTGCAGAGCAGAGAGATGCATTTCCTTGTCGGGATTGAGAAGGCCTTCTCTCTCAAGGTTGGTAAAGATGGTGTAGAAGAGATCAAGTATGCCGCCATAAACGTCTCTCCAGAGCCTTTCTATTCTGACGGGGAAACAAATATTTAGTCTGCCTACAATGACAGTTTATTACAAATATTTGTGTTCATCTCTTAAAAGGATAAGTTGACTGCCTGACACTTTACATTAACTTTAGCAAAGCTCTTCTTCAGACTTCACAATATAAATAGAAGGTTAGTCTAGGGTTAGCACTGTTGGAATATCAGCTGAACTAATCACAGTTTAAACCTCTTCAATCCATATTTACAGTTCAATAATCAAACTAATTCAACATCACGTTAAACAGGATTCTTCTGTAATGTGACACTGTGGGACATCCACTACATGGAAGTCTGAATCATTTCATTCTTTTTTGGGGGACAAAACTATTTCAAATGTAAAACATTTGGTGTCCTAATTATACCTTTGTTAATATAGCAGGGCATGTTTAGATAATATAATGTGACACTGGTGCTTTATTACTCAAACTATAACAAATGCTTTGCCTGTTTACATTCATTTGTATATTGAATATGGGTTTTGTTTTCTGTGTTTCTATCTAAATTTTCTTTTACCTAAACTCAACTAAACTACACGACGCTACACTAAGTGACTTAGTGAACAAACTACTATGGTGAACCTACCAAAATAAAAGGAGGAAAAAGAAAAGTTGTTTGGTCATTGAGTGAAATCCAGTTAGAAATCCTTCGGGTAGACTCATCGATCCTTCTCAAGTGGGGAAAGTGCACATGTTAACAACATAACTTGACACTGAGACAGAGTCTGACTTTGCTCAAATACTAAATAACTGAAGGAAACTACCTGACTGAGATGTCACATAGTGATACACATCCTAGTGTTGATGTTGAAGTTTGGGTGGGACGTTCTTCCTCTTGATGCAAGGCAAGGGAAGGGAAGGCAAGGCAAGATATATTTGTATAGCACATTTGAACAACAAGGCAATTCAAAGTGCTCCACATAAAAACATTAAAAGCATCAAAACATAAGGCAAAGCCTTACTGCCTGAAGCAGTAGGCTTACTTATGAAAGTTTGTCTTGTGAAAAACACTTGAAAAGGAAAGAAACAAATCAGCATAAACAAAGTGTCAACCACAAGTTCCCCATTTAAATTATTACTATTTTCGTCTCTTTCTGTGCATCTACTTTTCTCACATTCTTGTCCTTCCTGCTGCATCTTTTGGAGTTTTGCAAGAATTGTATGACTCATCCAACCCTCACTCTTGCTTCTCCAGAAATGTAAATGTGTGACGTGGCAGTCGCTAACAGGACGTCGTGCTCAACTATCAGATATTTGTTTGGATATCACCAGTCTACAACTTTCCTCTTGATCTATGCTGCTCACTGTCACGCCAACTTATGAGACATCAAATCCCCAAATCTCACATCTATCTCCAAACTTTGTGTTTTGCTTTGATGGAGAAGATGCTGGCAATGCTGGTGCTTCTGATCCTGAAGCCAGGTAAGGAGTGATTCTTTTTCAAATTTCGTTTCAAGACAAAGTACTAGGCTTGAATTTCTTTCCATACTGTTTTTATTCATTGAATTGTTTTAATTCATTTTTATATATTTGATATATTCCCTCTATTTTGTTCATATTGCATTGTTATAAACACTTCTAGCAAGGGCATAGTTTCATTTTCACAGGGGATGGGCGGGTGACACGGTCCTCACTTCCCCAAATTAAAATGTTTGGAACCTGACCAACCCTTTATTAAAACCACAGTCTAGACTTTTACAATACATTCATTCCCTTTCATGCTCTCAAGTCTCATCTTAAAGTTAGGGAAATATTAGTGCAGCGCAGCATGTTTCCATTCCTTCTTTTAACTCTGCCTAACTAATCAAACACATTACATGATCTGTCTGCAGGAACTGTAAGTGCTGGTTGGTCAGTGACTTTTGAAAAGACAGATCCCTGTGCTTTAAAGGGATCGTCGGTGGAGCTCAGCTGCTCATACTACACGGATGAAGGAACTGTTAAAAACACTGCATGGTACAAAGGGGAATTAGAAAATGGCACCTGGAGACGTGTTGCACTCTCAGACCTTCCTTCATATCAAAATCATTTTGAATATCTTGGTGACCAGCTTGGTGACTGTGGCCTGGCAATTCATGACCTGCAGGTTAATGACACCGGACATTACTACTTCAGGTTCGATACAGAGGCGTATGGAAGGCGGAGTAAAGAGTCGGTGTATCTGACTGTCACAGGTAAAATTATTCTACAGTGAGTGTGACTCTTTAATGATTTCAGTTTTTCCTAAAATAGTGGCGAAGACCCGCCCTTTCCGGTGTTCTTCATGGGACCTTATTTCCGAAAAAATGTGTGCGATATTCAACGGTGAGAGACAAATCATATTTTGATCCCTTTTGAATTGCGGCATACAAACATCTGATATTTTTCAATTTAAAAGATAATTTTGCAAGCCAAGAAAGTCGCAGTTTGACGTAGTATAATTTGGTTTTGTGTGAAACCATCAACAGTCAACAGTTTTACAGCAAAATGCAATTCACTTGATGTGCATGAATATCTTTCAAACTGACAAACATGATATCCGTACTTCATGGCACAATTCAAACAAGATCAAAATAATTACTTGTCACCCAGCATTGAGTTCCGTACCTATTTTTTCCAAAGTAACTACTATGGTGGTCCATCGCAATGGAAGGGGCTTCGGCTCTCTATATCATGGTCTCTGTTTCTTTAATCAACCAATGCAGAGCTGAGTGCCGAAGTTTACCCTGACAGTGTGAGAGCTGGAGACCACGTGACTCTTGAATGTATAACAACCTGCCAGGTTAGCGGCACAGTTTGGTTTAAAGATGGACTTCCTGTAGCCAAATCACAGTTCCAGGCTCAAGCAGAGGATGCTGGGAATTATTTTTGCGCTGTCAAAGGACAGGAGTCAGTGCTATCTGACCCTGTGGCTCTGCATGTTCAGTGTAAGTATGTTTATTATGACATTGTTGGTTGAGAAACTCATAATTCAGTAATGAATGAACTTAGAGGAATACATCAACATATTTGGTAAAATACTTAGCACTGCTTGTTATTGCGTATTGAGATAGAAAAGCAGATTAATGCCACTTTCATGTCTCCCTATTTATAAGAAGCTACTGCCAGCAGCAAAATGATGAACTATGTCTTAACATTTGACATTTAGTCGTGTCATTTATCCATTTTTTTAGGACTCATTCCTTCAGCATTCTGCTTTTGCTTTGGCTACAAATGATCGGGATTATCTATAAATGTTTTCTTTTAAACTTGTAAAAAAAAATCCTACCTCTAATTTAATGTATAAACAGCACAGTGGTTGTGTTTTTGATGCAGATCCCCCGTTGAATGTGTCTGTTGAGATGAGTTATTCGGGCCACCTGACAATGGGCAGCAGTGTGAACCTGACCTGCAGCAGTGCCGCTAACCCTGCAGCAGACAACTACACCTGGTACAGCAGTGCTGGTTCCAGTTTCAGCTCCCTGCTGCAGGTGGGGTCAGGACAGGTGCTGTCCCTCCCCTCTGTGGAGGCGTCCCACACTGGACTCTACCTCTGCCAGGCCAGGAACCGACTGGGGGAAAACAACTCAACCGAGGTGCTGCTAACAGTGGACGAAACAGACAGTGAGTATGGGAAGATAAGCAATTACAACCTGTTAAAAAATGTTATTGATATGTGATCAAGAAGCTCATCTAATGAGGAATGATAGTCATTGGTGTAAACTAGCGTGATTGGAAGTGTTTTTAGGGGATCGGGGAAACAATCAAATTGTATTAATTTATATGCAACCATAAATCTAGAGTTGGACTTAAACGTTCTTGTTAAAAAGATTGTAGAAAATACGGTAAAGTGCAATATAATCAATATTTATGAATTAGTTTGATTTCTCACAGTTTGTTTCTATTTCTACTATCAGCAAACCGTGTCATCCTCCTTGTTGGTATTGGAGTCAAAGTCTTTATAGGCCTGTTGCTTCCAATAGTTATTATTTGGGCATGGTAAGTTAAGTTATACACAACACTCTTGACTCTGTACCTGACGTTTCATACTGTGACTGCATGAAAAGAAGAAGAGTTCAATGTACACACTTTTCTCATTCCATTGTTAAAGGAGGCTGAGACGTAAATCTGCTGTTGATAAAGAGGTAAGAGGGACGTTGTTCTGTTTCAGTAAAATGAACGACAGTTCAACACAAAATGTTTAAAGTTGTCCTGTTGTGTTTCAGGAGAGAAGTCGTGATTATGAAAACATCAGCACTGCTTAAATGGGCCAAAAGAACATGGTTACACAGAATGAAATGTATGAAACCTGCCTCTGCCTGAGCCTCATTACACTTGATACATGACTTGGTATGCGAATGTCTAAGGTTGTATGCTGCCCGGAGCTGGAGTTACGAGTAGAGCAGCAAGTTTGCCGACATGAAATGTGCAGCTGCACCTTTCATTCGTTTACAACTCCTGTCACTGTAAACGTTCAGTCCTTCGAGGGTTAGGAAAGAGGACAAGTGCATATGTGGTTAGAGTATTTACTTTAGATATTCCAGTAGACAAAGGTTATCATCTGACTGGATAGTCTGTGTGTACTTCAGCAGGGCAAAACCATTGAAGAAATACATACACACAATGTTTTTGCTTTCTTTTTTATGATGTTTCTTCAGGACTGTTTGCAGACGTTTATTAAGTTGTGACCAACAATAGTGTGACACCTATTATATATATACTGTATTTTTCTCTGATAGTCTAAAAGCTGTTTTTTACCCAATTATGGTTGAAAAATTGTTAAACCGCTGTATTTACTCATTTAAAAATCTTTCAGCCGAATACAAATATCAAACTTTTGTTTGATAATTCATTTCTGTTCTCCTGTATTCTACCATTTTTTGTATTGTTTTGCTCTCATCTGCAACAGATTACCAGAACTTAAAATAAATCCATAAAAAGCACAACACGTCTGTGTGGAGTCACACTCCACACAGACGTTTCTCAATCATTTCTTAAGAATATCTTTGTGGTGGAACAACGCCACCATTTCCCAACACCCCACAATTTACACACCCAAAATGAGATTACTTTTCAACAGGTGCTAATGCCTTAAATTGCTCTAAATCCCCAGTTTTTTAAAAGTTCACTAAAGACTAGTTTACAGTTTGTCTTTACATGTTTGGCTGTGAGCGATGACTCGGCTAGAAAACTGTACCTGACCTTTGACATTGTTAAACAGGTTATTACCTCAGAGTGTACATTATTTATGTGCAGTCAGTGGTCAGTTTCAGTTCTACTTCTCATAAATAGCACAAAGTGTCAGAAAAGAGTTGCGTAAAGGAAGTGGTTCACTTAAAGAGACGGTGCCAGAACATCAACACTTGTTATTCAAGTATTGAAGTAACATGCAAAGTACAAATATTCTTAGTTTTATGTTTGTTTCTTGAAAAATGACCAACTGGGCAGTTAGTGTCAGGAGGACAGGCAGTGAGACAGTGTGCTAGTGAGACACAAAGATGAACAAAAACAACTCCTGTCGCTGTAAACGTTCAGTCCTTCTCATGACACACTGGAGACATCACCAGGAAAACATTACTTCATTTTTTATTCATGAAATACTAAATTAATACTATTTCATCATGAAGGTGTTGTTGCTGAACATGTTTTAGTCGTTTGAGTGATTCACTACTTGTGCAGCAGACTGTATCAAGAATCATTGTGGTCAAATCAGGATCTGCTGCCACCTTGAGTTTAACATACTCATGTACATTATGTTCTGGTAACCTTCAATACCCTAAATACATCCCATTTAGAACACATCTCAGGTGAGATACACTGTAGCTGAAATCTTTTAAATTAGAAACTCAGTATATAATATTATGAATTAGTGGCATTACAATATGTAGACCCTCTCTTTCTCGTTAAATCGTCAGATAAATGTAAACATTGTCCAGTAAATGCACCTGATAATCAGCTCTCGAACTAACATGTACATACATTATGTGAAACTGTCTCTTTAAATATTTGAAAACTCAAACACTTCCTTGTTTACTTTATTAGCATGTGTGCACCACTTTACTCAACTCAATTTAATATGATAAATCAGACATAAGAAACAAAAAATCTAAAAATAGACTAATGAGATGAGGAGTTGATGTCCAAGTATGTTTTGTAAATGGATGTCAGAGTCACTGTCCTCCTGGTTTTCATCCTCAGGCTCTGGTCATTATCGTTTAGAGCCTTATCACACTGAAGAGTTTACTCAAAACCACACAGACGAGGCCCCGTCCTAACTGTAAAATTCTCCTAATTGGATGATTATGACTGTGTTTTCCGTCATCATCTTCATTCTCATCATCATCACCAACAGGCTTCCAGAAACAGCTGTTTCTTGACATTGCTTATACATAGCTGGGTGCTCTCTGTGGCGTGAATTTAAAATCTATTCCTGCAACAGTTCAAACCGACTAGAAAACAAAGTAGGAGGACCTTTAATGGGAACAGGAGATTTTCTATTATCTCTGATATAATACATTTTTTCTTTTCTTGAAGATTGCTTGGTTAAATCCTGACAGCAGTGTTTAGTTTATCCCAAAGCACAATCACACAAACAAATGGAACAAGTGGAAGATATTCAGACTATTTGCTTCAGTTCTGTCGGTTTTGAAATGAACCATTTAGTCTCTTAAAGCGTTGATCCTCGTTGAGCTCAGTTCATTGAAATCCAGGAATTAAGGGTTTCAGGATTGTGTCCTGTATCCTGATCTTCAGGTTGTCACACTGTGTGAGTCGGCACCACTGCAAACGGTCTTGTAAGTTGTTTTTCTTCCGTGTGCATGATTTCAAGGAGCCCAAAAGTGCAACAGCATGTGATGCAATACTAGTTTGAAGGTGTCTGGTTGTATCATCAGGGTTTACTTGGCAACATGAGGTGTGAGATAAAAATGCAGAAGTGTCTGAGGGTTTTGAGAAAACATTCTAGCTATGCTGAGTTACTTGATTAAATAAAACATGTCTCTTCTGGTGTTTGTACTTTGTGCTGAATGAGTCCTTAAGGGGCTGAAGCAGTTGTCTCAGTGAGGACATACGACTGGTGTCTGGATGACTTCTGTCTCCTGAAAGGACAAAGAATTGATCAAAAAACATTGACATTTACATTATCAAGTTATTTTGATCTTGATACATTTGTCTTAAGAAACCAAATTAATTAAAACTGAAGATCTTTGGCTAATATTCAGACGATATTGTGGGCATCACCTCAACCTTTTAGTGACACATTATAGTCACATCTTATTATTGAAATAGTTGCTACACTGGATCTTTTCAACCACACACTTGAAATAAAAACAAACGTACTTTCTAGGAGTACTGAAGTATTCCAACGGTACGGTGCCTCTAAAGATTCCTGATGCCAAAATGCTGATAGAAATATAACTAAATGAAGTCAGCTGTAAGAGAAGCAAAGAACTCACCTTGTGAAGAAAAAGGCCACAAGGGCTATAATAGCCAGCAGAACAGCGATGGTCACTCCGATGATCACCAGTCTGCCTCCTGAAGAGTCAGACTCTGTAGTGAACAGAAAAGGGATTAGAGCCTGAACAAACACATCTTAGACAGTAGTCTTTAATACAATGTGCATGTGAATGGATGGACGTTGGACCAAGAGTATGTAAAATGTTGTGGTATTTCACAATGCTGGGCTTCATGACAGCAGAGTGGTGTTTGTTCTTAAGGGATTAAATGTAAAATATTTAAACTAAACACTGACTGGACAGAGTCATATTTCTTTCTGTTGCATCTCAAAGATAGAGAAGAGATAAGTAGGTTGGCAAATGTAAAAAATAAAGTTGTCTTCACAGAACCTTAAAAAGAGTCAGATAGTGGCAGAATGGGTCAGCCATTAATTACAGGATTGGTGGCTCGATCTCCTCTGGACACATAAAAAAATGGTTTTGAGCAAGACAACGAATCACAAATATCTCCCCATTTATACGTGGGCAAAATATCTTAGTGGCCAAATGGATAAATCCTTTTACTTTCTTATGGGTAAGGGTCAGATTTACTGTCATTGTCAAAGGTGAGAGTATACAAAAATGCCCACTACAGTATTTGTGAATCCATCTGTCACCTCTGTCATGTAAGCACTGCCTGTTTTTTTCCAAAAATGTCCAAAAACACCTGCTCGACCCTGCAAACACTGAATATTTAGTTTAGGTTTGGCCAGGTGTTACTGTGGGACAATTTTCTGCAGGATTGAGGGGCAAACAAACATGCTTGCCACTGAAAACTGAAAAACTCTTGATTGTTTGAATGACAGGCTCGCCATGGACCTACCTTTGGTACCTGTGAGTGTTGTGCTGTCGGTCTGTGATCCGTGCCTGTTGCGTGCTACACAGCAGTGCTGCCCATGCTGCTCAGCGGTGATGTTGGCACTGCTGAGGGTCGGGCCTCGTCCTGTGGGTTGAGCCCTGGATTGCCTTGCTTGATGAACGCTTTTGTCTGCTGTAGGGAGACACGCTGCACCCTGGTACCAGGTGTAAGTGTGGACAGGCGGGTTAGCGTCACTGCTGCAGGTCAGAGTCACAGGAAGCCCGGCCTGTGTCTGAGCGACAGAGACAGCTGTGTTTCGAGGAGAATCTAGACAGGAAGGAGATGAAAGGTCAGTTGCTTAAATATTCTAGTCAGAAGCCCCTTGCTTAACTGATGTTCATGTTACGCACAGCAACAGACAGAATGACTAAATCAGGATTAACTTTACTTACACTCTACGTCAATGTGCAGCTTTGTTGAGTTCTGCACTTTATCTCCAGTGTGTATTTCACAGTAGTAGCTGCCAGAGTCATCAGATGTAACCTCACTGATGTTCCACACCTGTCCAGCATATCTCGGGCCGGTGCTTGTGCTCTTGTACCATCCGAAACGGGCCAGTGGACTGGCCGCAGGGCTGCAGCAGGCCAGACGTAAGGCCCCGCCTTCCGTGATATCACTGGAGGGACTTGCGGACACTGTGACGGCGCTGGCGGAGTCTGGAGAAAACGAGGGTTAGGAAAGAGGACAAGTGCATATGTGGTTAGAGTATTTACTTTAGATATTCCAGTAGACAAAGGTTATCATTTGACTGGATAGTCTGCGTGTACTTCAGCAGGGCAAAACCATTGAAGAAATACATACACACAATGTTTTGGCTTTCTTTTTTATGATGTTTCTTCAGGACTGTTTGCAGACGTTTATTAATTTGTGACCAACAATAGTATGACACCAATTATATAGATGTTTCTCTGATAGTCTAAAAGCTGTTTAAGTTGTTAAACTGCTGTATTTACTCAGTTGAAAATCTTTCAGCCGAATACAAATATCAAACTTTTGTTTGATAATTCATTTCTGTTCTCCTGTATTCGATCTTTTTTTTTATTGTTTTGCTCTAATCTGCAACAAATTACCAGAACACAGGCACAGATACAGTATGGCCACAGAGAGAGAAAAACAAGAAAACAACAAGAGTTCAGACAAGACTCCACACAGACGTTTCTCAACCATTTCTTAAGACTATCTTTGTGGTGGAACAACGCCACCATTTCCCAACACCCCACGATTTACACACCCAAAATGAGATTACTTTTCAACAGGTGCTAATGCCTTAAATTGCTCTAAATCCCCAGTTTTTGAAAAGTTCACTAAAGACTAGTTTACAGTTTGTCTTTACATGTTTGGCTGTGAGCGAAGACTCGGCTAGAAAACTGTACCTGGCCTTTGACATTGTTAAACAGTTTATTACCTCAGAGTGTACATTATTTATGTACAGTCAGTGGTCAGTTTCAGTTCTACTTCTCATAAATAGCACAAAGTGTCAGACAGAGTTGCATAAAAGAAGTGGTTCACTTAAAGAGACGGTGCCAGAACATCAACACTTGTTATTCAAGTATTGAAGTAACATGCAAAGTACAAATATTCTTAGTTTTATGTTTGTTTCTTGAAAAATGACCAACTGGGCAGTTAGTGTCAGGAGGACAGGCAGTGAGACAGTGTGCTAGTGAGACACAAAGATGGACAAAAACAGTCACAACATTGAGGAACGACAAATAAAAAGACTGTAAAACTGCCAGTTTTTTCTTTATGATTTTAAATGTGAGCTATAGGTAAAAAGTTAAGTCATAAAAACACCCTGTTGGCAAAAAAATACGGACACATGTGATGTTGTCACCATTTTGAATCTTGCTTTATGTTTTTATTGTCTTAAATACTTTGCAACTTGTGAGCTATTGATTGTGATGATACTTCTTTTTTGAAGAGGATAATGATGAGGATTGTGATGGTGATCATCATGTTGAGTATGGTCAGTTGTAAACGAAATATTCCCACCTGCCACCAGGAGCTGTACACCGCTCTGCTCTGGCATCTTCTGTGAAGGGTGGCTGGTGATGAGGTAAAACACGTATGCTCCACTGTCCGACTCTCTCACATCAGAGATTCTCAAAGAGCAGTTTTTTGTCCCTGGTTGTCCCAGGTACTCCACCCTGTTCTGGTAGGATGGATCTGGGGAGATACCGGCACTGTGGAAGACGTATCTAAGACGGACAGATAGACTTAGATACTTACTATACGTACTATGAGTGCTTTGCCTGAATGAATCGCAGGTCTTTCAGTGCGCCTCCAACAATACCTTGATGTTATACAGCGACTGTCTTCGAGACACCACATCTCAGACAAAACTTTGTACTGTTGTCCTTCTTCTCCTCCCCCACCCTAATAGAGACACATTGACACATTTGATAAAACAAGAAAATTAAGACTAAAGTACTGCAAATTATCAGATGCTTATGCCTATGTTATTCTGGTTTCAGATGTTCAAACCACTTACTGCAAGCTTATTTATTTATTTGAAACCTTGCAGAGAACGTCTTCTGGTTAAAGACACACTGCGGGATGTATTGCAACGGCTAACAATGCCTTCTTTATTGAATTACCTGAGTAGAGAGCCGTCCCTCTTCCTTGGTTTCATTAGAATGTTGGGGGTAGTCATAGGAACAAGGGATAACCACAGAGGAACCAATCACAGCACAGATAGGACTGGAGGGGAGACGAACTGACCAATCACCTGCAAGAATACCTGATGGACAGAGGATATGTGTTAAAATAACCACCAAGTTACATTGCATTGGTGTAAAATGAACTAAATTAGTTTATTTTACAGGTTAAAGATAAGGGAACATATTTGACGTATAACGGATTTTCAGTATTAAATTACATTATCCAGCGACAGATAACTGACAAATCTGAGTTGCTACAATGTCCAACACTGTATTTCTGAACATTTGAAAATCATTAAACCGAAATAAGTTTGTGTCTGCTCAGAAGGACTTGGTCTCTACCCATAGGATTTCTTTTTTTGGTGCAATGTAAGAATGCAACAAGAACATATACATTCATGTAGTTCTGGTTGTAGCCTACTTGTTGCCCCAGAATTGAAAAAGATTTTTTAACATAACAATTGGAGAAGGTGTTACACAAATGCCACTGAAGTAAGCCTCCAATCCGTTGTGACCACACACCAGCTTCAAATGCCACATCGATGTCAGTCTTAGAATGAGCTGTCCAGCTCAACACTTTCAGTTAATTCTCTTCAATCAGTGTTGAAACTCCAGACATATGCAGGGTCATGTGAACTTCCCAGTGCTAAATGGTGTCACCATAGATGTTGCTGGTAGTCTTACCTGTCAGAGAGAGTGTGAAGAGCAGCCAACAGCTGCAGCACTGTGCCTCTTGTCCAGCCATCTTCTTCTCTTCCTGCTGTGGCTGATACTTGTTTTGTTGTGATCTTCTGACCTTCCTACCTCAGTCACCTGCTCTCTTCCTTTCTCCTTCTCGCCTCCTTCTGTGACTCTGCCAACCAATCTACCCTCCTCTCCTCTGTAGTTAAACTCACTGATGTGCCTGCTTCTCTTCCTCCAGAGCGGATTCTTTTTTTGGTCAGACTTCCCTTTTATTTTCTCTGTCAACAAGGAACTGTGACGATGACTTTGCTTTCATGTCAGCAAAGGGAACTCAGTGTAAATACATGTGTGTGTAGATGGTGGATGGGGGACACTGTGTTTACTGGCCAAGCTGTACCAACAGAGACATGAAGCTTCATTCACATTAGCTCAGAGTAATCTCTATACAAAAACAGCTGACATCCTTAAATGAGTTTACAATTCCTTTTTAGGACAGCGTGTTCACCTGCAGCAGGTCTGCAGCTCGTGAGGTCTCTCGTGCCCTGTTCGTCCACTCAGAAACGGTCAGTTGACGTCACTCGCGCCCCCCTCGTCTGCGCAGCAGAGCGCTCACAGGGTGACCACTCACAACGGCAAAGTTGGGATACACTTTCACTAACTTTGTCTCAGTTACTCCATTAGTCTTCCAAATGTTTCTCTCTTTTCTGCTAGAAGCGGGCGTCGGTGGTTTTGGTTGATAGAAACGGTCGCTAAAACGTTGCTACTTGTTTGTTCTTCTTCTTTCTTTCTTTGTTTGAGGTCAGTAACCTGTGAAGAAAGCAAAACGGATTTACTGAAAACTGGGATTTATCTGTGCTGGCGTCTAAACAGTTATGGTCGCCTGTTTTTGAGGCAGAATAGTCTTTTGTTTTTTCTATATTTCAAAGATAATTTGTCACTAACGAAGGCCAGTACTACACCTGCTGCAAGAAAACACAGGTGAGTCACTTTTTGTTTCAGCCCTGTAGTTAATATAAGCTAACTCTGAAAAGAAGCTATTAGCTAACCATTTAACGTTTAACAACGTTACATGCCTTTATATAACCTGGCTGTAGACTATATCCTACTACTAGCAACCAGCAGTTAATAGCTATTCCAAATTAAACACATTTTCAGTCAAATATAGTCGCCATTTTTTATAATTTTAAACCTTTTTAATGTCTTTTGGTCTGTTGAACCAGTTGAACCATGTCTAAAGACCTCTGCAGCCTAAAGTGATACAAATATCATATTAAACAGTTTTACCTGTAAGGTTTAGTAATTGTCGAAAACACTTTTCCATAACTTTCTATTGTTACATTTTAACTCCATGTAAGAATGCCTTGTAATAATTAGCTCCCTGTGGTCTCATATCATATCTTTATTAACCAAAGCTTCTTATTATAAAAGACTGTCGTCTTTAGTTAATAAAGACGACAGTCTTTTATAATAAGAAGCTTGTTCACGTGGAATGAAGATACAGATGTTTAGTAAAAGCAGCTCAGTTAGTATAAAAGTAATGTCTTCCATGGACTTCATACATTTGTGTTTTCATTGTCAGTTTTCCATCTTAAAAATAATAAGTTACAGTAAGAGAACTTGTTAGTTGTGTGTGTGTGAGTTTGTGTGTGTGTGTGTGTGTGTGTGTGTGTGTGTGTGTGTGTGTGTGTGTGTGTGTGTGTGTGTGTGTGTGTGTGTGTGTGTGTGTGTGTGTGTGTGTGTGAGAGAGAGAGAGAGAGCAACAATTAATAACTGAAAACATCTGCTCTGAAACAAACTTGTGATGTAACCTGCCTGTACTTTGGAGCATATCGATTAAGGATTGAAGTAATATAAAAGTGTAGTGCGTAGTAGTATTATGAACTAGTGTTCTAGTTTGTGGCTGAACTAGTTTGTCCTCTCACTTTATATAACATAGGTTTCTCTCACTTTATATAACATAGGTTTCTCTCACTTTATATAACATAGGTTTTTCAAATCTCATTTAACTTGGTCTCACTGACTATCTTTATGATACATGTTTATTCATAGAAAATATAAGTGTTACCTACAATAGTGTGGTGTTTGTTTGTCACTTAACACCCTCAATATTATATTACCAGGCAAAAGTGACTGGCAAGGCCAAAGACCACCTGCCCTCAGGAGTCTAGGAGAGAAGGAAGGAAGGAAAAAAGGAGAGAAGGAAGGACGGAGACAGATCGTTGTCTATTGTCAACCTCTGCTTCCTATTGTGTACAGATGTATGCTGAGAAAGTTGGGACAGAGGGGAAGATGGGTGAGTGCACATAATACATACACTGTTGGCCATGCCGTCATTCTCACACACACACACACACACACATAAACATGCATAGATCAAAATGCTGTGCTGGTCATGCTGAAGCGCATGCTGCCTGTTTTCTGTGTTTGGCACCAGACATCAGTCCACTCAACAGTTAACCATTAACTGGTTTGTTCAAAGCCGACAGGCTGTCTCTCTGATGTTCACTGGGTTTATTTTTGAAGTTTCTCCTCCAGCTTGAAAAACATAAACTTAGATTGGTTATGCTATTTTTCATATCTGATACGATTTCTATAAATCATAACTCAAATAGAAATGTGATGTGTTGATAACTGGGGCCAGAAGTAACCACTGTCCTTTACTCCAAATTATACTTATTTCTAGCACATTATATTTATAGTAATGACAAATCTCTCTCGGCAGCCATAAACAAACAACTCACTGTAGCTCTCAATGAAGCTCTCCTACCCGATCCCATCAAACACACTCCCATCACCATCAGTGACTCACACATTTTAAAGGAAAGCCTTCACATCTGTCCTGTTAACGTGGCAGCTGTAGTGCAGTGTGTTGGTCAGATATGCAGCTTTATGGCTCCTAATGAGTTTACTGCTAATTAAATGATGCTGTTATGACAGTAAAGATAAGATTACTTGCTAAAGTTTACTGCTGCTAGAAAGCACTTTTGTCATTGTGATCTGTGAAACTCAAATATATGTAGAGACAATATATTAACTTTATATATGTTTATACCCCACAGCCCTGCTAAACAAAAGTACACCTACCTTACATTGCTGGGACAAATCGAGTGACAGTACGATGAAGCCAGTAGTCTCCCATTAAGTGATGTCTTTAGATGAAAACGGACAACACATCTTCTGCTGTTCTCGTCACCAGGTCTTCTTGTTGGGCTGTGACTTACGTTCTGTGTCTATACATGGTCAGCATTGGGTTTGTAGTTTCTGTTTCCCGACTGAAGGGAGCCCACCCAGATGCAGTGATTCAGGCTGTGTCTTTGGTGTGTATAATTACAAGAGAAACAAAGTCTAGCCAAGGAGTGGCACACATGGTGTGGCTTATTTTGTGTGACTCTGCGCTCGGATTAGTTGGGACTTGATCTATTTTCAGAAACAAGCTCTGTTTACCTTCAACATGACATGCGTACAGTTCACATGTCTGAACATGTACAGAAACACAAATATGCACATTCACACACATTCGTACTGGGCAGCGTATAGTAATCAGACTAGTATTTACTGCGCACTATGATTGTGTTTATCTTAACTTTTCTGTCATGACAACCACTACAACTATGAGTCACAGCTTCTGCTGTGTGTGTGAGAGAGGTTTTATTCTGCTTCTGTATTGTTATATTTGCTTCAGACCGCTGTAACCACACCGAGGTTAACTTAAGTCTATTCAGGAAGGAAATATATTTAAATTTTTTATTTTGCAAACCCTTTAAACCCCTGTCCTCATTGAAATTGGAGTGAATGTATGTTGAATTTTGATGGACCAAATCCGCAACAATCTGTTCCTCCTGGTTCGACACTATTGGAATGTGTTTCCTTAAGTCTACATGTCAGTGGAAGAAGGATATCGCAGCAGAGGCTGACTGTACAGTGAGGTGTGGAGTGGATCAAGAGACATGGTGCACATCAACCACATATGTAAACAACTGGTACATGGACCTTGAGTTTGGATTATTTTGTAAAACAACTCCTTTCAATGTGAACAATGACTTTTCATACCTAACTTTAACCCAACACGAATGAGAAGTTGTAAAAGAGATTCTGATGAATTTATAACAGCCACTGAACTTGCATGTCAGATCCATCTCCTATGAAAACGGAGCAAACTTTGTGACACAGTAGGAAGCTCTGGAAAAACATGAAGAAGATCTCCAGAGAGGAGTCGGACTTCTACCTTGTAGCCATGACTTCTGTTGCCTTGCACGGCAGCTTTGTTTTGTGCGATCACATATCACACGAAAAATCCATCATTACAGGCTTCAAGTAATGCGTTAAGCCAGATCACGGACCAATCAGCGTCCTCTGAGGAGCTGCTGGCAGCTATGGGCGGGGCTTAGGCGTGTGAGAAACGACACAGAAAAGCGGCTCCTGAAGAGGTTAGCGTAGATGCTGCAATAGCATCAGGATATTCATTCTCTACTCGGGTAGACGCTACTCCACTATATTTTTACAAAGCAAATAGTTGTTTGCTACATAATTGCTCTGAATGTTGAAAATACCGTATGTTGTGTAATCTTTAATTTCAGATTAACTACATCATAGCAGAAAACTTGAACGTGACCTTTCATATTTTTCTCTTGATTTTGGTTGTGCAGCCACACATCTGGTACACAGCTGCTTCTTTTCACCCAACAGTGTGGTGCTACAGCGGGAGGGTGTCATGCGTGCAGAATGAAGTGTGTCACTCCCAGCATGCCTGTGAATGAGTAAAAACACAGTGAACCTTTTCCATCCTGCTGCTTCTGGCTGGTCACATGACTCGTGGATGAGGATAGAAATAATAACCCAAATAAAGATGTATGTATGTATGGTGTGTTTGTGTGTGGATGGGTCACAAACACTAAGTGATGATTCATTCTTACCTCTCGTGCCAGCTTTATTTACCACAGTGGCAACAAACCATGGCAACAAACTACCAGTCACGCTGTGGGGAAGCCCTAAATGTTCACTGCTTTATGGAATATGTGCCACTTTTAGCTGTTGATCTTCTTGTTGTGCATACATTTAGCTTTGGTACATTTGTTGTTTACAAGCTTGAACAGAGTTTGAGATATATTCAACAGTATCATCACACGGTGTCTTCAAGAAACTTTGGTTAGTTTCTTCCTTTGATCAAGTTTTCAAGTTGCTGTTTATTTTCTTGTATTCGCATTATTACAATAAAATAATAAAAGATATGCAACATACCTACCGTTTTTACTACTGCAGTGGGCTCGCCATCACATACTGCCACAGTGATTTCAGGTAAATCCCTGACTCATCGCACACACATACACTCAGGAGAAGGTGGTCTCAGGTAGAAGTGGACACAATAGAGTGTTTGTTCTGCCCTGCAGTTTGATTGGGAGGTGCGCTGTGCTGGGGGAGAAGAGATCAGGAAGGAGAGAAGAAAAAAGGAAGTTTGGAAACAAGGGGGGTGGGCAGCTCCAGTGCAGTTGGAGTTGAGGTGTGTGGAGGAAAATGTTGGGGTACTTCCTGGAAAACACAATCTGAACAAATGAACAGGAGCCTGGAATGTCCCTCTGCTTTTTGTTTCTAATTTTTACATTTTTCTACCTCGGTTATCCTCATCTCTCTCTGACCTTTGGGTCCCCCATTGTTAATCAGAATTGAACAACCCAAGGAACAATAACACCATTATTATGCTGACTGGACGTTTGGAGGGGGACGAGAGGACAGGTACAGAGGGAGAGGAGGAGCAGACAGGAGGCACACAGAGGGGAGGGGAGGAAGGAGAGGGATGGGTACAGAGGGAGGCAAGGAAAGTAGGGACATTTAAGGGAAATGCAGTCAAGGAGTAGATGGGGTTGTAGAGGGAGGGAGCAGATGTGAGGAGATAGCTTAGAAGGATGATAAGGTCACTGGATGAGTAGGTCTACACCGCTATCGTGTTTCTTGATAACAACGTAGAAATTCTGCAACTGTGGGACCAAACAGTGTAGGTGGTTCTGTACAACACTGGTTCCTTGTCATTCCTTGAGTTGTTCACTGGCCCTCTAATGTCTAAAGAAGAACATTAAAAATGCCTCCTCTCTAACTGATGTGGGGAGAGAAATGTTGGAAGGAGACAGTGGCAGGAAGGAAACCTGGCATGTAGAATGTTTTCTTTGATTCGATAGGAAACATTCATGTTCTTACAGTATCTCCAGTTGTTTCCTGACACATTGATGGAAAGTATCACTGTTACAGTCCTGAGTGTCCAATGCAGCGTAATGAACAGAAAACACTTAGTTACAGACACAGGCTCTAATATTATATTAAAGCACTTGACGGAGGGTTACATTTGCCCCCTTAGCACGGACACCTTATCTTTTTCCTTCAGCTATTACTGAAGACAAACAGACGAAAGTATTTATAAATCTAATAGCTCTCTACACAGGTGTGAATAACACAAGTAATTATGACTGATCTCCATTGAGCTGCATTGTGCATGCTAGCTCACTGTCACACTGTCATGGCTTACCACCAGGATACTTGGATATAATTAATGTCATTAGTAACACCTGTGCTTTTCCTACTGTGACAAGTCAAAATGTCTGCTGTGAAAAAGTTACAGTGTCCTGTTAGTTTTGTTGCTCCTGTCGTTAAAGTGAAATATTCCTCAATATAATCAGTCGGGTTGGGCTGGTGTTGATGTGTCTGTGTCAAGAGGTGTCACCTGGCCTCCAGCTTTTGTCTGCACTGTTGCTCTAACTTTGATGATGATGATGATGATGATGATGATGATGATGATGATGATGATGATGATGGCCGTGGTCTTATGTAAATAGTTGTTACTAGGAAGGGAAATGAGCTGAGCTGTTTTTAATGATAAGGGATGTGCATGGTAGGGTGACAGTTCATACAAAGAGAGGATTTTTCAAGACTATTTGCTCTTTTTTTTGTCATTGTAAGACATTCTGCCTTACAATGACAGGTACAGGACAGGTGGAACTAATGAGATTAGTTCTGGCTCTGTACCATCTAAAGTGTCCTAGTGAGCCACGACAGTTAGCCAGCATGCTCAGTCCCAGGACCCTGGAGCTGACACACCAGAATGGATTTATTCATGTAAATAATCAAACTTTTGTTGTCTAATCTATTACAAGTCTGCAATAAAAAAATAGGTATTAACTCTAAGTTGTGTGTGAAGCTGACAAACTTGAGAAGAGGATAAAAGGAGCAGAAATGGAGACACACACATACTGTACATGCACACGGGACAAACATGGCACTATATCCTAGTTTAAAAGTTTGTTCTTGCTTTGTGGAGAAATGCTAGACTTTAGACTATTGATCTAATCCGTGTCGTTTGTACTCTTCATTCTTTGCCAGGAAATGTGCAGCATGCCTCTGATACCGGTCATTTTACTGATGTTTGTTGTATGGCTAAAAAAAAAAGCCCAAATTAAATACAAGAACCTAGCCTCAACCTTTGCCATGTATTAATTTGGTATACGTATATTTGTCAACAACAACACAGATAACGTGAGTTCACTGTTGTATTAGTTATTCTTTTGATTTCATCACCCAAGTGTTGTTCTTTTCACCATTTTATGACATTTTATACCAAACAACTCGATTAATCAAGAAAATAATCAATGAAAACACTCGTTAGTTGCAGCTCTAAATAAGTGTATGTGCACTCATTTCTATGTGTGTGTGTGTGTGTCTGCAGGGAACAGGGGAATCTCTCTGACCTGTGTGTTGACCCCCTGCCGTGTGATTGGGGTGTGTGTGACACTGATGACCTTGGGAGCCATTGGAGCAGCCGTCTGGGCCGTAGGTCAGACCGCATGCTTTCACGCATACACATAGTCACACACATATGATGACCATAATAATCTGTTGTTTCAAATTCTGGTGATTACTGGTCAGTATTTGACATCATGTAACGGACGGTTTTTTTTTTATTACCCTTCTGTAGTCACGTATTGCACATACGATGAGGACACAGGGCTGTATGATGGTGAGTAAGAGAGGACAGGATTTCTGATAGGAAGCTGTCTGTCTGTCTGTCTGTCTGTCTGTCTGTCTGTCAAAACACAAACTTAACTGCAGTTAAAACACATATCATGATTTCTACAGTTTATGTATTTTGATACAGATCCAGTTTCAAACTAATTTATTTTTAAAATGTGTATCATCAAATGAAACTTTTTATAAACTATGAGAGCAGACTCAACAAGAGGTTTAATGGACAAACAAGCAAGAGAAAGTTCAGATTGTGGTCTCTTCTATGTCACATGTTGCTCAATAGGAGCAGAACTTAAGCAGACAACTATCTCTGGTCTCATATAAATTACACATATGATCATCACAGTGAGAAAAGGAAAATAAATATAAAGTAATCAGGAGTGTGGGCAATTGTACCAAGTGTGTTTAAACAGTAACCTCGTGTCATTCCCTGCAGTCCAGGTAAATTCTGCTGACCAACGTCTCAGAGTCTTTGACTCTGCCCAGAAGAGGTGGCGTCAGGTGTGCTCCTCCTCAGCCAATGAGCTGCTGGCTAGCATCAGCTGTGAAGAAGTGGGCTTCATCAGGTGAGATGTTATTAACCGGCATAGCTCCGTGTTTTCATGCAGCATAGTGAGACACAGGACTGAAGTGTGTGTGTCTGTTTCAGCGTGGTGAATTACTCCGTCTCGTCAGTGCCAGAGGCCAGTGGAGACGGCGGGGACTTCTTCTGTGTCCGACCGCAAGAGCTCAGCTATGGCAAGAAAATCAAAGACTCGTTGTTCCCATGGTAACAAACACCTGTCTCACAGCAGGCTAACCTTCTACCACGCTGTTTGGATGTTTCCTTTTTCTCTGTCAGGCTGTTGCTGACTCTGTCTGTCTTGGTTTCAGTGACTGTGAGAGCAGGGAGGTGCTCACACTGTTGTGTCAAGGTAAGATGTGAGCTCAGATCTGCACTCAGACATCCAGCGCTCATCTTTCACAATATGCTGGGATTATCATCCTGCAATACACCTTTGATAGAAGTGCTTCTTACTGTCTGATATTTTATTCAGCCTCTCTGTCGTTGTTCTCTCCTTCTTTCTGCCTAGCACACGCTCACTTACTTTGCTTTTTTTTTTGTCCCGTCTTTGATATTAAATGTTTAATTCTCTCACCTGCAGTTTACCCAGACAGTAAAGGCTCTCCTCTCTCTCCTCGGCAGACTGTGGCAGGCGTAGTTTTGCAGCAGACCGTATAGTCGGCGGTGTGGATGCCAGGCAGGGTAGTTGGCCTTGGCAGGTCAGATTGGAGTACGACGGAGTTCATCAGTGTGGAGGAACCATCATCTCAAACCGCTGGATCGTCTCAGCAGCTCACTGCTTCAGAGAGTCAGTAATCCAGCCTGATTTCATACAGGAATCATATTTCATTTTAAAGCACATTGTGGACAAATTCAATATATATATTGTTGTATTTCATTCTAGACGATATCGCTCTGTGAATCGCTGGCGTGTGCAGCTGGGCTCCATCTATAGTAAACCAATGAACGCCAACGTGGTGGAGGTGAACACCATTGTTTACCACAGCAGCTACCTGCCCTTTGTAGATGCTAGCATTGATGACAACAGCAGGGACATCGCTGTGCTGGCCCTCACCCAGCCCCTCACTTTCAACGGTAGGCCACACTGAGGCCTACACACCTGTTCATGAGCCACACTCATCGACACACACCTGAACATTTGATTGCATGACGACAACGATTAGAGATGAGCAAGAATGACAAAGACCCGGAGAGAACCAGATCGACACAGAGAGTCAGTCATTACAGTCATTTGCCTGCTTTATGTCTCCTGTTTCCCAGATTGGAGTCAGCAGAACAAAAGTTCTTTTATCCAACATAGTTATAGCAGCACTGAGCAGTAACCACTGGTTCCTCTCTTGTCTGAAGCTCTCTTTGTAATTAAATATCACTTTGATAGGGAGAAACGTACAGTACACGCATACAAGACTCACCTTTCCGTGTGTGTGTGTGTGAGACTTGCAGTGGCATTATAGGTCTGAGAGAGACAGAGGCTAGCTTTGTGTTACAGTGCATGTCACAGCTCTGCACATTTTAAACAGTCCAGTAAGTTAAGCTTAAGTCAACATACTTAATGGGTTTTGAGGAAATGACAAATAACTAAATGCAAATATACTATATTAACATTATCTGTGCTAACGAATAACATGGAGAAAATGATGAAGACCCATGCTGAGATATGGACGTACAGTAGAGGAACAAGTCAGTGGCTCAAGTTTATGAAATGTAAATGATTTACAGCCCAATTGGAAAACCCGTTTTTAGATAATTGTCATTGATGTTGATTAATAACACGACCTACCTTGAAGAAGAAGAAACTTGAAGTAGAAACGGTTGAAGCAATGTTTAACTAGGTCACCTCTGACATCTAGTGTTAGGCTTTCATAATTACAACCACAACATGACAAGTAAAGGATACTCTTAAGTTAAATGGCTCTCTGTACAGTGCACTGTTTCAGTGCTGTTGATACACTAATAGAAAAAACATGTGGTGCTTTATAAAGCAAAGATGTCTCATATTATATTATATATTAAGACAGAAGCTGACAAAAAAAATTCAAAAATCAACATAACTGAGATCAACATTTTCAGATCATTAATACGGTATATGGTAAGAACGATGGTTCTTGCCCATTAATTTAAAATATTTCACCACTTCTTGTCTCCTGACACATGTTGCAGTGGTTTGGATTATTGTGCGTGTGTGTTTGATGGTGTTATTACATGTGTTTCACTTACATCTTAATACATATGTTTGTGCGTAGAATACATCCAGCCTAGTTGCCTGCCAGCCTACGGTCAGAGACTGATAGACGGACAGATGGGAACAGTAACCGGTTGGGGAAATGTAGGTTACTACGGTGAGTCGTCTGCGTTTCACTACAGCTGTACTGTAATACACTGCAGAACATCTGACGTTGGATGACATTATTTGCAATGCTTGTATCAACATGCTCAACATGTGCTATCATAGCAAACAGCACCAGTGTACGCTTTAATCTACATAAATACGATAAGGTGAGAGTAGAGTAATAAAGTCTTGATGACTTTAATTTTTACAAGGACCCATAGCAATTCATACTTCTTTTTAGATACCCCCCCTCCAAAGTATTGTTGTTTTTCATTTTCTTTTGCTTTCTCACATGCAGGTATTCTAGCAGATATTCTCCAGGAAGTGAACGTCCCCATCATCAGTGACGCTGTCTGCAACGCTCCTGACTACTATGACAATCAGATCACCACCAGTATGTTCTGTGCTGGTTATGAGAAAGGAGGCACTGACGCCTGTCAGGTCAGAGTGTGACTGTGTTTTTGCATGCTGGTGCATAAAGGCTTTGGGGTGTCTAATTAAGGGGGCTACATGCTTCAATATGTCCTCATATGCGAATACCTGGTTGTTCAATTATCTTACTTGTGTGTGTGAGGTGCTAAAATCCTCTGTGGTTTCAGGGAGACAGCGGCGGGCCTTTTGTGGCAGAGGACTGCCTGTCTAAGACCAGGCGGTATCGTCTGCTGGGCGTGGTGAGCTGGGGAATAGGCTGTGCCATGGCCAAGAAACCTGGCGTCTACACCAGAATATCCCGATTTCTGCCCTGGATATCTACGGCCATGAGGGTGAGAACCTGGACTTTATTGTATGTCTTTATTATGACACTGTTTGTATTCAATTGTGTTGTCACAACGCTTCAATGCACAACCAAGGAAGTAGGGATAGCTGAGCCTCCACCACCAAGTGAATCGACTGCCACCAACTACAGAAACACAACAGTAACTGCCATTCAAGTTATCTATAAATCACTGAACAAGGACGTTTTTTTTCACACACACAAAACATGTAATCCTTAATCCAAATGAAGGAAACAAAATGTCTTAATGAAGTGGTGTGCCACCACCAAATACACACACGTTTACGTTACATGCATGCTTCAAGATTGGTGTTGAAGTTTTAGTCATCTACATCTTTAAATGTCTTCTCGTGACATTACAGATGTGCGTAACAATTCCTGCTCTCATCTCTCCCCTCCAGAACTATCACAACTCACCGGGCCTTCACAAAATGGCGCGGACATGAGATTCCTGCTCCCATGTTTCCACTTTTCCTACTCTTGGATGACAACATTAAAAGACCTGGAAGACGTCAACAGGGGGCAGTTGGACGGAGGGATGAAAGTCTGTCACGTTTCCAGATTCTCCTTCTTACCTAAAGCTTTTTTTATATTTAGGATTAACTTCTTCCTGAACTTTCCCACATTGTTAAATGCCCACCAAGACCATGCTCCTTAATAGATACCCGGTATCTAAAACACACAGACAGAGCTCTTAAAGAAACATGACGTTTTGAACAGATCAGCAAAGAGTTATTGAAGTTGACTAACATTGTTCTCATGAAGTAAAATATTGATAAAGTGCAAAAGAGAGATAATATAAAATTCCCTATACTGGATTTAAGATGCCAGTTTTGTAAAATATAATGAGATGAAGTCAAGTTAGAAATAACCACTATAACTTGTGAGCTAAACAGCAATATGTTGAATTGAGACTTACAAAGTCTCAGGTTCATCTTGAGAATTGTTGATGAAATTACAGGAATTCATACAATAAGACACTTAATTCCTTTAGAAGTTTTATCTTGTTCCACATGAGTCACTTTCTCCAGTGCTAGACGTCCTGCCGCCAGCGTGCACAGCAAGCTACAATGAGTGCAGACAGCACTGTTGATTTGTAATGAAGATCAGTCAAGATCTTGTACTTTTACATTGTGCAACACTCAGATGCAGACACACACACACATGCACACACGCACACACACACACAGTAGATCTAAAATGTCAGTAATTTATGAGTAATGCTAATGAGTAGCTAAAACACTTCCTGATGAGCTTTATTTTGTAAAATCACAGCACACAAACTTTTCACGTCGTAAGAATCTAATTTTATAAGTAACTTTTACTCGTGGGATCTTTTTATATACTTTTGTATGAAAAATAATTATTCATTCAAGGTCCGTCTTTATCAAATCCCCACATGAACTGGTGAAGATGATGCTTGTATTGAAATCAGTATTTTTGTTATCGCCTTGTAAATATTAGTCAATGTCTTGTTTGTGTAGATGTTTATTTGAGACATCTGACAGATGTCTTCATGATCCACAGATCTTAAAGCCAAGAGTGCAATAACAATCTAAATCATGTTCTCAGAAAACATTTCTTTTACCCCACCACTTATTGATTACCAGATTTTAAATGCTGATGATGTCCCATCATATTAACTGTGTATACTCATGATCTTCCATGACCAATGTATAGTATTATATACTAAAACTCCCTCTCTGCTCCTAGAGTCATATTCAGCATAAACCACAACAAAGCTTGTTTTAGATTAGATAGATTTGATTACTTGTATTGTTCAGATTCCAGTGGCATCTGGACACAAATTCTTGCTAGAGTTTATTTTAATAGACATCAAAAGAAGAGACAGACCACTAGACTGTAAATAGGAAGTGTTTTGACCCAATCTGTGGTCAACATGACAGACGTTAAGGTAAGCCTAGGCACCAAAATAGTAGCACAAACACAAAATATACAACCGTATACAAAATACAACCGTCAAGATACATTATCAAAAATATAATGCATCATTTCACTACTGTAGTCACTAAATCTGTATCCTGCATCTGGCCATAAGAAAGGATCGGATGGGAACACAAGTATAAAATCCTTTCTGCCACTGATTTTTAGCTCTCGACTAAATTTGTTTTGCATCCATAAAATTGCAAACTATTCACCACCAGTTCGCCCTCTGAAATAAAGTTAATGCATGTACATTCATGACATTTATGATGTGTGCAAGATAAATAAATGTGCTCAACGTAAATTGTTGCATTGGCTATTGTATTGAAATGATAACAACTTACCCACAGACATTGTGTAATGATATCACAGTTTATTTATAAATCTTTAATAGTAACTGTAAAGACTGCAGTAAAAAAGAATCATACTGGAATAAACAGTATCCTACACACAACAGGAAGAAGAAAGAAAGAAAAGAAATTTGAGCATTGGTGCTCAGTATGACTGTACAAAGTAGAAAAAACAAAAACCCTTGCTGAGACATTCATACAAACACAAAGTACAACAAAAAAGATGCTCGAAGGTCTCTATTCAACCCTCCTGAGAGACTGAGCTTTGAACCACATGGCAGACAGCATAGGATTCATAATGATGATGATGATGATGATGAAACTTCCCTCAAAGGAGTGAAAGGTTTCCGTCAAACTCAGCTGGATTCAGCCAGCGAAATGTAGATCACAGAGTCGTCATTCTCTCCAGCTTTGGCGCTGAGGAGGAAATTTAGCTGTTAGTGACTTTTTTACTAAAGTGCAGCCTGTGAATGCCCTGATGGTGACATACTGATAGCAGCAAATGCTTCTGCTAAGCATTATTATTTATCCATAAACTCTTTTTATTAATGCACAGAATATCAGTTGGGCTGTAGCTTCTACAGAGGTCATATGCTCTGTAATATGTCCTCTGGGAATTAGTGGGTTTTAATGACCTGATGGCAAGTTTAGATTATACACATGTTACACATGTCGGTTCTTTAATGTGGATTGTGATATTTCTAGATGAGATATTTGCATATAAAGTCAATGCAAAAAAGTGAGGGATATGAATTTGTGCTCATCTGGGATGCTAATTGGGACAAATCATTAAAACTTTGAGAAGAAAATGTGCGCTAATCCCAAATGATTTTACTTGTTTTACATTTCTTTGGGCAGTTAGGTTGTAGGTCCCAGTTTTCAACAATGGGAATTTTCCATTTTTCTCTGTGAAGTTCAAAGGGTCTGTGAGTAATGTGATCAGGTCAATGTTTGGACAGTTAACCTACCAGGAGTTGTCTACGTGATGTTTAGGACTTGGCTTTCTGGGTTTAATGGACACTGTCGAGTAGGAAACCTCATCTTCATAGGATGCGGGAGCCTGAGTGGAGAGCAGACGAGTCACAACAAAACTCAGATCAAGTTTTCTGCTAAATGATCCCATTACTTCTCTTTATTTTTGGGAAGTTCAGTTAATAAGTTTCAGTTCGAAATACATTTTCAGATTATTGAAACACCACAAAAAAACAGATATCTCAATTCTTTAAATATTTGTCGGGACTCTTGCTAAAGCACAGAACATTTTTAATACCCCCCCTTGAAAGGTCTCCTTTGTCTGTGCTACTAGTTGTGAGTTTAAGAGGGAACTTAAAATCCAGTTTAACAGATTCATTTAATGGCTTATATTACATTTTTTTTTGTTCAACCTTTATTAAACCAGGCGAGTCATTAAGAAAAATTCGGATTTACATATTTATAATAGCGGCCTGGTAAATATATTAGATGTACTCACTTTTTTCTTTGCATGGCTCTTCTGTTTTAGCCTACCAAGAAAAAAATAAAAATAAAAATCATTGATATTACTCCACATCCTTAATTGTTTCTCAATCTTTAATGTGACATTTTAGGGAAGTTGTTCTGAAAGGATGCGAATTCCAGCAGCTTGCTACTTCTATAAACTGCTGCTCAGTACAAACAGATTGACCATCCCATGTTTTTCACTGCGTTAGATATAAACTGTAGAAAATTACAAGTGTATTGAAAACAAATAGCTTTTAAGTATTTTTTTAATCTGAGACAGTAGCTCATGATCATATGTCTTTTTGCATATACAGTCACAAATTATATCAAATTCTGCATCTCATGTATGTCTTGAATAGACATTGAAAGATTTAACCCCTTACTAAAGATCATTAATATTCAGTATGTTAAAACATAAAGCACAAATGTAATAGATTAATATACCTGAGCCAACAAACTGAGTATGTGACTAAAAGCAGCAACAGACATGCAGCCATGACAACATTACATGTAGGTGAAACACATTAAAAAAAAAAAGAAGACTAACAATAAAAATGAAATGAGTCATTCAGTCACACTTAAACATTCAGTGACTCACCAGAGCCAAAGAAGAGATATCACAAAAACAGAGACTCCTATTCCAGCTAAGATTTTGAGGGACGGGCGACCTGTGGAGAAACACACTCTATGGTTAGATTACTGTTGGTGGTTTGGAAAACGAAGCACGAATGCAAAATTTCGATGAACAAAGCAGCCGTAGAAGATAAATATGATACTAACCACGGCCCTTTTTCTTCATGGTGAGCAGCACCTCGGTTGAGTTGTTTTCCCCCAGTCGGTTCCTGGCCTGGCAGAGGTAGAGTCCAGTGTGGGACGCCTCCACAGAGGGGAGAGACAGCACCTGTCCTGACCCCACCTGCAGCAGGGAGCTGAAACAGGAACCAGCACTGCTGTACCAGGTGTAGTTTTCTGCTGCAGGGTTAGCGGCACTGCTGCAGGTCAGATTCACACTGCTGCCCTCAACAACATGTGGCGGCTCCATTGAAATAGAAATGTTTTCTGGAGGGTCTGAAAAAAGCATAAAAAAACACTGTGCATTCTTAACAGTTTTATTCTAAAATGAGAGAGGAATCAAAATTGCTCTCACAATGCCAGAAACGAATATAATCTACGAGAGCAGTGGTTTTCCA
This sequence comes from Pholis gunnellus, assembly GCF_910591455.1. Lineage (NCBI taxonomy): Eukaryota > Metazoa > Chordata > Actinopteri > Perciformes > Pholidae > Pholis > Pholis gunnellus. Next base: position 10,805,826 of record NC_136534.1, on the reverse strand, counting down.
CCCTGGGGGATAAATGTGAGGGGTCACACAATGATTAAAGGAATTCAAATTATAACTCAAGGATTAAAAACAGAAAAATATACACAAATTATTTTTGTGATTTTCTTTGGAAATACTGGATATGTCCACCTCTAAAAGTCATTCAAATGAAACGATCTAATATGGAAACAAATCCCTGAACGTCACACCAAGGCCATAACCTGGGGGGAGTGGTCACACATGCTTCATTTTAAGGGGTCACAGGCCTGGAAGATCAGCAACCAATGAAATAGAGTGCACTCATTAGACTGTAATAATCATTAGATTATACTGTATGCACTTGTCATATATATCTCAGTCTTATAGACTAAATTGTAGCTGTCCCTCCTCTCCAGACACATTTCTAGTTCTCTAAATTAAACCATTTCCAGAGGTTCATCGTACTTTCCCTCCTTTCTCCATCACGTGACTGCCACACCCATACACACACCTGTTCCCACTTTCCCTAATCAGCTCTGCCTGGCCGTTCCGGCTCACCTGCATCTCATTCCCTCGTCAGCCACACTGCACACATATCCTTTGAACTGTTGTCAGTTCATCAGAGCGCTGTGCCTGTTGTGTGCCCTGTTGTGTGCCCTGTTGTGTGCCCTGTTGTGTGCCGTGACAAAAAGTCAAGAATGTTTTTGGGAGATTATCTCCAACTTGATATGAGTATTTCATGAAATATATGTATTTTAAATCTGGTACATCTCTTTAAATTCTTTCCCCTTATAAGGTGATAGTCAGATCGATGGAGTATGTTCTACTGTATAAAGATAAATCAGTATGAATATCTCATCCGCACTCCTCTCTCCCTGAGCCTTTCACACACCCTGACAACAGACAGACAGACCAGAGCTTTCATTTGATTTAACTGACTGTTGTATTGTACTTCTCCTGTCAAAGGTGATTTTCTTTTTTTACACCTCTGGAACGCAGCATGAGAACTAACTTGTGTGTTTAAATGGCAAGCGTCTATCCACAACAACACGGGTTTCTGTAACAAATTCAAACGCGTACATTTGAAACCAGACACCTCAAAACACTTACACTGGACGTCAAGATGAACCTCAGTCGAGTTAATCAGGTCGATGCCCCTCCGGCTGATATTATTCCAGGCCTGACAGTAGTACAGTCCACTGTGGGCGGGCTGGAGGTCAGAGATGGTGTGATTCTGCCCTGAACTGATAAAGTGTCCATCTTTATACAGGCTGTATCCACTTTGTGTCACAGGTGGGTTGGCATCGCTGCTACAGGTGAGAGCCACCCAACTTCCTTTGGCGGCTGATGGACTCATTGACAACGTGATATTACTTGGAGCATCTGATAGACAGGACATTAACAGAGTTAATAAATAAACCAGTGAATCACAATGAAAAATGGGGATGTGAGTATGTCGCTGCATGGAGCAAAGATATTTCTAGTCATTTCTTCTTTCTAGTTGGAGGTTAGTTGTTAGGAGGTGCCAAAAGCACATTTGTTTTTCCTGTCATCTTTCATCTACACCAGACAGCCAAATCATCAAAGCATTTAGCCTGATTTTTAGACTTCGACACAGGATCATTGCATAACAACGTGAGCTTTGAAATGTTTGGTTCAAGTGTTATTCATGTACTTACATTGAACATTCAGAGCCACGGAGGCAGATCTGGCCGTCTCTTGTCCCAGGGCGGCACAGTAGTACCTCCCAGCATGCTCTCTCTCTGCCTGGAAGACTGGATTTGGTACAGTTTGTCCATCTCTGAACCAGACAATGTTTATAGGTGCAAGGCAACCTGACACGCAGGTCAGGCTGACATTGCCTCCCTCTGTCACAGTGCTCGGCTGTACAGCGGAGGTCAACTCTGAATCGGAAACAGAAGCAGAAATTGATTAATTTCACTAAAAGAAACATAATTCTCGAGGAGGTCTCCTCTTTCCGTTATTGAGTTATTACCTCTTACGGACAAATGAGCAGATGTTTGACTTCTCCATTTGTTGAGTGTTGTCACAAAACTGAAAAAGTAGTCTCCTTCATCAGTGTGTTGAACGTCATTTACCGTCAGACTACAGTCACCTCGGTAGTTGCCCACATACGTAAAGTGGTTTGGAGGTGAAGCGAGTTCTGAAAGGAGAAACTTCTTCCACTCGCCAGCTACATACTGGGCTTTAGACCAGCTGACTGCAGTGACAATATGACCCCACGGATAGTCATACTCGCATTTAATAACTACTGATGTCCCTTTCAAAGCACACTGATCTTCGTTGGTCACCCTCCAGTCTCCACTCAAGACTCCTTTAAACAAAAATTTAAAAAAAGACAGTCAGTTAAATTTAGCCGTAGCTATATTTCCCCACAGGATTTGGTAATCCATAAAATACTTAAATTAGCTGATATGAAGCGTATTCATTTGTTTTAAAAGTTCAAAGCAGCAGTTGCATTATCATTTCATTGCAGTTACCACCTTTCCAATACATTCATTTAAAAATAAATGTTTCCTTACCTGGTACTGTCACCAGAATAATCAGAATCAAACGCTCCATTGTTAACCTGCAACATCAGGACATACAGTCTGTACAGCAGAGAACTTAAGAACACATCTTTGCATATTAAAGTTAATAGTGAAAAGCAGAAGTAGGAGGGTGTCCCCTCCCTGGTTCCTCTCATACAGTCAGCACATTCTGATTGCTCATTATATAAAGTTAGAAAGCCTCACATAGTATGATCAGAGTCTGAACACAAAAACAGACACACAGGATGGGTGGAAACAAGACTGTGACAATAGATGCATTGGTTATACACCACGCCATTGAGAGACAACCAGTAACACGGTACAGTATTTGCTGAGTATCGAGCAGAGCACATGCAGCACCTGCATCTGCAGTCTCTGTCACCATGCGTCTCCAAATGTGCCTTAGTTTCTTTCAAATCTAGCAAACAGGAAACAGAGGTCATTGCAGTACAACAGAGCTTTCTCTGTGTGGCCGACATGTCAAAAACAGCTGGCCTCACATCGCCAACATGATCTATCCTTCTTGTCCACATGGTGGTGTTACTGGACCGTGCACCGACGTCGGCGATGCAATCCGCCGTAAACACATCTTTTAAACAGATGTAGTCTTCTTGATTTCATATCTTTACATGAGATGTTTTGATGTGGTGATCTATGATGACCTTCAGGTTATTATTATTTAATCATGCCTGACTAAGATATCTGTTTGATCAAAAACAGTAAATAAAAAATAGTTGGGAGCTGTCAGTGAAATGTGCAGATTTTATGCCATTGTTGTGAAATGTCCCCAAATATCCCCACTGCATCTCGACACCAGGAGAGGAAATGTCACAAAAAGAACGTGATAGTGACACATTTATTGCACAAGACATTTCCTCTGCACCAGTAGAGAGCAAGATTTCAGGAGGGAGAAAGTGAAAGCTTTAGTAACCGATAGGGATGTTGAGTGATTTTTCAGGAAGTTTGAAGTATTTTGTGTTTTTTCTTATTGTCAGGTTTAACCAGCAGGTTTGAAGCCCTGACGCCAGTATATCATTTCAAAATGGCCAAAATGTAGCGGAGAGCAGCAACTCCAGCTTAAGCTGATCAGTGTTTTTAGTGCAAACTGCCCCACATTTACAATTAGTGATGAAAGAGTTAACCACACAACAAATATGTAGAATGAATCTCATTGACTGAATTTACTCCAAAAGTGACACACTTTGTCTCTCTGCCCCTCCTCTGCAGACACTCTTCTAGTTCCACAAATCAAACCATTATCCTGTCCCGTCCGTCCACCAGATGTCCTGTATTTTCCCAACTGTTTCCTGTCACGTGACTGCCACACCCATCCGCACACCTGTTCCCACTTCCCTAATCAGCTCTGCCTGGCCTTCCCCGCTCACCTGTGTCTCATTCCCTCGTCAGCCACACTGCGCAAAACACATTTCACTCTCACTAGCAAAACAAACAGCAAAAGAAAGACAAAAGATAGAGATTTGTATTTTATTTTATTTTATTTTATTTGATACACAACTTAGCAACGTGCTGTGGCTTGACCACAGGATAAAAAGAGTGTGCATGCAGTTTTTGGTTGTTGTTAGCAATGCTTTTTTGGTCATTGCTCATTTTACATCTTCAAACCAAAACAGCTCAGATACAGATCACTGTAAGTCACTTTTACTGAAACGAAAGAAGCTATTGAGTTAACCTAAGTGTGGATGATTTAAAAGTCCGTGCGGCGCTTTCCACAAAGACTGACACATTCTTTACTTCTGTGAGAAAAAAAAAATAATTTTTAATGAAATTAAATGTAATCTTATTGCTGACTACACTCTCCTCATTCTAACCCTTTTCTTATTCAGTCGCTGTTCATTGATTGTGAGCTGCAGAGATTGCAACATACATTAAAGCTACAAGATTTGGTGGTTATATTTTTATTCAGTGTAACCAACCACAACATGTAATTTTGCATTGTTGCTGGCTCTGCTTACTCTACATAAGAATGGAGAGACTGATTTAATGGAAGCAAGTTATGTCAACTGAATAAATGTTGCAGCATCAGCATTAAAAATAAGCTTTTTAAAAACAATTTAGCACATTGTTGTGTGTCAAATATTGCATACTCTTTATAGATAGCATCATTCGTATCCGAGACAATCGTGTTTTATTAAAACGGTTATCACTTTTGCAAGATGAGAGGATGCAAAATATGCTGTTGCAACCACTCACACTGTAATCTACATTTATTTGTATTTCAGTGTCGGCTATCAACTAAAGAGCAGCAGTAGATTCAGCCTGTACTGTGGATATGGATGCAAGCAAAATGGCCAACAGGGTGTTATTTCAGGCAGCACACAGTTGTAAGATGCATAGAATAAAAAAAGGGAAAGACATGCAACACAGTTTAGGTGCTGGACTTGCAGTCGGCACCACACGTTGTCCTCGTAGTCTGGTGGAGAATCCATCACGACATGTCCGACCCAGAGCGGCTTAAGGCATCGTCAGAGTTCACGAGGAGTCGTTTCCTGTCCTACGATGTGAATGGAAGTAAAGCGATTGGTTCACATGAGGAAGACTGATTTGTTGTTCAGCTGAGGGAGAAGATGGGAAAGGACAGTTATTCGTGCATGCATGGTTTTGGTTGTTGTCTCTTTATATTTGGTACATTGTCAAGTTAAACAAGTAAACTCTGAATGTTAAACTTGTTTTTTATCCATTTGTGTGGCTTTTTTTTATTTATTTCAGGGGCACAACTCTGTCTTAATAATGTAAAAACATGCTGTGTCCAACTGTATGTGAGTTGATCATGGTACTGACACATGTATATAATCTATAAAGGGTTATAGGGACCATTTCAAGTAAAACATACACAAAACAGCACAAACACAGCTAGACATGAGTGTACCTCTGAGGTTTGTAAAGTGTCATACCTGAATTGTCTCCCGGTCAGTGGCGAGGCTGGTGCAGTAAAGTGTAAACAACTTTGGAGGAATCCTTCGGCTTTTTATCACCACCCAGTGGCAGGTTGTGGACCTGCACCTGGTCCACACTGAACCAACAGTAACAACAAACAGCAACCATGTGAGTATATCTGGACATCTGACTCTGATCATGAAAGCACGTCTTCATTTTGCTCCAGAACCATTACAATGTTTTTAGTGTCCAAAACTGGGATGAGAAATTTATTGTCCTCTCATAAATGGGAGGAAGGTGTTGGATATCACAGAGGAAAGAGAGGAAAGACAGAGGGAAGTGTAAGGAGGAGAAATAGAGAGAGGGCGATGACAGGAAGATGGAGAAGAAAGCAAGAGGACCAATGTGCTTGTAAAATATAATGCTGGACATGAAACAGTAGATTGTTGCTGTGGTCAACAGCTCTCGACAGATGGTGTAAATGAAAGAGGGAAAGTGAAATAGACAGAGAGAGAGAGAGATGTAGTCCAGAGGACGGAAATAGAGGAAGACGGTGTGTACCTGGACAACTTGGAGTAGTGGACAGCCATGTATTTGGTGGCGGGGCTTTGAGTTTCAACTTCTGTGATCGGTGGAGCATCCTTCAGAGGAACAATGGCAGGGTGGGCGCTGTCACTCAAGTCCTCTGGCTCCTCCTGCGCCCACAAACACACATACACACACACACACCAAAAGGTTAATATGATTTGTTTTATATTGTCATTCAATCAATCCTCAAGTCGTATACTGTAATTGAGTTGCGTACCGGTATGTCGGACATCTTGCCCTTTTTCACTGGAAAGGTTTGTTGGGTTGATTCATAGAACATGGTGTCAGCTGTCACTGACGGACGCTGGGGTCACACACACACACACACACACACACACACACACACACACACACACACACACCACACACACACACACACACACACACACACACACACACACACACACCAGACATACACACACCAGACATACACACATGCAGAGAGAGAGAGAGAGAGAGAGAGAGCATAAGACACAGTGTAAAACAGAGCATTGTTTTTAATTAACAGTCTTTAAGAGAGAAAAATGACAATGGTACATCATTGAAACTATCCTCTCTGAGGTTTTCCTTTTATAAGTACTACATGTTTTAAAGCTGTCAGCTACAAGTTAAACAACAACTGAAGATACCGAGTAAATGTAAGACAAGTTAAAAATAACAATAAGTACTGCACCTTGTTTGCTACGTCTCCTGACTCCGTGTCTACTCTGTGCATGTTCTTACTGTGAAGACATAGGGACAATATTATCAAACCATACACAGGTGATGACTAATACCACAAGCAATCCAAGTAAACCATGAAACTGGCTATTTAAAACAAAATATATATTAATGATGTGTAAGAGTACAGCAATGGCAGTGAGTAAATAGCAGTGTACTTCCTGTCACCTGATCATAATGGCCACTGTGAGAGTGATGAGTCCAGCAGACACTCCTACTGCTGACGCCAACGCAATGACCTTAAGACGACCTGCCGGCGGGAGGATGATAGAGGTTATCAACATGACCAGAAACAAGAAGTAATGAAAGTAGAAGTGCAATAGATATCAAAATAGAAGCAGCGAAAGTGCGGAACGGGCAGAGAGCTGTGCATCATCTTGCAGGCGTCTAGACTTGAGACTTGTGTTTCCAGCTCTGATTTCCAAACTCAACTCCACTTCTTCAGCTGTCTAGACTCAAATAGTAGTTTTCCACAACACCTCATCCCCCCTCCTCTCCCCTCATAGTGAGAGCGCTACACATGACTCACCATGACTCATATAGAAAAACAGTCCGAAACCGTGCATGAGACCATACACAACGAAGACTGGGGCCCGGACCTCATGCTGCGATATTGACAGGAAGGTTTCATCACTTTTTCGAAGACAGAAACCTTTCCAAACATCCGTCAGAGAAACAAACTGTTTCTGGGTCATTGTCTGAGATAATCAGAAACATAGATGTACTAAAAACGTGACAGGGGTGTTTCACTAAGCTCATCAGTGACACCTCATCTCTTCCATTACACTTCTAAAAGTGACAACGGCCTGCACAATGACTCAGAACATACATGACCAGGATGAGCCACTAAAAGCCTTCACAGTGTGAATGTAACTCTGACACCACAACACACTGAAAAGCACCACATTAAAACAATCCATTGTAACGTTTCTTTGTCAAAGGTTGTCATGATATGAAAGAGCTCACTGCTTGAAGCAATTCATTTGCTGGTGTACCCAATGTTATTTCCAAGAAAGAAATGCACAGAAAGTCTAGCCCTGCTAGTAGCTCTGTGAGGCTGTATATGGGACATATTTGGGCACATGTTGAGCTAAATGCTAACATCAGCATGCCAACATGCTCCCAACGACAATGCTAACATGCTGATGTTTAGCAGGTATAAACCAAAGTATTGGACCAACTAAAAGTTGAACCTGATGATGACTAAGGGATCACCAACATTATCTCATTTTCGTCATGTGTGTAGAAATGTTCATAGCAATCCATCCAATAGCTTTCAAGACAGTTCACTCAAAAACCATAAATGTGAACCTCACGGGGGCGCTAGAAGAAAAGTGAGTGGAGGCTTCATCTTCTGGAGAACATGAATGAGTTTACAAGATTTCAAGGAAATCCACCTGAGATTTGCAGAGATACTTCACTTTAGAGCTGTACTAACAAACACAAAATGCTTCCATTTTGCTTTGACAAAACACAGGCGGACAAGCTAAAGACAAAGAAGTGTTTGTGCATGAATCAATATGTACCTCTGACTCGCACAGTGAGGACAGGAGAGCTGTGGGCTCCGATTCGATTCCTGGCCTCGCAGTAGTACTGTCCGCTCTCTCGAGGGCCGACCTCCGAGAAGGTGAAGACAGGACCGGACTTGCTGCCCCACGCTGCATGGAGCACAGAAAGGGAGAAGATCCACTTACTGTTTCAGAAAGTGTTGGAGGATCCGAACCAACAGAGGCACACAGAGCACGACACCTTACGTGACTACGAACGTTGAGAGTTAGGTATTGATGATTTGGTAATGTTAACCTTGAGCGGAACCACATTTTTACGATGCTAACATTGTACAGAGCCCCCGTCCAGAGCTAAGCGGTGCCATGTGAAGTTGTCCACTGCCGGGTTGGCCTGACTGCTGCAGGTCAAGGTCAAAGGTCGGCCAGCATCCACCACACTGGAGGGACGAGCTAGAACTGATGTGTTCTTAGGAGGGTCTGGAGAGAGAGCAACAGAAACATAGATGCAGAGGGTTAGGGAAGGTGTTTGTCTCGTAAATGATGTTGTCCAAAGAGACAGAGAAGAGGTGGCTGGAAAGACATACGTTGAGAGGGAGAGAACCTTCATAACTTTGAGTAATTGAAGTGTAGAGGAGAGGAGACGTATCAGAGCATCTGACACATTCTTTCCAACACTGTCACTGAGCAGCATGTCCACCGATGAATGTTTATAACAAACAGACAAACCTAGCCCTGATTAAAGGAAGATCTCAATCCAGAAAACTCTCAAACATGTCACACACACACACACACACACACACACACACACACACACACACAAACCCCTACTTACAAAGTATAGTGAGTGTAGCAACAGGGGAGTTGTGGTATCCGAACTGGTTCCACGCTTTGCAGTAGTACTGACCAGCATGGTGAGCACGCACTGAGGAGAACGTCAGGTTCTGGAAGGTTCCTTTAACCAACACCTGGTCACCTAGGATACGATACCAAGCATACCTGCAGGAGGGAGGATGTTGAAGATGATGATGATGATGATGATGATGATGATGATGATGATGATGATGATGATGAAAATGATTATAGGACTGGACAATTTGCAAAAATAATACTTGGAACTTCCTATCCGTTCCTTATATAATATAACATTGGATTTTGCATAGGTGAGTATTTATTCATATTTTAAAGGGTTTTGTACATATAGTCCTTATTTACAACAACTTGAGGAAAAGTGAAAGTCAAAATCATGATAATGACGATGACAAAAACAGCATCACCATCATGTATTAGTTGGTATAAATGAATAAACCTGGAGGAGAAGTATTCGTCATACCTGCTGGCAGGTGGGTGGGCGTGGCTGACACAGCTCATGTTCACATAGGAGCCTTCTCTGATGTCAGCTGGAGGACTCAGCAGCACACGCGTGTTCTTTGGAGAGTCTAAACAGGCAGAGAGAAAAACAGGAGCATCTTTACTGTCATGATCATGTTTTTATTCGACACCAATGGTCCCTTTACGTGACAGCAGCTTCTCAGAGAAGAATGTCAAATGAAATGTTTTAGTTTTAGGTATGAAGGAAAGTAGTCATATAAGCAGGACCAGAGTTCACAGTATAATCAATCATCAATTAACAGCCAGTGAATGTTTGACATTTCTGCTTGAAAGACTGACTACAACATTATTGCATGTTAAAATGTCTGTCAACTGACTAATCAATTGATTGATGAATCATTTCAGCTCTACTGCATTTTGATGAATATTCTTAAAAGTAAAATTATAAAAATTCAGCACTTTGAGTTTGTTTCACTTCCTACTGAATCCATATGATGTCACGCGACAGTTTGAAGTGGGTCAAAGACGCCGTGCCTGTGACTACAATGACAACACCCAACAAACTTACACGTGACATTGAGTAGAAGTGGTTTGGAGCGGTCGGTTCCCAGTGAGTTGCGTGCTACACAGAAGTACTCTCCTCTGTCCGTGTATCTGAGGTGGGACAGGCGGAGCTGAGGCCTAAAACTGTCTGGGATGCTGCCACTCTCCATGTCTGGAGAGCAGATAGAGACATAGGTGCAGATTAGTGCAGCAATTCGCATTGGGAGCATGATCTTGAGACTATGAAAGATATATATATATATATATATATCTTTTCTTCAAAGGTCCTGCAATCCAACAGGAAAGCTTCCAAAACATCAGCTCTTCATTAGTGTCCAAGAAAGACTTGATCCTACTCTGCTTTAACAACTCATTTAAGGACCTTCACTTGTCCAAGTGCAGGGCAAATTTGACACTACAGCATGTGTCGCTGCCATCAACCTGTTAGCTCAGTGAATTCGTACACTGTCCTGTCATTGTATGCTGTGTATTGGTGAACACGCACTGTCTTGTACCTTTGAACCATGCAAAGCTCTCTACAGGCGGAGCTGCGTCACTACTGCACGTAAGAGTGACCGACCCCCCCTCTGAAACCTCCCCCACGGGGAAGACCGCTATGGAGGTGAAGCTGGGACCGTCTGGACAGGAGGAGAGTAAAAAAAAGGAGGCAGAGAAAGGAGGGATGTATGAGGAAGAAACAAGGACAAAGAGGACAGAAAAAAATTGGAGGGTGGAGATGAGATAATGCAAAATGTAAGTGCAGTTCACATTATATCAAACGCATTTCAGTAATTTAACATCCATCAAGGCCAATAGCAGGTGTTTACAGTCTCGGATCATTTCTGCCACAGCAGAATTGTTCAAATACAAGTGTTGTATACTTGTGTATCTGAGTTGTGTCTCAAAATGCTTGTGTCCAACTGGTTTGCGGTGCAGCCTCTGAAAGCACGTCTCGATATGAGCAGGTATTGTGAAAACTGTCTGTTTTAGTTGGCTTGATTGAGATTACTCACGTCCCAGAGCCAGCGAGAGGGATGGCGACTGTACGTTCTGTGGTGGGATTGGTCGACAGGCGTACGCTCCAGCATGCTGCTGGTCAAAGCGGTTGATGATCATCCATTTCTCGTAGGAGCCGAGGTTCAGTCCGTTCCTGTGAGCAGAGCATCATATCTACACTGTGCATGTGATCCACTCTCTGGTCGACCAATAAAACAATGACAACACACCTGTACAGTGCAAGGCTCCTCCCTGGAGCAGCACATCCTCTGGCCTGGCAGCCTACAAACACAGTCTCTCCGAAGCCAAACATGTTGGCGGGCCTTGCTGGATGCACCTGGACCTGGAGGTCTGAAATACAAACGGACATCGACACATGCACAGGGACAGGGGCTGGATGAGTCCAGTGCAGCTTTTGTTTGTATGAACCTACCTGTTACATCCAGAGTGATGGTGTTCGGGGAGGTCCACCTCCCCAGTGGTTGGTCTGTCTCAAACCTGAAGTGGTACTGGCCTGCATCACTCAGCTTGACAACCCGAATCTGGACTGAACAGCTGGAGTAGCTGCCTCCGATGTAGCTGGAAGCCACGATTCGTGTGTCACACATTTGTGCATTATTTCACATTTACGAGATGTACAGCTCTTGATAAATCACTGTACGTTTCTCCTACCGGGTGCGTCCGCGGTACGACAGGCTGATCTCGTTGGGGTCAGTGTGGTGAGCAAACTCCCTGCGACCTTCTGCAGACACACGGAACCACATGACCCGCTTCACATTGTGACCTGTGAAGTTAAAGAAAACCACCAAAAAAAATTGAAGGGGAAATAAAAGTTGCGTTTTTGAGCTCACCTTAGTTGCTTGGAACTTGGACACATTTGGCATCCAGTTCATTTCATGGCTTTATTAATAATTATAGAAATAGACTTTTGGTCTTTAAAAAAAATGAAAAGACAAAATTGAATAGAGAGGTTTTGTACATGGATTTGATACCTGATGGGTAGTCATAACGGCAGGGCAGAGTGACGGTTGTTCCTGCCCACACACAGATCTCCCTCCTAGAAAAGGACACGCTCCACCTACTCTGAATACCTGCAGGACAATTTAACGGCACAAAAATGCAAAAACATTCACAAGTTCATGCACACATGCACAGTTGAAAGGAAGCAAATTAAAATGCACACACAATATGCACACCTCAATACTTCTGCAAAGCACAACGGGCTGATAGATGAAGAGCTTTTTCGTGTTTTTATGAAGGACTAGTTCACGGTTCCACACATATGAGCATGTACTGGCTGTCACATCCACAAAAAGACGCTTGCCATATAAAATAAGCTACTAAAGGGTTTAGGGAATACCCACTTGAAGACTGACAGAGGTGTAAATTTCAACCACCCACAAGTAGAGGTTTTCCTTCAATGTGGCTCCTAAGAGAGAGCCTTGTCAAACCGCAGCTCTGATCCGCTCAGAGAGTGACACGTACCATTTGAAGCAGAGGAAATGAGCATTGATGTGCGGCTGTGGTGTCATCCTGTGCTGCTAACTGCCTGCCTGGCTGACTACCTTGCACAAAAGGCAATCAATACTTATAAATAACTTGAGCGTAAAGGCAAGGGCACCTGGCTGCAGGACCTTATGTGCATAATAGATCCTATAAGTCATTCATTTCTCATCTGTTGTCACTTATTTTAAAGCATGTGCGACACATTTATGATATATCTGGAATACGATACAAATATATGTCTATTATGAAGCATGCTAGTTCATCTCTCCTTCACTTAAATGATAAGAATATACTTATTAAAACGCTGTTAAGTTTTACACCTCATGATAAATAAAAAGAGAGTTGTACTTTCTGATGTGTTTTTATGTTTTTCTCTTACCTGGTAAAGCTGTAAGGATGGTGCCCAGAACTAACGCACCTGCCAACATCTCCGCTGACACGAACTCTGTAATGTCACCGGAGAAGGAGAAAAGCACAGGGAGGTGAGAAAAACAAGGAAAACCACCATCCAGCTGATTAAATGCGAAGCACTAACCCCCTTAAAGTATCTTCAGTCAGACAGAACAGATGCACACGACTCCAACAGTGATGGAGGTGAGCTCTTCGACCGAGGAGAGTTTCATGGCGATCAGAAGCGGGGGATTGGAGATGGGAGGAGGAGGGGAACGGGCAGAAGGACGAGCAAGAGGAAGTAACCTCAACTACCTTCCTTTATTCAATCCTTTAAACTTTTCAGTGATTCTATTTTTATTTATTCGTTCCACTTCTCCCTCTGAAAGAGTCTTTATAGGTCAGTGACTCTGGTTTCCTACTTTGTGTTATTGTGAAAGTGTAGCATCGTTGTGATCACGTCGCTTTCACAATTGTCTCTTCTGACTGAACGCCATTAATGACGCAGCGTCCCGTCATGCTCGTATTCATGTATCTGCACTCTGCTTTTCGTGTTTTGTATGCTAGGTGTTGAACTTCATGTAACATTTTATTTCATTTGTCAAATGTTGCAGTGTTATGTGAATATGCGGCTTTTACACGAAACAAATAATAACCCGTAGCTGTGACGTCATAATGAGGTTATTAGAAGTGTAGAACAGCACTGAAGGCCCAGGTATAAAATCCACGGCCCGCCACTGCAGTAGAAGTTATTAGATGTTGCCTACATCACAGTAGAAGTTATTAGATGTTGCCTACCGGGGTGAAACCACACCCTCCTCCACTCTTCCCTCCCTCTATATATGTAAAAAGATAACGCAGAATACGTCAATCACGAGCCTGTTGATTGAACAGCAGCACTGGATCTGGGTCTCTGTGAGATAGAAAAGCAGACATGTTTTGACGTAAATCTCCAGCCGGTTCAGAACAAAACAAACATGTCACATGAAATGTTCAATTATGTACGCTCGAGCTACGCTTTTGTGTGGTAAAAATACTTTATGATATTTCAGCGAAGGACAATGACTGAGGAAGCCAAAACTTCCTGGTTTTAAAACACATTGTGCGAGTCAGTGTCATAAATGTAGAGGGAGGCAGTTTGCCACAGAAATGTAATCCTGGTGTAAATATTGATTGCTTTTATGTTTAGGTTAGCTAAAGACAATGTTTCACTCTGCAGGAAGATAAAGTTATATTCTATTCTAAACTTCTATTCTACAATAGATATAAAAGGTTAAAGCCCGAAGCACAGTTTTTCAGCTAAACATTTACATCGTAATGCTGGAAATACTGTAAAACAACTCGATGCAACTCATTTTTACAACAGCTAAATTGTAATGTCTCATGTTAACAAACAACTGTAAAAACACAACTCACTGTCACTGGGACCGGGGTTCGAGGACTGTTCACCAATCTCTTTCTCTGCCAAAACAGAAAGACACTATTAGATGTGGATGACGTTAACAACAAACATGACGGAATTACAACTTGAGTTACAGGATTAATGTAGGAAACATTCTGTGATTTCTAAACTGGGATCTTGGGTTTGGGCATAAGATTACGTATTGCTTTATGGTTTATGTACAATGTGGGGGTTAAGTTTTCTTCAAGTCTATCTTTAAATGATAATCACATGTTCATATGTATATTAACACTGTCTTTGTTTTTTATGTTGGACAAACTGAAAGAGCCACAATCTGAACACAAAACTGCAAAGTGCCGGAACACATGCTAATTAAAACGTTCTTTTACAGGAGAGCGTTTGGTTTTCCTGCTCAACAGTTCTCCTCCTGTTCATACTGGTTGTGGTAGAAAAGCACAGGTGTACTTCATAAAATGTATTATAGCTGCATTCAACCTAGGGGAGGCCCTGGTATATTTTGCACGCTGGCTCACTGGAAAAGCTTACAGGCAGAGATGGGCAAAAATACATCAAAATGTATTTTGATACAAAATACAAAATACCCCCAAATAAATGATTACAATACAAAATACAAAATACTGGTGCCAGAAAATGTAACAAAATACATGTATTTTGTATTTAAAATATAGGAAATACTTTTTTCTGGATTTTCCGTTTTCTCACAATGTGATAGCAGAACATTCAGGTTTATATAATGTACACAAAGCTCTGGTGAACCCCACAAACAGGAAGAACAGTCACAGAATGTTAGTGTAACTAAGCAAAGCTATTGAAAGACAACAACTTGATTATGTATATATATATTTTTTTATTAATGGGACTTAACAGCCCATAAACTTTGGCTTTGTATCAACAAGAACATATTCATCACATATGACATACAAGCTCCCAATCTCCCTCTTCCTATAGCTAGCTACTCGACTGATAAGTTAACTTGCTAAACACTGGCTATGCACTAGCCTAGACCGCATGCTAGCGTCATTAGCATGTTGGCATCGATGGCTAGCTTGATATTATAACCATCACCATGTATATACAATAGGCTATGTAGCCAGACCCAGACATAAATTATACATCAAGCTAGTTGACATCTGTCACACTCAGATAAAATATTTACCTAGTTATGTCAGCATTACTGCAGCTCAGAGTCCAAATGCCTCTCTGCTGCAAGGTGCAGAGTGTGCTGTGATTGGTCAGTGGGCGGGCACGTGACTATGTGCCCGCGAAACATAATGCTTGCTAGCAGAGCTTTGGTTGTAGCAGACAGAGTTCAAGTGGAAATATTTGAAAGACATTTTACCTAGCTTTGTTTTTTTAATATGAAATGGCGGAAGGAGGAGAAACGGATTTAGTGGCGGAGTTACTAAGAACGCTTTTCTCAAGAAGGACATTTCTGAACAAACTGGACAGTAAGAAACGACCCCACAGCTAGCAGCCCTGACCAGCCAGGAAAAGGATTTGTATGCGGGCACATATTATGGCTGTGAATGTGTTTCATTTTAACTGAGCGTCAGTACTTTTGGAGAGACTCCAGTGGATCTACAACTCAACGACCACGTTCGCAGGAAAACAGCTCCACAACCGCGGCCCGCTCTTCGCCGGTCCACAGCCGAAGACGACCACCGAACTGCGTGGAAAACGGACAACCGACTGGCCGCTGAAGACGGACAACCGACCGGCAGCGGAAGACAACCGAACGTCGGTCGAAGACGGCGAACGAACAGCGGCGGACCACGGACAACCGACCGGCGGCAATCGAGAAGGACTTCTTACTGGAACTGATGTACTGGGATTAAACTCTTTGTCAACAAAGAAAGGAGGATAGACAGCATTTGGTAAGTGAACTTCGTTTGTTTACCTCTACTGTTCATTTGTCTATCGTGGTGTTTTTATGAATAATATTTGAATGGCTCGTGCTCGTGTGGTGGAATGCGTGGATCCGCTGCAGGTCTGCTGGATTGATTTGTTGCTTTGTTGTCATATGAATATATGCGACTGCTCTTGTGAGTTTGTCATTGTGTTACATTGATTTGGTCTGTATTGTCCGTTAACAGACTCAGCAGCTGGACTTTGTTGAGTTTACACTGGTTTCCCAGCAACCTTGCGGTGGCGATAAAACTTAAGGACCTCTCTGTAAATCTTTTTCTCAAATTTAGAATTCCTTTAAAGCAATATTCAAAAAAAGAAGCTGTAAATAACACTAGCATACATATTGTTTTAGTCTAGTGTCCACCAAGAGATAAATACCTGGGTCTTTAAATGCTTAATGCTCCACTAGGTAGTATACAGTTAGCTTTTGCTTAAAACAGCTGCCTACTGTAACTAAAGATGCTGATAAGAGCGGTGAGGAGTCAAAATAGTTGTAGATCGTGAAAAAACAACCAAAAACCTTTGATATTACACATCATTATTTGACCCAATCTTGATATAAAATGTGAATGAAAGCAGCTGTAACTAATTATTCATCCTGATACATACAGAAATCTAGTGATACAAATGTATTGCAGTGTAAAAGCAAGTCAGTCTTCACTCCGACGTTGTCACAATACCGGAGCAAATTTTGACCATTGTGATCGAGTGATTGTTAAAAAGACAAACACGTATGGTTCATTTGCAGAATGAATTCAGGCCTGTTGGCGGACATTAGTATACATAAGTCAAGCCGACATAGACTCGGCAGCCCAGATGTCCTCTCATCCACTGCTCTAATTGAGAACTGTTGGCACAGAAAACCGCCCACAACCAGACGTGAGGAGGTTCGAGACCTCTCAGTCAACTGTGTCCACTTAGCCTGATGAGTCTAAATGACTTTAACATCCCACCCTGCCACAACTTGGCCAGTGGATGTCAGTTTAGCATCACGACTCGGCCAATTGGCTACTTACCCCAGCTTTGACCCAGGAGTAATGATGATGTACAGTTTAACTTTTCGGTCAATCTCTATTCACAGTCATCCAAGTCAAGGAAGGAAGGCAGCGTTAGACTTTAAGGTCTCAGAGATGATATCTTGATCTACATCTGGAAATCGACGATGACGTTTTACTTATTAGCCGACCGATCAAAGATGATGGAGGGGGCAGCATAAGGGATCGGTGCTGATGTTAGGAAACACGGATGTGTATCCGGTTTATATCCTGCTAGAGTTTAGGATCAGCTCCTGCTCTTCACATGAGAACTGCAGGGATATGTGAGGTGTCATTAAGTATCGTAGGTAAGACTCAGTATGTTCTTAATGTGGGTCCTGAAAAAGAAGAAAAAATGTTTTTGCCATTTTTGGTTTTATTTGACAGGCAGACATTAGCACAAGTCCTTGGCTTAATCAAAACCCTGCATGATGCAGTAAAGTGGTATGACTCGTAACCAAGAGGCCATCAGGGCGCCCACTAAAACAATGTGATTTTGTTCAAAAGGTCTGCATTATGTTTAGTGGGGAGTCTTTAACCCTAATAAGGAACAGAAACTCTCTGGTTGGGAAAGTCACCTTCAAAATATAATCGAAATCCTCAGGATGTGAAGTTAAATGAACAATATATTCCAGTTCTCAGATTGCTATAGGTTGGGTTATGGGTTGGGACCCGAAATGGGTCGCAGGCTCTCTTCAAGTGGGTCTCCACATGACAGGAAGAGTTTGTATGATTTAATGATCCTGAATCCCAGGGAGAAAAAAAAAAAAGTCATTTTGGGCTGTGGCTGAAAAGTTTTTAAGAACCTTCCCCCTCCAAATACTGTCTGTATTATGTTGAGTAAGAAGAGTGGTGGGCTTTGAGCTTAACCTGTAACCACAGAATGACTTCAAAAGGATCACGGCACACTAATAGGTCAAAGCCTGATGTAATCTTAATCGAAAGCAGACCGGACTAAATGAATGAAGAGAAACAGATGGATGGAGCTAGATTAAGTGTGACTGACCACAAACAGAGAGAGAAAGAGGGTGAGAGAGGGAAGAATGAGAAAGTTTAAAGGGGAAGGTGGGAGAGGGGAGAGGGGAGAGGGGAGAGGGGAGAGGGGAGGGGGGAGAGGGGGGGGGGGACACAAAAACACGATGAGGTAAGGTTGCTTTGGTCGGAAAAGAAAGAAAAGAGAGACGGGAGATGAAGCCAGAGAAGCAGAGGAAGTTGAGAGGAAAAGGAGGAAGACAGCATAAAAAGAGACTGTAAGGTTTTAAAGAGTGATAGGTTTGTCAGAGCAGAGAGGAAGAGGAAGAGGAATGGGGGGAAAAGTGTGAGAGGGAGCAATAGACAAATGTATGACAGTGTATCCAACCCTCACGGTGGGGAAGGTATCCATCCACTGACCGCAGCCTACAGGCCAGATGAAGTGTGACCGTCTGGTGGTCAGACTGGACCTGAAGATTTTCCGCTGTTGCAAAACACTTCCTGCCTGCTGTTTTCATGTAATGTGATCGCTCACACGGTTTGCTCCCCCGCCATACTTTAAGTTGTACAATATGTTATTTCTATGTTATTCCTTTTGCCCACAGATTAGACTCTTGGCTCTCCGGGCCCTCCAGCCTTGGACGGACTCCACATAAGCAAATAGTGATTCGACTGTCCAACATGTGTTAGTCTTCAAATTGAGTGGTGCTCTCCACGGGGGAAGTCTGGGCAAGAATGACGATGATCAGAGCTACAATCATATCTGACAAGGTGATATGTTGTTCCTGTGCTGTCTTTTAGGAGCTCCACGTGATGACATGATGAGCGGGATCCTTGCCAGGAGAATCATCGAACCAACGGGGAATAAAATAAAAGAAATGAAAAGAAACAGAAAGAGAAGTAGAAGTAGAAGGGGTTTCGTCTTTGTTAAACTTTATCAATAAAACACGGTATTGCGCCACTTAGACACTTGACTTTCAAAAATAAGCCAAACCAAACACTTGATGAATTCTTAAAACTCTTAAATCTTTGAAACTTATTGGAGCTCTATTAAATTCACCCTGGCTTTGCTCATTCCTGTCCCATTCACAAACTCCGCTGCAGGGTCGGGTTTCTGCTCCTTGTCTGCCAGAGACTGTCTGTGGCTGCTGTGGTATTCCACGCTGAATGAGTCATGTCTGGTGGTTATTATGGGCAGTTTGGCTCTCCCGTCTCTCACCCCGTCTAGTGGCAGCAGACAACATTACATCTTCTTTTGAGCCGCGTCCAACCGAGCTGTCTAAGTTCTCAGTTACCTAGGCTGGATGAGTTAAGGAGACATTTTTGGTTGATGGTGTAAGAATAAATGTATGTTTTAACGTTATGCTAGGTTGATTAATACCACTTTCTTGTTTTGAAATCAACGCGGATGAGAACAATGAAGAATATACCTGATTTTAAAGGTGCGTATGTGGATATCAAAACGTCACCAGTGCGACAGGCAATTCCAGGCAGCTATAGAACCCAAAACAAAATATAGCAGTGTACCATTAACTTTCAAACTTAAAGCTATAAACCAATAATACTTAAGGTGTTTGGTGGTCAAATGCTAGCAGGTATGTATGTCAGAGTCAATTACTCTGCCTGTTACCTTGGGGGAGGGGCTTAGAGGGACAAGCGTTATTCAATCTGAAGATCTGTTTTACCAAACATACCTTGAGCAGCTTTACCTGAGCTGGTTGGAAAAATTCATATTTGATGGGCTAACTGACTACATGCAGAGAAAAGATTTAATCTAGCACAAAACCAACAGACTTGCCAAGCATAAACTATCCTATTTCTATTTAATTTCTGAAAATAAATGCTCTTCTTCTCTAAACGTAACTTCCTGTGAAGAAAGGAGTTTATTTTAAAAGACACTCTGCATGTAATGAGTGTAAACTGACACGCCGTCGCTGACATGTCCAACACTGACGTGAGAGCGATACGTAGAGCGTCATAGTTTGAAGCCCAGAGCCGCTGACCAAGTGTCGGTAGACGAGTTGAGAGTGAGAATGTGTTGTGCAGATATCAGCAAACAGTGCCTGGCCAAGAAATAGTCTGTCCTATAACCCTCCTGTAAAACCAGAATGAGTCATGTTTACACATAGTTTTTTTGTATGAATTAAACAAACAAGACACAACTTCTTAATAAGTGTGTTGATAAGTTCTTTTTACACAGAGCCAGGCCGGCTGGTTCCCTGCTTTCAGTCTTTATGCACATAGCTAACTGGCTACTGGTGGTTGCTTCACATTAACAGCACGGATATGAGAAAAGATCTTCTCATTGAACTCTCTGCAAAAAAGCTTATTTCCCAAAATGCCAAACTATTCCTTTAATATTTAATTATTAAGACAATGTACCCCTAATTTTAACAAAGTGTTTTATTTGCCTAACCATAATGTCATAACATTGGCAGTAAACGTTCAAAAATATTATACAATCCAGTTTTTTGGGTTGTTTTGTTGCTCAATCATAACAACGTTACGTCTGCCAAGTATGATGAACCGTTTCATCGGGAAGGAGTAATACACCCACAAACATCAGCTTCACACACACAAAAACAGTTGATCTGTGTAGAATCATTGCTTTGGGTTCACAGACAGTAGATGTGAGGAAAAGAAGAGCACATTGTTCAACTCTTCTGTCCACACTTTCCCAGCTGGGGATCTGGATCTTCAGAGGCACAAGCGACTCTCTGTCCGTCCGTCCGTCCGTCTGTCTCTCTTTCTGTCTCTCTGTCTTTCTTGTGTTCTCAGGTATGAGTAAAAGCACTTTCCTGGTTGAGACTGAGAGAGAACATGTGTGTTCTCTGTGTGAGTATGAGAGAGAGAGAGAGAGAGAGAGAGAGAGAGAGAGAGAGAGAGAGAGAGAGAGAGAGAGAGAGAGAGAGAGAGAGAGAGAGAGAGAGAGAGAGAGAGAGAGAGAGAGTGTGTGTGTGTGTGTCTGTGATGGTTTTACCATGTGCAGGGTCCCTGTATGGGACTGAATGAAGTCGGATATGAGGGAACCTGTCAGGTCCGGGCTACTGTCGGAAACCCTCCTTCTATTACCTCCTCCTCCCCCTCCTCCCCTTCATCCGCCTCTTCCTTTTCATCCAACTTTTTACATCTGAAGATTGTACAAGACGCCAAGGTTGTATAAATTGTTGTTAAGTTAGTATGTTATGTATCATTTGAAAAAAAGAAAATCTCTGCAAAGACAGATGTTTAGCTGTGATATAGTAAGTCTTTAGAGTATGAGGAACTTCAGAGGTATCAAACCTTACTGAACCCTGAAACTGAATAAAGTTATAAACCTGAACGTTTTAAAATGCAAGTAGGTCCTTCATATGCAGAATCTGGGATGTAAAAAAGTGATGGTTTGCTTTTGAGATTACAGACATCCAGGTTTCCAGATGCAGCTGAGGGAGAAAGAAGAGATGAAGGAAAGATTTGCATCAAACCAAAATCAATCAATCAAGTTTAATATTGTTGGACTGGTTAAATGAAAACTAAAAAATCAACAAAAAAAACATCAACGACGTTCCCTTGCGTTGTAGGTTAGCATTTTTGCTCAACATGAGCGCTTCTGTTTACAAAAGATTAACCAACAAGTAAGCTAATGTTCTAAGACCTGAGCTTAAACAAGCTAACCCAGCTAGGACCTAAGGCTACTCCACTACCCAGCCTGCTCCTGGCTCTCTGACGCCCGGTCAGAAAAATAAGATGGATGAAAGCAGCGGTAGGTCGGTGACTGTTGAGAGACCTGGATCCATCATTCATCCCGGATCAAGCTGGACTTGGACAGCAGGACAGAGCGCAGAACTCCGGTGGGACGAGACTCTGTGTTTACATCATGATGCTTGGTGCTCAAACACAGTCAAAGTTGAAGGGCAAGGTTTTCCTCATGTTGATTTTTTAATGTGAAGATGTCGGCCATATTATCTGCCAAGAGAATTGTTTTTGTTGCTGCTTTTGCTCACGTTTCTTATGATGCAAATTCAAAAAAAATGCACTACAGGAATGTACTACTGTTTTTGTTTTGTTTATCGTGTGTTTGTTGTGTTACAAATAGGCTACAACTGATTTCCGTTGTGCATCCCTGTGTTGCATAGTGGCAATAAATGATCGTTGAATCGTTGAATTGAGCATCACTGTTTTGTGGCTTTGGGGAGAAATTAATAGGCAAAACAACAAGCAGTGTTTGTGAGACCTCTACAGCTTAATGTCTGTGGGAATCAAACCTTTGTGGAGCTCATTATCTCCCACTTTTTGTTGAGTCTGTGTCAAAGGTGGGTATACTCCCTTCTTTGGTAAATTACACTCATTGTTGGTGCTAAAAAAATCCACAATTGGCTGTTAAAGTAACCCCAGTGACTTATCTTTTAATGTGGAAGCCTAAAATATCCAAAGATATGCTTCAGACTCTGGGGTGGTACAAAGGGGGAGCAATCAGATTTGGATGGCGTCCAGTAGCACCCTGGCAGCCCTCTGGCTACGCCCCTGGTTTCACGTGGTCCACATGGAACAAGCTCAGCCCAGGACTTTCCTGCAATCCCAACCCCAATCCTAACCTAAACTCTAACCCTGTAATTAGTTTTCTTTTTGCGAGGGAAAATGCTCCACACAAGTCATTTTCTGGTAATTGACTGCAAGCAGAGTTTAAATGGTCACAGACACATGCACACACAGAGACACACGTGCAGCCTGCATGCGGACACACACACACACACACACACACACACATAAACACACTTACTCATATACACAGTGGTCGTGCAGCTGCAGCATGTGTGATAATGAGACAATCCTTGGAGGGACTCATCTAGACTGTGTTATATCATCCCCCTGGAAACGGTCCACAGCTCTAAAATAGGAGTGTGTGCTCCCTGTCAGCTGCAGCATGATGTCATCCAATATAATTCCTACAATCAAGGGGGAAAAAGGGATATTTGATGACATGTGAATGTGCAAAGAACCGTGGTTTCCTGAAATATGGGGATTCTTGTGGTGCAGACTAATTCGGAGCTCTGTCTGCAGCTTATGTTTGTCGAAACAGAAACTTGCCATAAACAGAAAAAAAAGCTTGTTGCCTGAGCCCTTGCACCTGTCTCTTATTTTCTCAAGTGACGTAACAGCAAAGAAAAGAGAAAAAGCTCTATTTTTGTATGCAAAACATATTAATTATCAGTCTGTTTAACTGTTCCTGTTGCTTTAACAACCTTGATGCATAGAGAGGGCCCAAAAAGGAACACAAATATATAAATACACGTGAAAAATGTACCTCAGTCTGCCATTTCACACGGTGTTCCAGGTGTACCACTCTTCTAATGAGTTCGACTGAGCTACTGACTTCACAGCACTCACTAGGTGTGTCCCCCTGCTGTGGCTTGTATTACTACCTCAACATCTGGACGGGACAGTTTTACAGTACAGTTACAGTTTTACATTAGAGCCACATGCAGACAAAATACTTATGCTTGCATACATCGGTAAAGAGTCTTTCATTTCAATATATTAGCCACATATCTGTCATGATTTGTAGGTTTAAAAGTCAGAGTAATGAGGTTCTCCTGTCTTTTTTTGGGGGGTGGGTGGGGTTGGGGGGGGGGGGGGGGGGGGGGGTGAGAGGACGCAGATCTATATGAATGTGAGCTTGGCCGTGTCACTCTCGCCTTGAAAGAGCCTCGGATTGGCCGGGTCTGGTCTGTTTCCCGAGCAATAGCTTTATTAAAGACTGCATCTGTGTGTGTGTGTGTGTGTGTGTGTGTGTGTGTGTGTGTGTGTGTGTGTGTGTGTGTGTGTGTGTGTGTGTGTGTCTGTGTGTGTGTGTAGGTGTGTGTGTGTGTGTGTGTGTGCGTGTGTGCGTGTGTGCGTGTGTGCGTGTGGTTTACTAGCCGGCTGTGGTGGTTCTCGGGGGACAGCCCTCTCCAGCTGCTGCTTTACAAGACTGTAACATCAAACACACACATACACACACACACTTAACACAAAGGTTTGACACAGCTTTCACTTCAACCCTCAGCCTCCCTTAACAAGTTCAACAAATGAACTCTTCTCCTCACTTCTTCCATTCTCCACATACCACTGATCTTTACCCTCACACCTCCCACGGTCTCCCTCCTTTCTTTTGAGATACAATAAAATGTACACACAGTACAAGAATTGTTTGAATGTCTGTTTTTACTGTAGTATTTCCTATAGTGTATGTCGTTGATTAAGCAAGACAATAAAGAAATCAGTATCAGCTAAACAGGTGTAAATCTGTAGGTGACCCTGACCGTTGACACGCAAAAAGCTCGGTGCTGCCCAATAATTGAAGTGATAGTTTTAAAGGAGGATTGCTTTTCACTCTTCAAGGTCTGGTCTGTGAACATTGCTCCACCGCTGCACCACAGTAGTACAGTCATAAAATGCAGTATGAAGTATGAAATGCTTGGGCTTGACCTGACAATAAAACAGCTTTTGCACTTTAATGTGTATTTGCGTTTCACCTCCACTTTAGTTTTCCCAAAGAAAATCTTTTGGAGAAAAAGGGACTGAAGAAGGAAATCTGTCAGAGATTTAGCTTGTTGCTCAGTGTTGAGTACATCTACTTATTAATTAAATACTGTCACTAATACATAAAACCAATAGCTGCTACAAGTGGAGCCTTGAAGGTCATCTTCTTATGTGTTTGTGCGGGGAAACAAGAATTACCTCAGGTTATTGGTAAACTGTACGGTAACTGAACTATAACTGAATGGTGTAGAATAGTTACATGTAACATTTACATCAGTTTGCCTGCTGTTGTTTGTATTTTAAAGTTGCAACTGTTGAAATGTTCAAATCCAGAGCTGACATGACTTCAGGTCTGTTAATTACACACAAAAAACCTTCACCGCTCTGGGAGCCAATCTGTGTTGACGTTTCGGGTAATACGCGCATTCACTTTCTTGCAGAGAGTCAGATGAGGGGATCAATGTCGCTCTCATGTCTGTCAGGTAAACAAATATAAGGCCGATTTCCGCTGGTTGCCTCGTTACCTCACAGGTGACGCCAAGACTTGAGGCAGTCACTGCTACGGGTGAAGAAATAGTCCCACACTTTTAGTTTTTGTACTGATTAAAGAAGCAAGATATAACGTGCAGTTGTCTTTACGTTTCTTTTGTATATGACACTATACATTTTTTGCCATTGTCAGACTTAGTAGTGAGTTTTTGCCAGTGGAGACATCACCACCTCACACCCACGTCTCTGTGTGTCACCCTCTCTGCTCCCCCGTTTTTGTTTCCCCCTCTCCCTCCTTCAGTGATGTGAACTCCCTGGCATTTGAAGCCTTACATCATGGAACGAAGGAGGGGGCAACCAGAGCCTTAAGAGTTTGGAAAATCATAGTGTGAACCATTTTATTCATTGTTAACTTTTAGATGATTTCCATTTATTATGATCCACCCTGTTAGCACGTTATTTGCTTCTCAAGGAGACCAGATTGTTGATTAAAGGTTTTGGAATTTTCAGTTTTGTTTTGTGTCAGTACACTAGTGCTTACCAGCGCGCCAGTAAATGCTGCGTTCAAGTGTGGCTCTGGAACTAATTGCAGTCAAGCAGCCGGGGTACAACAGAGCAGGAGTAAGCTCGTATAACCAGTCGGGGAAAACACAGGATAAAAAAACAACAACACATAAGCGGTAAGCGGTAAGCAGAGATGGTGTCAGGCGGTGGGCAGAAGAAGAAGTGAGTGGGAAAGCGGTTGGGAGAGTTAAAGAGAAAGTTAAAATCACGGAGAGAGAGAGAGCTGGAGAGTGAGTCAGGTAGTCAAAGTGTTCCCGCCACCTCATTAGGTGCAATGACATCACAGCTGATTTTTCTTTTCAGTCTGATACTACCGCTCCACCACCGCTCCGCTACAGAGAGGTAGAGCTGCTACTGGCCACAGTCTTTAACGGCAGAGTCTGGGGAGCTGCTTTTTTATGTCGTCAATAACTCAGCGTGAGTAAAAAGGAGGCTGGATTGGAGAAGCCTTTTTTGAGCTGAGTAATCACAGCTCAGATTTTTTAATATTGGTTACTCTCCATCATGAATAGACTTGCAGGCCAGCTGCAGTTGCCTATGAACTGATTTAGTTGTAACAAAGCCTTTGGCAGTTTCTCCCCCGAGGATATGGCTCACGATTGTGTATATAGAAAACTTCACTTCCAGACTGGCACTCAGTCAACCCCAGCCAATCCCCATACTTGTCTTAATTTCTTTTCATTTTCTGACTGTCCAATATTCGCTCGATGGGAAACAGAGGGCTAATATTCATGAGAAGAGAGGTTTAAGTGCTGCTCAGCGTCTGATTGGCTGCAGAAAAGCGAACGGTGTATATTGTTTCTTTTTCTTTTTATATCCACTGACATGAACCAGACCTTTCACCTACACTAGCATCAAATGCTGAGGAGGGTAACAGAGTGTGGAGGGTGGTCTGGATATGAAATTGAGAGTAGGCTTTGCACATAATGAATCATTTACAATGAGATAAAGCACTAAACAGAAAACAGAATTATCATCGATTTAGGCTTAAATATCTAAGGAAATTAAGCAGGACTGTTTAGCTAAGGTTGAGCGGACAAGAGCTATGATTAGTCAGTTTTTGCTGCTTATTGTTATGTGTAATAACCGATTTTATTTCATGTATAATAACGAATTACTGTGTGATGACAGTGAAACTTGACATCAGTGGTTCATTATATCCATTAGTCACGACTTTCTCCCCAAATCCAGACGGTCCCAGACAGTAAAAAATACAATACAAAGTGACAAAATGCTTAGTGTGTTGTTGCTGTAGCACATCCAAACAAGACGGATAAACAGACTGTTGAATGACCATGTGAGGCCTGTGTTTAGCCCCAGGCAAAAAGTGACTGTACTCTCTTGGCTCTCGATATCTACTGGAGGTGGTATGGCCGTCAGCGAGCTGATCAGTGGCCAGCAGCTGTTTGTGGAAATACTGTGAATGTGTGTAATTCAGTGACTCTAAAGCACAGAGCAACTGTCACAAAAAAACAACCTTCAAGGTTAAACGACAACTCAGACAAACTGCAGTAGAGGAGAAGCAAATCGCAAGTGAACACCAGATAATGGATTAGAAACAGACTTCCAATCTCTCAGAGTTTCTTTTATCGCCCCACAGTGTTCACAAATAGCGAAAGATTCAAACAAACCAGAAGAGACACCCTCGTGCAGCAGGGCTCAGAAGTATGACGACAGCCTTCAGACGCACTCAGACTAGCGAGATAAAAGTCACACAGACTTTAATTTCCCAGCATCCCTTTCATTGTTTTACAGCGTTCTGAGGGATGTCGAATCAAACAATAGCTTTTTACTATGTGTTTGAACCCGGTGCACCGCGAGCGTGTTTGTGAGAAACTCTATCATAAAAAAAGGATATGAACGGAAAAAACTAAGAGAGCGAGCACGGTTTCAACTGATGTCTTCCAGTTGTGTGACCTCTCTTTCCTTCCCCGTCTTTTTTCTGTCTCTCTGCCTCTCTCGGTTTAATAGGGCCAGCTGTAGAGTCTGGCACTCTTGGGAAACACAGTAGAGTGTGGCTGGAGCTGAGGCTGAATGAGGCTGAAATTGGGGCTGGTGGTGATGGTGGTGGGGGTGCAAGTTGGGGGGGCGAGCACTTCCGACCATTTTCCCCATGAAATACACCATGCAGTCTGGAGCATTGGCAGGCCGCCGCCAACTCTCTTCCTTTCGTCTTCTTTCCCTCCCTCCTTCATTTCCTTCCTTTCCATCCTACTTTTCTCCCTCTGTCAGAGAGCCTCCGTCTCCTTTTGTACCTCCCGCTTTCCACAATCCCACCGTCCTTTATTCCTCTTCCTTATTCTTCTTCCTGCTGTCCTTCTTTCAGACAATTACTTTTGGTAATGACCCTCTCCAGACCTCTGCTCAGTGGCACCATAACAAGTCTAGAAACTCTTCCCCTCCTTCTATCACTTTCAGGGCAGGCTTTAAGCGACTGCCCAAGGACCACGATAAATAGCTAAGGACCTTGGAGTCCCTCTCCCCTCTAGACGCCTGCTCTGTGGTACCGTATCGGGTCCAGGCCTGCTTCCGAGTTTTGACAGGTCCCTGACCCGCGCCAGAGCGGTTCAGCTGGGTTGGGACTGTGTGTGTGTAAATGTATATGTATCTTTGTGTTAGTGTGTGTGCGTGTGTGTGTGTGTGTGTGTGTGTGTGTGAGGTTGGGCCCGGCTAAGTTGGTGGTTGTTTTTCATCAGACTAATGAATAATACGTCTGAGCTGAGAGAAGAGTATCAAGCGGCAGGAGAAGCGGAGGAGAATGGAGGGGGAGGAGTGGGGAGGAGGGGGGTAATGACTATCAGATGGTGCTCTACTACTGTGCTGCTGCCGCCACTGCTGCTGCTGTGTCCTTAAAGGAGAACACCCCTCAACTTAGAAATCCACATATGTGATTGTTATTCTCTGGAACTGTGCGATCATCGCGAACAAAGTACAAAGGGAGACTGAGGGTCTAATGTGTAATTATCATTTAAAGCCCGGTACAAATGACAGCAGAGTTAGTGAATGTCTTCGTTCCTGCGGACTGGTTTACTCTTTGGTCAAAACCTGAGTTGGGCAACTTATTTCAAAGCAGCTATAATCAATATTTTTCATACTATTGTCAGATGACAAAGTAAAAAAAATGTGAAAGGGGTCGGTCATAGTGTATGAACCTGAATTATCATGTGAATCTGCATGTGGATCTTTAAAAATGATTAGTATTATTATTAAAAAAGTGCAGTAATTAACTTAGTTTACAGTTTAGAAGTACTTTGCCGAGCATCAACAGTTAGCTTAACATTTGTTGAAAAATATGTTACAATTTACCGCATAGCCGAGTGTGAAAACTTGATGGAGATGGGGCAAATCTTAAGATTATACATTTGTGCACAACAATTTATTATTTATTTAATATGAAAAAGAGTGACTTTGATTGACCCAGAACCTGAAGTAAAGGAAAAAAGATACACCTAAAAACAAATGTCACATGAAAAACTCCAGATAAACTGTGTGAGGATGGAACATAAGAAAGGAGTTAAATCAGCAGCTGCAGCAGAGAAGAAGCTGCAGGTGTGCCTGCGGCCGGAGGGGGGCGGAGCTCTACAGAGATCCAGAAATGATACCTTGTGGATGTTTACGTTCACGGACCGCCGGGGTCACTTCAAGGACAATCCAATTAAGCAACACACATGGGGTGTGGTTATAATTAACATAATTGTACCTTGGCACAGTTAATGACACACGCACTATGTTCGTCACCTGTACAGTAGAGGTACGCTGGGTCTGGCTAACATGCTAAATGCTAACATGCTCATGGTGGATGACTTCTGCTTCATTGAGGAGTTTCTACCTTCAGTGAGGTGTGTGAGGACTTCCTGCTGTTTGAGACTCTTATTCACTGATGCTCAAAACATTTTGAATATGAGGAGCGCCGTGGGCCAGAGAGGCCAAGAGGACTGGTTATACTGGGGGACAAACATGGAGAGGACTGGTTATACTGGGACAGAGACGCCAAGTGGACTGGTTATACTGGAACAGTGGGAGAGTGAACAAGTAGATACACTTTCAGACAGGTGAGTAACTTACAACAACACACTGCTGCACTGTGCAGTCTCCTTTACTGTCACATGTGTGTTAATGGCTGCTGCTGCAGTGGAGTTTATATTTGTTCACATGTCCACGGTGTCTGCTTTGGTGGTGTTTTATTCAACTGCTGATTCTAGAAGAAGTTCCATGTGCTTTCGTGTTCATAGCTCGTTTTATTTATTATTTCATTTTGTTCAATAGTCTAAGTTTTGCCTACAAGCACAGACTGCAGGATGCCCGTCTGTTGGTTTGGACAGAAGGTGTGTTGTTGCTCCTGTTGTTCCACTTGTGTATACGTTTACATTTAATGCAATCTATTCTGTAGCATGAAGAAAGCAGTAAACATATATTTTACATTTTCTTTTATTAATAATCACTAAAGTAATTTGAATTTTAAATGCATGTGTAATGGAAAATGTATTTTCTAGTGCAGCTTCTGAAGATAATATCAGCTGGGGCAGATATTTAGTTCAACAAGGGCTGAAATGAAAAAGCCGACAGCATCCTCATCATCAACTTATGTATATCCCTCCTCATTGCAAGAAGAGTTATAGCCTGTGTCTGTATGGCTTCTCTCTCATGGTATACAATGTCTCAATTTGACATCGTAAATCTCGTCTCAGTTTGATGCCACTACAAGCTTTATATTAGTTTCTCTAATAACCCGTGACAACGAGTGCTCTCCATTTGAGGCACATTCAAGATGATTATGAAAAATCCAGAGTCTGTGTTGTAGACTTGGGTCAACAGTTTATGTAGTTTTATGTAAATGTCACCATTACTGTGTTGTAATGTAGCTTTTTCTTTTCATACAACATTCTTCTGGCAAACGCAACCATGTGCGATTCTGAAAAGACCCAATGTCTACATTATACCCAGTCAAATGTTTTCTGGCCTGCGGGCAACAATTCGGAGAGAAATGGATACTGTGTTAGACCAGCCACACACTCCAGGGAGATGCAAATCAGAGGAAGATCATGCTAATGCATGTAATGACGGACCACAGTGAGTGAAGCTGGTGGGGAAATACACCTCCGGAGTAAACTGGGAAGTCCCAAATATATGTACAGTCATTCTAAACACAGTATGACAGTCATTAATCAAGACATTTGGGTGTGGATTTACATGCTGTTGTTACTGTAAGTCAATATTTTAGGGAGGCCCATACCTGAATATGTATCATAGTAAATATCATATATGTTTTATCATCTCTAGACTTTCCTTAGATCTCAACAAAAGGTAGAGCAAAACAATTCAATTCAGCCGTGAATTTGTCTTTAAACTCTCTAGACATCATTAAAAGATGTGCTGGATGTTTTTTCTGAGTTATAATAATTTCAATTGAGTCAGTAAAAAATAACAATTTAAGTATTCTGACTGTTACACTTAGAAGCAGATCCAAAAGGGAATCGGAAACAAACCACATGTTGCCATTAGTTGTTGGAGTGTTGGCTCTCAAAAGAGTTTGTTTTCATTGGGGGGATTTTGTTCTTTTTGGTCAAATTTTTATATCCAAAACCAACATAACTCTTAACAGCATTGATACGGGCTGTTGAATCTGGGTCTCTAACTGAGGTGAAGCCCAGGTGTAGGAATCTGATCTACAGTAAAGGTCACTGCAGAGGACCTAGGGCACTAGTTGCATGCAGGCAGGGCTCTTTCAAGAGTGACATTATGTAATGTAGACCTGGTCTGCGTCTCAGATGTTCACAGTTGACAGCCAGGCAACTGTTTTCAAACACATTTGATATCCAGTGACAGGATGTATCCAATGAGAACATTGAGGACAGTGGAAAACTATTAAGGGAACTATAAAATGTAAAACTTTTGCTTCCATTGCATTCTTGGTGTGTGAGAGTTTTCCATCAGTTGTCATTTTCCATGGAAGGATATTTATTGAGAATTTGTAAGAAGTCCAGAATGACAGAGTGTAAACTAGACAGCGACTGCAAGACTTTAACCCACACAGAATCAGCAATATATACTGCAAGCAGCAATGCAGCACCAGCAAATGTTGCATAGTTTGATTGCAGCTTTGGGGGGGGGGGGGGGGGGGGGGCACTGACTGCCAAGTAGGGGTGGAGTAAAATATCGATAAAGCAAAGTATCGCTATATTTTGCATGGCAATATTGTATCGATACACGGACACCAAGTATTAATCTTTTATTATTTAAATGATTAAAACTGCAAATACAAATTAAACGTTGTGGTGACAAGCCTTTTTATTCAAGCCTTTTATTCAGTATTTATAGATGGTGACGAGCGTTGTCTTGTGGGTAAAGTCAGCGGGATTGGTAGGAGGTCGGTCAAAACAAAGATGGAGTGTTGGTCAGTCCGTCTGCTTGACTGACAAACCAAGTTACAACTTTAACCTATTATATAAAAGATATGTGGACAAACGGCATAATTTGAAATAGGAAAAAAGTGACACATTTAAATATATGGTATCGCAATACTCAGCATGTCACAAAATGTTTAAAATTGCAACAAGATTGTATTGTGACTTAAGTATCGTTATAATATCGTATCGCGGGCCTCTGGTGATTCCCACCCCTACTGGCAACCTCTAACGCTTTCTGGTTTTCTTGTTATATTAAGGAAAGAAATTCAGTGTTTCTCCATCCTGACTGCTCCAAGCAACCAGCTCTGGCCTCACTTCATACTGTGAATGCCACAGTCACTCCGACTGTGACTGAAGGGTAGAGATAGATACAGAGATGAAGGAAGGAGAGAGACATATGGACAGAAGAGGAGAAAAGAGAGAGAGAGAGAGTGATGAATGCTGACTGTAACATTGTGTAACTCTGACAGATTATTAATTGTGCTATTAGTTTTCAGCAGCAGCTTACCGTTGCCAATCTACACAAAAGAGGCATACCAGCAATGGCAGTTGGGTTTAGAGCTTTCAATAATGCACCACTGAGGATTGTAGACTTCATAGTTGAGTTTTACATAGGTTGTCAACCTTTTAACCGCTGCACAGTTGAAGCAGGAAACAGAATTTAAAGGTTAGCCAGTTCCTTGGAAATAAGAGTTAAGTTGCACAATCATGGCTAATAAAACCCCTTTAGACTTAAAGAAGGAAAATCAGATTAGAGTCTGATGAAGGCTGCATAAAAGCTTTAGTAAAATCTTAAGGGAGAACTTGATGTTCCAAACTGCTACAGCACCTCTTCGCCATCATACACATAGTTCATTTGTATGTGTAACTAGATATATGGATCTCTTTCATTCTATTCTGTCTTTCATTAGTTTTCTCCCACTCTTTTCTTCGTTCCTCCCTCTGTCTTTGCTCCCTTTGCTGTCTGTTCTCATTTTTTTCTTCTCTTTCAGAGGAAGACAGATTGTGAAGGGGAGTGTATGTGAGTAAAGTAGCAGCTCCCCTACTATAAACCCCTGAGCCTCCCCTTCATCACCGAAACACTCCACCCAAAAACTCTGAATCCCTTGAGGGCAAATTACATTCAGACCCTCCAGCTTGTAGAGATAAAAGGTTTCGACTGTGGCTGAATAAACCCAGTTCCCCGGCTTCAACCGTGAGCCCAGCCTGAACCGTGCGGTGCTGCGGCAGCTGGCTGCCCGCCTCCCAGCCTGCTGTCCGGGGACAAACACGACACCGACGGGGAGGCCGGGGGAAGAAAGGAAGACACGGGGAGAAAGGCAAACTCTTACTTCATCACTCCAGCTTCTCAGCTCCTTGCCGTCAAGACAGTTTAAGAAAACATCCGATCCTAAACCCAAGTCCCAGTCTTACCTCTCGCAGGTAGTCTGCTCTGTTACGGAAGTATGTTGACGACAAAATATTTGAGAGAGCACAAATCAAATCTCTTTGAGATTCAGATGATTTGATGATGATCATTATTATTAATGATAATAAGGTAATTATTCAGAATAGGCGTGTCCAAATCCGACATACTATATGAATATATTAGGCAAGGGTGAGAGGATCGGTTGGATCAACAGATTATGTGGACTTCAACTGTGAAAAGGACATGACCCTGTTGTCCAGATGTGGGTGTGTCCTGTTGCAGCTTGCTAATCAAAAATGGTCGGCAAGCGACCTCTTGTGATCCCAAGTGCTCGGAAGCTGCAAAAACAGCTGTAAAAAATCGAGAGACCTGCCTGAGAAACCGGTGCGTGCATGATCGGGATTGCACGCTGCAATTGGAGACTGAGTAGCGTTTTGTGTTCTCGCAAATCTTTGTCGATGGTATACGTCCATGCTCTGTCAGATAAGTCTAAAAAAAGGACTAGAAAGAAAAGTCACCCAGTGTGGACAAACAGGAAAATAGTTTTTTCTCTCTGCAGAATGGATCCAGAATCCTGAGTTGAGTTTGTGTCTTATGTATTCGCAGCAGCAATATGAGAAAACCCAAATCGATTTAGAATTAGTGTTGTCTCAGGCACTTGATTGTCTCCTGTCGGATGACAACATTGTATCTAGGTTTCTTTTCCATTTGAGGTCACCATCCACCAAACTAAATATGTTCACAATATTCTTATTGAAAGGAATATGTGTTTCAGAAGGGTCACACGAACGCATCTAGCACATGAGGGTCATGCACGTTCTGTTTTAGGGTGGATTTCCCCAGAAACAAATCAGCGTGCAGCCAAAACAAACTCCTGCTGATGGTTTGCCTCTTGCCTCCGGTCTCTCTGGCCTGCTTCTAGACAGCAGCCGAGGGACCCTCAGCGCTCAGAGGGAGGAGCGGAGGAGTCCTCCAGCCCTCCCACCGGCTATAAGACCAGGGGCAGACGGAAACACTCAGACAGCAGGCACACGTGGAGCAAAGAGGCAGAGAGAGAGAGAAGGACGTGGAGAGAGGCTGAGAGAGAGAGAGAGAGACCAATAGAGAGCAAGAGACAGTAAAACTGCTGCCACAGACTGGGAGTAGTTTCTGCTATTGGAATTGAAACAGACAAATATAGAAACAAAAGACCAAGAAAGAGGTTTAGAGAAGAAAAAGAGGACAAAATCAGCGTGCCATTTTAAATGTGGCTTTCTTGTAAAGGATTAAACAGAAAGAAGAACTGGCCTTTTGGAATGTGAAGTGTTTTTGTATGAACCAAGAGAGAAAAACACAGCTGCTCTGAGGTCAAGTTGCTCTTGACCACTGACTAAGGATCAACTGGTTGATCTTTTTTAAACCCAGCCTAACTCTGCATCATAAGGGCTCCATCTGACTCACCTGGCATCACTAAAAGAGAAGTTGGGGGTAAAGTAAACATTTCAAAGGGTTGGCGCCTTTAATCAGCAACACCAACAGAAAGTTTGCCAAGCGGCTTCCGATTAAACCTCGTCAAGTGGAAGTCTCACGAGGATCGACCAGTAGCTGACAGAGCGTCGTTACGCCGAAGATGACATTCGCCATGCTGCGCACGGCACCTCCCGCAGGCCGCTTCTTGTACGGCGACATCGCCCTCCTCTCCGAAGACGACGACGAGAACGGGAGCGAGGGTTCGGGCTCTGAGGAGCATGGCTCCTCCAACTTCCGCCTGTCCTCCTCGTCGCCATCTGCCTTTCACATCAAGATGAACAGGAAGAGGAAGCTGTGCGGTGCAGGAGGGTGCGCAGGGGTGGACGTAGGGGCCATGATGGGGATGCTCATCCCCCAGGGGTCTCCCCCCCACGGAGAGGTTCGCCAGAGGACCGCAGCCAACGCGCGGGAGAGAGATCGCACCAATTCTGTCAACACGGCATTCACAGCGCTGCGCACGCTCATCCCCACCGAGCCTGCAGACAGGTACTGAGTCAGGATGTTTTATCTGTGGCACATTCTTAAAGTATCAGAACTACACTTTTTCTATCATATAACCAAAATATGTATTTTCTGATGGATAGCATGCACCTTTAATCATAATTGAATTTATTTTGGGGCCAAAATCTTGTGACAGTGCTTGATTACTTACAAATTATTGGAGGCTTTTTAGATATTTTGTGTTGTAATTAACACCATAAATCTCCTTCTGGTTTCATGATTAGGAAGCTGTCGAAGATCGAGACTCTACGTTTGGCCAGCAGCTACATCAGTCACCTGGGGAACGTCCTGCTCCTGGGCGAGGGGCTTCATGACGGACAACCGTGCCACGCTCCCTCACCGCCGTTCTTCCATGTTAACTCCTCCCCCAACCGAGGATCTGACCAATCAGCTCAGCCAAAGCACATCTGTACTTTCTGCCTCAGCAACCAGAGGAAATTGGTGAGCAGAAATTATGAATCAGTGAGGAAGAAAAAAGGCCAAATCAAACAAAACAAAAATGCTATGTATGGTAAAACCTCCACCAAAACTGTGGTATAATTATTATTCAAAGAAAGATCAAGGAACATATATATACAGCTTTTGACACTCCAATTATAACTATCATACATTTCTTTAGTGTCTTTCAATTCCTGTAAACAGAGCACTTGAAATTATTTTTCCAGAATTAGAAAACAGAGAAAGCTGATCACACCATAGAGTGAAGCTTTTGGGGAAACTGTGCAGTGCTTTAGGGTCAACTTGGTGTTTAAAGCTGACCTGAGATCAGTGACTGTGCCTATAAACCTGATTGGCCCTGAGGGACATTAAAAGCAGAACCTCTTTTAAAGTCCTCCGTTGGGGTGAAGGACTGCGTATTATTGTTCTGTTGGGGGTTAGTTTTACTCGAGCAGGTGGCTTGAAAGTTCAAGGTGCTTTCTGAAACTCACTAGACATTTCAGTTAGTAGAGGTGAACTGAGAAGACGAGCATGACCAGTGCGTAAAACCTCCAACTGTGGTGTTTTTCTTTCTTTTTCTAAGAATAGGAATTTAAAGTTTGCAGCGAGTGAGATTTATGACCAGGAGCCCATGAAATCTATCCAAAACCATGTGTATAATTTCAAGAATGTATTGACGTCAGCTTGAATATGTGGAGGTTTTAATCATAACTGCTGCAGAACTGACCTGAGACGCAAAGATCGGTAATTTGTTCCACTGAATATGGACGTCACGAGACAAAACTGCATTTTCAGCATTTTGTTCTACTTAGCCATATGTTTGTAGACAGGCAAACAATTCAGGAATATAGTCACAAGAATAGTCACACTCATCATTTCAGTGTCAAAGATAGCATTTCAGATCACAGTTTTGTAGCAGTTGTCAAACTTTCTCCACACTTCCTCCACTGCAGCGCTGTCGGTCTGCGACTTAATAGAGATACAGAAAAAGGAGAACTCGATCCTGTGCGAAGTTCAACTCACATTTGATTGATTCAACACAGGAAATAGACATAATCAAAAACACTCTCGGCATAAGAAAGTCATCAGTCTGATGAGAAGTAACGGGGAATGAAGAATTTCTATCAGCTGACTGAAATCAAACGTGTACGAACACTCAGCTCAGACTTCAACAAACACCCCCGGTCTGTGCAGGAGATGATAGAGAGGTGACGTCCACTCAACCTCCCCCCTCTGACCAAGCCGCTGCCCATTTAGTAGGATTTATGGGTAAGGAGCTGACATCTGGCAGACTCCCCCGTTACCCCAGCAGTGTGTGAAAGCTAATACCCTCCTCAGTGTCTAAACCCAGAGACCCTTTAGCTGGGGGATAACCTGAGTCCCAGCAGTGTGTGTCTCGCCCTCCCTCCTGCCTCCCCTCTGAACCTTTGTGAGTGAAAGCCTATACGTCCTCAACGTCTGAAACGCAGACACCCTCGGCTGAGAGATAACTAGCCTCAAATTAGAGTTGCTCTCCATCTTTCCCTCTCTCTCTCTCTCCTCTGTCTCCTTTTCCTTTTGCTTCAGTTTGTCCTCCCTAAGTCCTCCATTTTCATCCTCTTCGTCCTTCTCATTGGGTTTCACTCAGCTCTCTCCATATCGATCAGCCGGGTGGAGGTCAGCGCTGTCAGTAGGAGCTGTGTAATACTATCTGCTGCTGTCAACTCGCTGCTGCAGACGCATGACTGACCTGTAAATGCATGCTGCGTAGAAAACGATTTGGAAACTTTCTCATGTCAAAACCTTCAACTGTGGACACTTTGACTAAGTTTATCTTTCTTGACCTAAGTCACACACGGTTTCCCATTAGCTCAGTAACCGCTGACTGATCTCTGGACTCTCACTGTTTTCATTTTCATTTCACTGATTAAGTGAACCCAGGTGAGAGTCATCATCTCTTGGTTATCCCTTGATTCATTCCTCTAAATAAGTGAGCCGACAGGCGGTGAGTTAGGGAAAGATTATGAAGTTTTAACTTCGATGTGGTTTCTGCAATAGGAGTGAAAAGATGTCACATGTACGTTCAGTAGAACTTTTATATGCCGCACCACATAAAATAATCCTCCCTGCTGGGTTCAGCTGACAAATATAGAGAGATTTAGTTCTTCAATTGGCTCAGTAAATTAATAAAACTGCTGTGCACCGTAGTTTTTAGCAAACATTGCTCAAACAGGTGTAAGGAGTGATTGGATGGGGACTGTTTTCTGCGGCGGATTAATACGCATTTGGTGCCCTATGCATTTACAGCAGCAGGACTGTGTTTGTGGGATTGACTCGAAATAAACTGCCCATGTCAACCCTAATGAAGGAACATGTCACCCAGTTTAGCGGTGTGGAGCTTTGATGTGTTCTCATAGTTTTTGGACAAGACCAAGTAACTAGTATATCAAATTTTTAATATACACACACACCCACACACACACACACACACAATACATATAATCAATTTGTTGCTGGTTTTGGTCTTATCACAGACAACAAGAAAAATAGAATATCACCACACGTATCGTTTAAGGAGAATCATAAGAGATCCGAGGCTCACCTGGCACATAAATGGTTAACTCTGATTGGAAGAACCTGAGAGAATTTCATTTTCCCTGGAAAAGTGACGATACAGTGTGTTTAAGTGGGCTAAAGGGCAGAACCAGTGCTGGTGATTACAGAGAGGAAACGATTGTGAAGGTAAAATGAGACTTTGTGTCCTGAGTGCTCCCATTGTATGTTTTTATGGTCATTGAGGTTCATCACAGCTGTCAGGTCCGCTTAGAGCAGCTGCTTCAATTATGCTTATTTCCAATGTGGGAGAGGGTGAAAGTGAGAAAAGTATACGCTCATTTCCTCTTATTATGTGTGTATACAGTATAACTGTTTCAAAACAAACAGTCCTGTTAGTAATGACTACTGCACAGAGAGGGCTACACTATTACAGATTACATATTCAGTGGAATACTAATGTGACTGTGTGAGTTTATGCACACGATTCAGAGAGAAAAATCTATTTTACACAGGTGAAGGAGATATGATTTATTCTGTATAGACTTTCCAGAAAACGATACGGGATTGAAAATTAAAACCTCCTCACTGCGATGTCCTGAGAAGTATATATCTTTGTGGCAAGAGATTTTTTAGCTAATTCAACGGCTATTTTATTGTGGTTTATTAAGCTTAAAGACAGGTTTTTTTTCTAACCCATAAATGAGTAAACACTTCATCCTTCAGTTTATCAGAGCAATTCAAAAATCACCAAAGTTTGAGAGACGTGGTTTTCTTTTTGAGAGCGACTCATTGTTTGTCTTGAGATGTTTAGAGCCAATTGGGGAACAGTGAAACGCTCCTCAGTGAGCCTAGAGCACGATAAATAGTTGTTTTTCTTGAGTCCCTTTGAATATCTTTATTGCTCAGCTTCAGTGCGGTGATCATAGTGCAAATCTATTCTTCGGCACTACTAGAAACTCTTTTTTTGAATTTTGTATTCCCCCTCACGTTGTCCGGCGTGGAGCCACACACTGTGGGACGTTTGCACTCGGTATCTTTTGATCAGAAGCCAAGCTACTCCTCTGGCGTACACATAAAAACTCCGGGGTGGAGCGCCGGCAGTTTGGCATGGTTAAACTGGAGCGCAGCCTTCACATACTAGTGTCTTTTGATAAGTGCCGTAAAAAACATGGGACGCTCGTGATGGCTACATCTGTAAATGAGATGTACGCGGCTGAGGACGGAGGGTCGAGGTGAGCAAAGGGCTGCTCAAATCCCCGCGCTGTCTGGTTGATTGATGCAGATATCCTGTGCTAGGCCTCTCTGCTTCTGCTGATCAGTGCAACTGTCAGGTGCCTGGATTTAACCTACGGCAGGAAACCTGCACGATTTCACTTTGTTTAGTGGCGTTGTATCTGCTAGAAGTCACCTTTAATGACCTTGAAATGCAGTTGAGCATCAGCGGCGCTATTTAAATACATATTTAATTTGTGCTATAGGCGACGGCAGCACGAGTATCAGTATATTGCTACTGAAGTATATTGACATGGTGTTTGTATATATACAAAACAAAAACAAAGCTTTTAGAAATATGTTGATCTGTCTGCTTTGTTGTCTTTAGGCCATAGCGCTTGAAGCATAATTACAGCTTCCTCCGCTGTCCGCAACTGTGGCTTATTTCTTTTGGCCCGGCACAGTGAGAGGGTCAATTCAAGTCGATGGCAAATGTAAACAGAAATGGCGATTCATCTGCCAGTAACAGCAATCAGCTGAACTCTTTCCTTTTCGAGCTGTGTATGAAAAGTCCAAACATTTTCCAATATTTAAAAATGTAAAGTCGCCCATTTGATGAATTAAAAGAGAATTTATACGTTTGGAAACAAAATAGAAATCTGGCAAAAATATTACTACTATTATAGTGTGGTTGCTGTAAAAAGGCCATTGTTCCTTTTTTTGATGGTTACAGTCAGTTGGGTTTTACAAGCATTTTAAGGCACGACCCTGATTCAACTCCAACATGAAGGAATCTCATTTATTTGGAATTTCTAGAAATGAAAAGGAATTGTGCAAATTTAGCGAAACGGCAAGCACAACAAATGATGAATACAGCTCTTAATATCTTAAACAGTTGTAATTTATATCTGAGCTGCAGTAAAACCTTTATATGTGATGATTTTTGTGGGTGGCTGGAAAGCTGGGCGTATGGAGAGACGGTGGCACTAAAACTGCACCATGCAATTGGAAAGTGACTTATCTGTACTTGTGTGGAAGTGTGGATGTGTGTGTGTGTCTGACTGTATGTGTGTGTGTGTGTGTGTGCGTGTGTGTGTGTGTATGAGTTTGTGTAGTTGAGAGAGAGGAGAGTCTGTATATATATATATATATATATATATATATATATATTTGTGGGATTGTTACTTTGAGTTGAATGTGAGTGACAGAGAGTGAGAGTTTTTACATACATACGTATACGTATAGTACGTATACTGCACACACACACACACACACACACACTGGCTGGCCCTCTGTGTCTGGAAGTCATTGGCAGTGCAGAGCGGAGCAACAAATGAGCTAATTGTTCTGTAAATGATTTATCCTCTGCTGAGGCCTGTTCAGCCAGTGTTTAATTCAGCTGCTGCTATTAGAAACACATTGACGTTGGGCTTTGATGGTGATGTTAAAGAAGCCTGGAAACCGCTCCCTGTGAAACGCCCTCGCTGCTTACACACACACACACACACACACACACACACTCACGCCCACACATATGACACATATACACACTCGCACACATGCATGACCACAGAAATACTCACACACTCAGACTTTTATCAAAAGCATTTCATACCTTGATTTTTTCAGCCAGACGGCAGTTCATTGCTTCTTTCTAGACACCCCCCCCCCCCCCCCCCCCCCCCCGAAAAAAAAAGATTACTCACTAAAGGAGCGCTGGATCACGACTGTGCTTTCAACACTTTCTAAACTAATGGTGTGCAGGAAGTTGTGGAAAGAGATGGAGAAGGAGAGAAAGGGAGGCAGATAAATAGCCAATGACTCAGCGGGATAATCAACCTCGCTATTTATCCACAGTTGTTTTTTTCACTGTGGTGAAACTACACTTTGCTTCTTTTATAGAGATCAAATGAACCGTGCACCTTAAGAAAGCCTAAATAGGACATGTGCAGGAGCGCGCTAATGACTGCGGTTTGTACAGTCGTTGGTTTATTAGTCTGTTTTCACTGGGAAAAAGCGTCACATCACTTGTGTGCATGAAGTAGACGTTTCGAGGTCAGAGATGAAAACTAAATTGCCGTCATTTACTGATAATGCTGGTGTTGACGTGGGGTTAATGTGTTGTGCCTCATGTGCGAGAGCTTTGCCTGTTTGTCTGTCGTTTCATGCTATGCTAACGAGGTGCATCGAAGGCAGCTAGTTTACTGCAGGCAGTTTTCAAATGTATTCTTCCCCACGTTCAGTGTGTGTGTGTGTGTGTGTGTGTGTGAGTGAGCGAGCCTGGCTTTGTGTATGGCTGTGTGCCGTCGTCATGCACAGACTCGTCGGTAATTTTCTAGCACAGATGGAAGCAGTTAAACCCTAATTTAACACCAACAGAAGAAGTCGTGTCAGATAACTAACAAAATCTATTAGCAAAACTATCATTCTGTTGTCATTGGGCCTCCAGGGAGAGGGCTGCTCACGGAGCAAATTAAAACAAAACTACAGAAATCTGAGCCAGGCAAAAGAGCTGAGCTAAAATAAATCTAAAACACAGAGAAAAGCAGAAATTGGCAGTTTAAACGGTGCAATTTCTTAAAACAATATCTCAAAAGCTAATGACGTATTGGCTGTTGCAGGGTGCTCATCTTAGCGCTGATGATAAAGTGCCGGCTGGTGCGTAATGTAGCAGAATGAAATCACCCGAGACTGGCCAGAAAGAAGTGGTGCTGGAGCCGTTATAACAGATCATTAAAATGTGGGAACAATTAGACGCATGTGTGGCCGGCTGGTGAGAATTACAACTGATTAGGCAATCTAAGATAAATCAAGTGTTTTTCAGAAGCCACCGGGATGCTTATTAGCAAACCACTATGAGCATGAAGTACATGTCTGATGCATCCAAGCCACATAATGGCACGACTGTGGCTCATTTGGTGTGTTAGTTAG
Organism: Pholis gunnellus; assembly: GCF_910591455.1. Classification (NCBI taxonomy): domain Eukaryota; kingdom Metazoa; phylum Chordata; class Actinopteri; order Perciformes; family Pholidae; genus Pholis; species Pholis gunnellus. Next base: position 10,763,009 of record NC_136534.1, on the reverse strand, counting down.
CTTCATTTAAAAGTCTGATTATTGCATATTTCAGTGTGTTTCTATGTTCCTCTCATCGGGGATCATTCATGAGAGTAATAACAGCTTCTGTTAAACACTTGAGGGAACTGACGCATATTCACATATTTTCAGTCGATAAACTAAAGGGATATTACAGCTTTCATTTCACGGTTGAATACCAATCTCCTTATACGATTGTCGGGCCAGCACCCAAGAGGAATTATTTTTTCCAACCAGTCATCCCTCTCTTCACGCAGCCGAGAACTAAATTAGATGTTTGTATTTGACAGAACGGGTTGATGCAGGAAAAAGAGAGAGAGAGAGAGGGAGAGAGAGAGCATGGAAAATCCACAGTTATAGGTGAAGGCACAGCCGGGATTGAGTTTCGGGAAAAAAAATAAAGTTTGAATTTGCAGGGTTGATAAGACACGATGAAGAGAGTGTTTACTATCTTCATATTAAAGTTAAGACCTTGATAAAACAACAATATTGTTCCAGTGTGGTAATATCATCATATCGTATCTAAAGTAAACATCATCAGGTAATCATATTAGTGTCGGACAAATCACCCCCCTGGGAGGTCAGTGGTATGTCTATGTATGTGTGTGTGTGGGTGTTTGGAGAAAAAGAGAGCGCAGAGATGTCATCCGACCGTGCCATATTAGTCTTCAGGAGATTGTTTTGACTACCAGGCCAGCCTTACAGCCCCCCTCCTCCTGTTTTGACTGAACCAGTCCAACTCCAGCTGAACCGCCCACACCAGCTATACAGCTGTGCTTCCTCAACTATCGCTAAGCGCTCACATGGTAATTTGATGAAATTTGGTGAATCACCCAATTGTCATGCGTCGTCATTGAGTGAGATTATTTCATGGACCCACTGTCTCTAACCTGCCTCGAGTACTTTATTTTCCCCTGATAGATACCTCCAGTTTTCCACAGCGCCTTCCAGCAAACACCAGAGAGCACGGCTGCACTTGTTTCATCCAGTTGTTGGTTTTATATGTTTGTGCTAGTAGAAAGCACAGTGACAGCACTGCCACTGTGACGCCCAACTCATAGACGATTACATATGGTGTATATATGTGTGTTGGAAGACAACACTCCTCGCGTCATTAAGCCTCCAGACGTTACTCTGAAAGCCTAAATTCACCTTTTTTCCCCATCTGTGAATGATTGTTTGAGCTCTTTGTTAGTGACCATCGTTCATATTTCTTATACTGCATGGTGAGATAAATATGCAATCCTGTCCCCTAGAAATTACACTTATATACTACTTATTTGTTTTGTTGTGGTGTTTTGCGTGTAGTTAAGTTCAAGCAACAAAGTATTTTGTTTTGGCTTTTTCATTATTTAACCTAAAACCGAAACATAACTATAAAACTGTTGATTTATGCTTCAGCAAAAGCGTATATCGGAGGAAAACTAATCAAATACACTGTGATTGAATTACGTTACGTACGTTCAACATTTTGCAACTTGGTAGATATGTTGATAAAAACATAAAGTTACACAAAACAAAAGTCTTGTGGCTGCAATGAATTCTGGTGTGTTGAGTCAACTAAAAAAACAAAATTATGGTAATGGTTCATGTCTAGATGATCGCGCTCTAATCGTGATCCTCTGCTCCAGCTGGAGGAAGAATTGACAATAATAGTTCCCGTGACTCCTCACAATCCCCTCAATCAGTGGGAGGACGATTCCTGTCCAAATCCTATGATCTCACTCTCTCATTACCGCCTGATCCCCTTCCAAACACCTACCCACCTTTTGTTGATGTCAGTCAAACGGATTTTTCCAAACACCTACACCTTGTGCACGGTCTGAGAGGAAATGTGTAACAGGTGTGAGGCTGATGAGAGGAAGGCCAGGGGGGGGGGGGGGGGAGACCGAGAGGGTTAGCTGAGACGATATGAGAAGAGGAAAAGAAAAGTCAGCAGAGGACAGGAGTGCAAGAGAGGCTGACACACACTCTGGGGAAAATCTTTACCCGACACCTTTGTGCACTTTCACCACCATTTGAAATGAGTTTTCACTTTACAAAAAGAATATTCAACATATTTGTCCGTGGAAATCCACCACAAATTGGGTTACGACAGCCCGAGATCATTTTCCAGCTCCGAGTCAATCAAAACCCCGAAAAGTAATTAGTAAGAACGGGATGAAGTGTGTTTCGTATCACTCAACGGTGTGTACGTTAAAATCCCTTTGACTGCAGCTTGAGAAGCGAGTGGTAGATGGCCTGAGGAGCAGAGCAGAGGTTAGGTGAGGAGGGAAAATGTGATGTTATTTTCCTGGCCAGATAGAGAAAGGCTCCTCACCAGCCAGGAAATCAAGGCCTCTCTGTTCTGATACCGCAGATAAATGAGATCACACGAGGCTGTCATGCATCAGGCTGTTATAAAAGCAGCTACCACAATTAATGTACAGCATGCACGCTGTTGCGCAGAATGTGTCTGCAGTCGAGGTTAATTTACTTTATCAACCCGAGTAAAGTTCATATAAATAAACTGCGCCATTGATTGCAGTGAAATCGCATCTCTTTCCACAATATGCACTACTTTTTCCTGGAGTGCCATTTCATGAGACTATGAAGAGGCCGTCCCATACTTGTACTACTTTGCAGACGGATTCTGAGGAAACCAACAGACTATGATGAAATGGCTCAAACAAAGAAATGTGTAATTATTAGCATGTCATCGAAGCTGACCTATGTGCCACCAGCTGTTTACCCACATTTGCAGTCTTTATGCTAAGCTAAGCTAAGCTAAGCTGTGCTTTTCCTTTTAGATAGATTTTAGTGTTGAATCCTGAATAATGTAAGATGTTGTTTCTCTCTCTTGCAGAACAAAGACAGAGACAGGAAGACGGCCATCAGAAGTTAACAATGAGGACACAAACCACACGGATGAAATGCAATGATTTTACTGCAACTTGAAGACTTATCAGACTTGTGATGCATCTCAAAGACTTTTGAAGGACTTCTTTAGCACTTCCAGGACTTTTTAAGGAACTTAACCAAGCATTTCTTTTCTTTTTTTCTTACTTTTTATATTGCTTTATAGGAACGTTTTACTTTTTAGGGTGCTTTCAAATGTGTTGAAACACTTCTGAAAAGTCTAACAGTGCTTTTAAAAGGCTTATCAAGACCATGACAAACCTTTCAACAACATTTATAAGAGACTTTTTACTGTATTGTTCAAAGACTTTTTGTTCAGAGTCTGAGGAACGTATGGCACATGATCGAAACACAAAGCTTTTGATGAATACAAATTTGTCTTTCATAGGATCTGTGTGTCATTAATGTGTAAACTGAAATATAAATGTATATTTATGTGACATAACATTATATAATGAAACTATGTTATTTAACCGGCATTGACATCCATGAAAAATATTGTATAAAGGTGCAAAACATTGGCTATTGACACAATTTGTGGCATCCCAAAAAACATTAATGGTGTTGGTTATTTCTCACAATCATCTCTGAAAATGTCCGAATGCTGGAAAATATCACAAGATGACCAATAAATTGTTTGTATATCTGGGAGTAAATTTCATTTGTATGTTGGTGGTAATTTGAGCCTGGTGTCCTCTCAAATCCTCCCCAGTTCCAGCCAATAAACATTATAAACATTTTCCACTGAGAAACTATCCAAACAGTGGTTTCACTATACTGTTTTGCTGATACAGGCAGTTAGGGGAGAGATCATTCACAGCGAGCATAAGTGGAAGTTCCACAGTGACTACACCTGTAGCTCACATCAGCCGTACTGCTAGTTGTACTTCCGTCTCCCTCTCTGTCTGTTGTTCTCTCTCACACGCTCCCTCTCTCTCTTCCCGTCTTTTCTTTTGGGACACGGAGATCAGAGCAGTCAGAGAAAGACAGGTTTTGAAGATGAGATGGACAAGAGGGGTTAGAGGAGCAGAGGAAAGGCTATTCAGAAGAGAGGAAAAAAAACTTGAATTGAATCTGCAGGTATGGCTGTTTGGACATCTGCCCGTGTCCCCGCGCTGTCCTCTCTTTTACCTTTCCACATGCTCTTTCTGTCTTCTCTCCTCTCCTCCGCTGCTCTTCCTCTCTTTTCCCTGGAGTGCCACTGGCCAGAGTCTGGATGGTGATGGCTTTCCAGTGTGTTTAGCCATGCACCACTTACCCTCTCTTTACCTCGTTTTTCTTTTTATCTCTATCTATGCATCTGTCTAGCTATCCAATCTTTAGTCCCTTTTCTTGTCTTCTTCCCTTTTCTCACTACTTTTTCTTCTCTTTCCATCCCTCGCTCCCTCTTTCAGCATCTCTCTACTCTGTTTTTCTCCAAATTTGTCCACTGCCTTTATGGAAAATGATCAGAGCATTAGCAATGGGGAATGTTGCCCTTCCATTTTTTTTAAATTGTCACATTTCTTTGAATAGCTTCTCTCACCGTCTGCCTGCCATACACTTCTACCAGACCATAAGCTGTGATATTTTCATCTTCGAGGCCAGTGTGAGTTCCAGGGAAACCAAAGTTACCTGAGAATGTTGCACAGTTCGACTGATGTGGTAGTTTTCTTGGATTAAGAGAGTTGGAATCTAGTCTATACCCGGTCTACGGTGTCCTAGTTCATCATTTTAAAACCACATAACAGCAGTAGTCCTCCAGCCATTTTCCACCATTAGGTGAAATGTAAATGAGCCGTTCTTTTAATGGAGGCTGCACCGGCTTGGTGTTTCCAAATTATTTTTTAACAATTCTAGCAAGCTGTTTCTGCGACCGAGGTGCCAGTTATGGACTTTTTTCCTACAATGTGACAAGTGCCCGGTGAAGAAAAACAACCAACAAAAATTCAAACGTCATTTGATCGCACGGCCAATTCTCAGTTTTTAGTGAAAGCTGCCCTGAAAAACAAAGCTGATTTATTGTGTGCGTAATCTCACAAACACCCGCAAATCCATAAACAGCATCCAACACTTGCAGTCGGTTTTAGAGTTAATGTGTCTGACTTTTCCTCGGCGTGATGTCATGTAAAGGACACTCACTTTAATGAAGTAACTCACAAAGGTGTCGAAGGGGGGGGAAGAGGTGTAGATTGAAATTTGGGACTAGAGAAAGACAGATTCACAGCTGATAGCGTGCTTTGTAAAGTTTATGAAGCCGTATGCCCTTTAAATTCAAGTGCCAGAGCAGGTTTTTTCCTTCCCACACGTAACACAGGGAAACAAAAGATTAAATCTCAGGGCACACTTTCAGTGTAAGTGGTCCCTGCTGCTCGCTGGTTCCTGAGACAAAGGTTTGAAAAGCGCAGTGTGTCTTGTTTAAAAGATCTTAGCACTGTTATGAGCCGATGAGACATAGATTATCTTACTGCGGAGCGTTTTTTAAAAGGAAGCAATAGCTTTGAAAAAAAAAAAAAGGCACTGTGTGTCTAGTGTGTCCTAATGACTTCTGGTCCGGTTAGTCTGAGAGTCTGATCTCTCTAGCAGGCCGTCTGTCTGAGCAGCAGAGAGAGGGGGGAAAAGGAACTGGTTCCTCCCACACAGACCAGATCAGGTTCCCCCTACGCCTACACACACACACGCACAGATGACCATTTACACACTTGTACGCCGATGAACTTCCATATGCACAAATAGATGGACGAATGCATGCATGTGCAGTCACACGCTCGCATGCGCGCACACACACACACCCGCGCTAAGCAGAAGGATCTGTGATATAGCTTAGCTGTCTAATGATCTCTGTGTTTTACATTGATGAAAACAGATCAGCTGAGAGGGCAGACTGCTGTGGTGTATTTAAGTGGGCGGTTTTGGACCACGGTGAACCGGAGGTTGGACGATCGACTGGCTCTTATTATCGATATAATGGTCTCTGACGAAGATGCCCCCGTGGAAATCTGGCATGTGAACGCTGATAGCTGAAGTAATAAGAAGCAGCTTTCGGAGTCTTAGGTGGTGCAAGTGCCAGAGGGGCTGGTGGATGTAGCCTGAAGACGTGTGAGAGAAATTTAACATGTTTGGAATATATACGAGGCCTAATGGAAAGCTGGCAGAGCGTAGTTGATGCCTGAATACGGAAAACACAAACTATTTTAATCAGTTATGAAAGAAAAAGATATCACATAACGGCTTTATGCTCTCTGGTGAGCTCAACAATAACAATAATCATCCCGCCAATTGATTTTCCTATTTCATGTGAACCGTAGTAGGATCGTCACTCGCCAAGATGATAATACATCTCTAAAGGTAATTTGATTTTTCACTGTATCTAACTATTGGAAACTGCGGGTCAGGTTCTCTGTTTCTCATCTTTACTCCATCTGTCACTCTGCACATTGAGCCTCCTTATGAATTGTTCTGTCATTGCAAACAGATAATATGGAGCCTGGCAGGCATCTAGGGTAAAGCTTTTAATAGCAAATTACTTGATTTAAAAGTAGGCAAAGTAAGTGTAGTCGATAAAAGAAAATAGCCTTTCTAAATTACTCCCCCTCAAATGAATGGCATTAAGTTAATGGAGTAGTTACAAGATGTTGTTGTGGCTAGTGCTCAGTTAGGCCGGATACATACATGCTTTTCAACCGCGTCACCTTCATTTCTGACTACATACACAACAAACGCTCCAAACAGACGCAGCGTGTGAGAAACAGCAGTATGCGAGCGCATAGTTAATAAATCCAACATTCACCCTCCTTTCAGCTCTGTTATGGTCTCCACCAACTTCTGAGGGGGATTTCTAGCTCGTTAGTTTCTAAATGCTCCACTTTTTTCACCAACTTAACTTTTGTCATTCTGCGGTTTGGTTCTGGGCAGGTAGTGTACAGCGGGTTTATCAGAGCGCTTTGTTGAACAGTTGCTGCTCTCATGTCACACTATGAGAGCAGAGAGACTCAACCAACAGTATGCCATACAAAACAATGAGGTTGAATGGTGCTTAAAATAATAAGAGAAATAGAGATGAAATGAACTGCAGATTCAGGTCCTAACAGCAACCCCTTTCACAAAGTTTGTTGATACAAAAATATTAATTAGGGCAGCTTTAAAATGGATAATTAAAGTAGACTACTTGGCTTCAGAGGGTAGTTGCTTTCGCCCCATCCTCCAACACAGAGTCAGTAACTGGTGATTGTTTTTCCAAACAACCACGGCTTTTACAAACAAGTATATTTTTTTAAATAAGACAAGCTCTTGGACATACTCTCAAAAACATAAACGAGTCATGTCTACTTTTTTCAACTGTCATAACATGAGAATCAGTGGAGGAGACAGGAGCACTTCCTGTTTTTTTTCCAACTCATCCATGTTTTTGTGCTGAGATGGTACCCAGCTGAATAAGGTCTATTAATTAAAGATGGATAGGTAGCAGTGCTTTTCCTGAAGCATGACCTCCTGTTGACATTGGAGCAGAAGTTTCCTCTGGTGTCCTCTCCTGCTCCGTAGGCCTGTTGGCCAACTTCCTGCCTCCACTCGAACTGTCTCAATAAAACATAAAGAACAAAGATATAAAAACGTGGAGGAAAGAGCGAAATGCACCTTTAGGAACATTAGTCTTTCTAACTCAACTGGGACCTGAGCTACGCAAACACACACACTCACACACACACACACACACACACACTCGCACACACGGCAGGAGGCTAACTGCTCCAAGTGGGAGCTGTGCTGCTGAGGGCCGGATGAAAGGAAACACTAAAACTACAACGAGGGAAAGACAGGTGGCCAGTTTGGCAGCTCCACACACTCCTGCACACACACACACATACACACACATGCACGTGCACACAAACTCCTTCCTCCTCAAACCCCCTGTTGTGCACACCTGTGAAAGTGCCAAATCCTGGACTCTACCTCGATCAGCTCTCCAACTTTCTCCCTACCTCCGCTCTCTTTCTATCTCTCCCTTCTCTCCCCCACGATGAATCTCTCTCCCCCCTTTCTCTCCTTCAGAGAGCTCCTCTGTGTAAACATTCCTCTTGTAAGCTAGCAGCCTGGCTCACCTTTAATTGGTTGTTAAAAAGACATTTCCTGCTCATGAGGATACCACCATGGAAGCCCCTTATGATTGTACGTGACTGTGTGGGGTTTTTTTTTTTCAAATTCACGTACACACAAGAATGTGTTTATTCCTGTAAGATCACCAAGCACTCATCACTCGTGTAATCATCATTTATATTCAGCCACCTGATCGCAAGAACACTTGACAATGAGTAGAAACACCTTTGTGTTGTAAGCATTGCGAAATGTTTTGTCTCCTGAACACATTTAAAAGGGCCAGTTGTTTGTCTTCAGCTCCACTTGCCAGGCATCTTTCCATTCAGTGCAGCTTGTGGATCAGGGTGATCTGGCCAGGTATCGAAAGCTGGTGTTCAGTCTAGAGCCAGTGATTGTTTCCTCATTGTGCTCCTCCATTGTTATTCCTCTGGTTTTCCCCTTTTTAGAAGGTAGAATTCTCACTGGTAGCTTACAGTGAATGTCTGGACTCAGTATTAGTGTCCGTTCATACAACGTACCCCTATATGAGCAAAGAGAAAATGAAAACCTACAAAGGTTAAAAGGACAAAGACGTCTTTATATTTTATTAATAAATTGATTAACTCTGCTGATGATGCAACAAATGTTTTTCATTATCATTTACTCAGTTGATTTTTCTCGATTAATTAATTTAGTCTATACAATGTTAGAAAATAGTAAAAAAAACAATCCCCATCACAATTCCCCAAAGCCCAGGTTGACATGTTCAAACTCAAAGATATCCAGCAATAAAACCAGCACATATTCACATTTGGGAAGCTAGATTTACCAAATATAATGTAATTTTTGCTAAGAAAACTGCTTAAATAATTATAAAAATTGCTGCCAATTAAAAGTCCATCAATTAACAGATCAATTAATCAACTAATCATTTCAGAGGATTGCTATAGGATAGGACGGTCTCTTTTTATTTAACATACTGTTACACAAAGCTCAGTCAACCATTTCACTCTGGATTATTATCTGAGTTATAGAATATGAACAGCATTGATCTTTGATGACTTTGTCTCTTCCCACAAGTAGACACTAATAATTTCCCCCCTTGGGGAGCGTAGACCCGGAGCCTACAGCTGGATGCTTCTGCTTTAGTTACGCTAGCAGTGTTGCTCTATGGATGGATGGATGAACACTTTGCTCTGGCGGCTGGTTCACCACTTTGTTTGGACTGATATGTCTCAATAACTATTGGATGGATTGGTTTTACATTTGGTGTAGCTGTCATGGCCCCCCCATGATGACTTTGCATCTATTGCTGGGTGATATGGCCAAAATCTTCTATCTCAATATGGGTCATTTCAACAATATAATATAGCATGTTTTCTGGTGTCTCAATTAATAAATAATAAAGTCTAAATAACCACATCATTAATTGTATTTTGTACACTCCTTTGTGAATTGATTACTTGACAAGTACTGAGTATTTTCTCAAAATGAACATAACAGTTTCAAGTGAAGTCACAGAGAAAAAAAATGAATCAATAATTCCAGCTATAGACTGACTATATGTACTTGCATGCACACAAATACAGAGTAATCGTATTAAGACAAAAGTTGAATTTAACTTGGCATTCCAATAAGAAGAATTCTTATCAATTCAGATTGTCTGAGACATTTGAGATAGAAGGTGCTCGTTATCATCAATTTAAACAAAGTAAACATAATTGTGTATCACGATATCTTGATGTATGATTTCATCACAATGTGTTTCCATGGAATGACAATAGATTATCATATTGAGTTATCGCTATAGGTTTGATTTAAGGACAAAATTGTTTTTGGATGCACAGTCTGGTACTAACAAACCCAAATGGATAGTCAGAGAAAGGGGATAATGGTAGAAAAAGGAAACTGGCAGGAAACACTGAAGAAACAGGAAATGGTAGAAAAATAAGCATAATTACATTATGGGCCAATGATTGATTGCATAAACGTTAATTCTCAGAGCGTTGATGTTGACACTGGCTGCTATGCTGTTGCTATAGTTCACATGTGCAATCTGGACAGGGCTCCCACATGTTCACAACTGCAAAAGGGAAACCGAAGGGCACCCATTCTGATCCTAAACCAAACCAGGGCCAGGCCCAACACACACACAGCTGAATAATTGTGCACTTAGAAAAAGTATAATTAACTGGTTTTACACACCTTGAAAAACACAATTTTCCAAACACTAACCAAACTAAACTGCCGTAAAGTGGAAAGCACCAAAGCTGTTTTGAGAAAAACGATATCACATGTTACCTACATTGGAATATTAAACAGTGCTAAAGAGATTTACATTTGACGTAACAGCTCTTTGCTGGCAGGGATGGAGAACAGAGCCAGACCTTAACCAAGTACAGGCTCAGTGACCGCCAGCTGACAATCAATGGAGACGCATGAAATATTAGCAACCAAAAGAAAACAATACATCTGGTAACTGCAGGTGATGCTGAGCTCTTCCTCCGTTCCTGTATTATTAAGTTGTCAGCTGTGAGAAACACTGGGTGACCTCTGCAGACTTTTCTACTTGATCTGGGCTGCTGAAAGATGGATATTGAGATAGATGGAGGTTGAGACACACCCTGAGGTGTCTATTGTGCATGTATGAAGGCACGCA